>NW_027186458.1:815420-822896 GCF_028583685.1 Petaurus breviceps papuanus | reverse complement strand
TATATATATATATATATATATATATATATATATATATATATATATATGAATTTAATTGAGTAGGAAGTTTTGAGGAAAGACAAAATTATCTGCTGCTTTACCTGTTACTATCTCATGTAATTAAAAAAAATGTAACTTCATGACGCTTACAAATGACATATCAGTCATCCTTAAACTAATCAATAAGAGAAGCTAAATTATGACATTTTGCAAGAATCAGGAAAACCTAGATTTTCCTTGTAAAACATGGTGACTGAATTGGGGGATACCAGGAAACAAAAGAAGGAGGAAGTAAGAGGAGTAGAGAGAAATGCAAGCTTCAGTCTGTTACTCAACTTGGCATAACTGCATTTCCTTCCTAGTGTCTACCTTGTCACTGCTGCTCCAGATACAGATATTCCTCTGCAGCAGTATAGAGGAGGCTCAGTGCTCTGAGACTCCTCTCTTAGGTAAGGAGATCAGCAGCAGCAACAGAAGCAGCATCTATGGCCAACATGAGCATGGATCAACTGCCCTACTACTACAAGATCCATGCAGATTTACAAGTGAATGATCATGTGAAACATAAGGATAAATACAACAATAGAGAACACTGACACAAACTGCACAAAAACAATAGAAAAGACCAGGAAAAGTCCAAGCACAGTCATAATGAGCACCAAAATTCCTCCAAGAAGAAACACAGAGAAAAGGAGAAAACCAAACACAAAAATGCTGGCTCAGAGACTAGGAGAAAAGAAAGGAAGCCAAGGGAGACCAGTGAAGGGGCCAAGATAAGGGAGAAAGAAAATGGTTCCACCAGTCCTCCCGGTAGCACAGATGCTCTAGGTGTTGAGAACTACTCTGCTGCATCTAAAGAAGCTATCAAGTCTTTCAAGAGCCCTCCAGAGAATTCCGATGCTGATTCTAAAGCCAAGAAATAAAAAGACAAGCCAGCAAAGAGGTGAAGAGGTGCAAACCAGAGGGAGAGGAGGATAACAAAGCAAGGAAGTCCAAGAACAAAGACGACCAAGATAAGAAGGGGGAGTAGCTGAAGAAAGAGGGGGAGCAGATGTGGAAGTGGTGGGAGCAAGAGCGCCACCTGAAGGCATCAGGTGGAAATTTCTGGAACACAAAGGTCCTGTGTTGTCTCCACCTGCCAGAAAATGTCAAGCTCTGCTGTGATGGCAAAGTCAGGAAGCGGAGTCCCAAAGCAGAAGAGGTGGCTATATTCTTTGCAAAAATGCTTGACCATGAATATGCCACCAAGGAGATATTTAGGAAAAACTTCTTCAAGGACTGGAGAAAGGAAATGATAAATGAAGAGGAAAATAGCACCAGCAGTCTCAGCAAGAGGGATTTCAGCCAGATAAGCCAGTATTTCAAATCCCAAGCAGAAGCAAGAAAGCAAATGAACAAGGAAGAGAAACTGAAAACTTACGAGGAAAATGAAAGGCTATTGACAGAGTATGGTTTCTGTGTGATGGACAATCACAGAGAGAGAATTACCAACTTCAAGACTGAGCCTCCAGGTCTTTTCAGGTGCCGTGGCAATCATCCCAAGATGGGAATGTTAAAAAGATGGATTATGCCTGAAGATATAATTATTAACTGTAGCAAAGATGCCAAAGTTCCTTCTCCTCCCCCTGGACACAAATGGAAAGAAGTTCTACATGATAACAAGGTTACCTGGCTGGTGTCCTGGTCTGAGACTATCCAAGGATCCATCAAGCACATTATGCTTAACCCCAGCTCACAAATCAAGGGGGAGAAGGATTGGCAGAAATATGAGATAGGCCAAGGATTGAAGAAGTGTGTAGACGAGATCCAGAATCAATACCCAGAAAACTGGCAGTCCAAGGAAATGAAAGTCCAGCAGAGGGCTGTAGCATTATACTTCATCAACAAACTTGCTCTGAGAGTTGACAATGAGAAGGAAGATGGGGAGAGAGCTGATACTGTGGGCTTTTATTCTCTCTGAGTAGAGCACTTTAATTTACATCCAGAGATGGATGGCCAAGAATATATAGTTGAGTTTGATTTCTTAGGGAAGGATTCCACACAATACTATAACAATGCCCTTGTGAGACAAGGGTTTTTAAGTCTCTTAAGCTATTTATAGAGAACAAAAAACCTGAGGATGATCTTTTCGACAAAAAATGCCAGCATCCTCAATAAATACCTTCAAGATCTCATTGGAGGGCTTGACAGCCAAGGTCTTCTGTACATACAATGCCTCCATCAAGCTACAGCAGTAGCTAAAGGGGCTAACTGACCCTGATAAAATATTGCAGCAAAGATAATTTCTTATAACCATGCCAATAGAGCTGTAGTGATTCTGTACCTCCAAAAACTTGTGAGAAGTCCATGCTGAACCTGCAGACTAAGATTGATGCCAAGAAGGACCAGCTGGCTGAAGTCTGAAGAGATCTGAAAAGTGCCAAAACCCAGGCCAAAGTCCAAAAGGACACCAACTCTAAATAGTTGGTAGAGACTAAGAAGAAGTCTGTGAAGAATCTGGAGGAAAGGTGATGAAACTGGAGTCCCAGGCCACATGCAGAGGATAACAAACAGATTGTCTTGGGAACCTCCAAACCCAACTATTTTTATCCCAATATCTCAGTTGCTTGGTGAAAGAACTGGGGGATCCCAATTGAGAAAATCTATAACAAAGCCCAGGTAGAGAAGTTTACCCTGGCCATTGATATGGCAGATAAAGATTATGAATTTAACTGTTTTTACAGGGTGAATATTGGGCAAAGAGGCAGGTTTGAGGAATACTAAGAAACTGTGAGTCTTATTTGCCTTTGTACTTGGGGGTTAAGTAGAGGGAGAAGGACTTCAAGTGACCAAGGAAGCATAAACAAGCCAACATCTTTGAAAAGAAAAAAAAAAAACATTGAAATACTCTAAAAGATAGCTGAGTCAGTTCTCCTATGGGCAACTTATTTATAGATATTTCAAATACCAAAATTCTACCTATGATTTGTCTTTCCTAATTTTGTAAGGTGAGTGGATGGGAATTTGTCAATCTTCCACAAGAGAAATTCACTATTTCAGGGAAGAGTTTAGGATTTTTAGCTACTGCATATGAAATGCAATTATGTTGATGTATTGACACAAGTGTTTTGCAGTAACTTCTATATTTGAATAGAAAATGTACTTCTAACCCTCCCCTCTGTAATGTAATGCCAAGGAAAGGCAACTTCCCAAGGTTCAGAATACCAGCATAGGGGCTCTCCATTTTATTCAGTGACAAACCAAGAACAGAGAAGATCAAAACATGACATCATTCCAAATACAGCATTTACTAAATGTGATTAAATAATCTCCAAGGACTACCCCACCCCAGGACCTTCCAATCATTCAATCAATTACAAAGTCTCTGTTCTAAATACTTCTCCACCCCTAGGCTATACCTTAATTAAGTCCACCACAAAGCCCCTCTTCTCAAATGGAGATTAGGTTCCAAACATAAGGTCAAAAGTTCCCCACCCCTGGATCACAATTGAATCTACCCCAGAGTTACATCAAGTTTAAACACAGCACTTAATACCCAAATGGAGGTCTTTTCTTCATCTTGACAGGAGGCAAGTTCTCAGCAAACTTAGTTCCTGGGGAGACAAGGCTTAGCAAGGCCATAAGATACATTGCCAGTCCCTTCATGAATTCATCCTCTGTCTGTAGAACAGTCCTAGAACCCCTGAACACATTAGCAAAGCCCTCTCCCAGGATTTCTGTAAACATACAACAAGAAAATCCTTCATCAGGGCTTCTGAACCAACAGAAAGGTTCCCAGACTCCTGCAACAACAGCACTGTCCTTCACCAGTGGACAGTATTCACTCTGTCTGCAGGACAGTCTCCAGACCCCTGCAACAACAGCACTGTCCTTCACCAGTGGACAGTATTCACTCTCTGTCTGCAGGACAGTCGCAGGTCTTCTTAGCGAACAGCCAGGTTCCAGGACTTCTTCAACAAAAGGACAGTCTTTCACCAGTGGACAAATCTGGCAAAAGAACATCAAAACAGACAGACAAAGTACCAGCAAAACAGCCACGTCTCCTCAGTCCTTGGCAGCTCAGGGGGCAGGTCTCAAAAGTCCAGGGCAATTCAAAGCGGCCACCAGCAATTCTCTTAGTCTCTCTCTCTCCACGAGGTGCTGCTTCCAAAAAAAATTTTCTTCTGCCTCTCTCTTGTCTCTCCAAATCTATGTCACCAGCTCCTCCCAGTTCAGGACTTTCTTTTCACATTAGCAAGTCCATCCCACAGGTGGGATTAACAAGCTCTGGGTTTTAACACAATCAGTTTGAAAACCAAGCCAGTACAGGGGAATCTTTAATTGCCATTACTATCACACCCTCCCATTTCAAGAATTTAAAATTGGGTGAAACAAAAACCCAGCCCAAGTCTTAGTGCTCTCACTATTATCAAGGGGATCAATTTTTATTTAGCTTTGAAGAAGTTCTGAAATCAGCAGAATTTCATTTCAGACATCAGTTTACATCAAAGCATGTTGGCAAGATGCTTTTTGACTTCAATGTTCTTTTTAAAATCTGAATTTTATTTCTTTTAATTATTTTGAAATATTTAAATCATTTTTTCTTGATCTTAAAGACTGTGTAGATTGGAAATGGGAGCAGTGAGGCATGAGTGAGTTTGACAATAAAGAAATAATCAGTGACTGAAACCATTTTCTCATTATTCTTTGTTCTGAGAATATTCTGTACACTTCTAAAATACCCACCTCTCTTTTTTTATTTGTTTTTACTTGAAACAGTCTATTGTGTAAAAAGTTCCTCACATCAATAAATTTCTGGGAAAATGAGTATTTGTTCTGAAAAATAAAAATCAAGATTGTAGACCTTTTAATTCTTTCTTTTGTTATTGTGTAAAAAAAATAAAGAAATGTGAAAAGGAGAATTTTAAAGTGAAGATTATTTTTTCTAAAATCATGAGTTTGACATGCATTATAGCATGTGCAAAGAATATTTCCCCCACCATTCTTCAAGAATCCCTCATTTTTATTGTGAATTCCCTTTTAATCAACTGTAAGTTATTTAAAATAAATTCCAACAACACAACTGAATAAAAAAAAAAGAAATAGGAATAAATGAAAGACCCCAGTATCCAGAGTCCTTGTATGAAGGATCTTAGGTTCAGCTCCATAGGTATCAGGTTTCATGGTCCCCTGGGCCAAAATGCAGGAATACATGAAAAGAGCCTTTTATCTTCTTTGAGATGGCAAGAGATGAGAAGGCAGGACAGACTCTAGGCCTCCTCAATGATCCTGTGTGCTGGATGTAGGAAGACAGTGTTGTCCCCTTAATCAGCATTTAGTCTATGTCCCATGGAGGTTTTTTGGGTGGGGGTGGGAGTGGGGGTGGGGATTAGAATGCAGCTAAACCTGGAAAAAAGAACCATCAGACAAGAAAATGAAAATTTATTATTTAAAAAAATCACTAAAGATAAAGAACATCCATGACACAGACTCATGCCTCAGTCTTTGATCTTTGCGTCCCAAGACTTTCATTTTTTTGGTTACATGGGGAGAGTAGCTTGTGACTTGGGATTTCTAATCCATCTGCTTAGTATTTGGCTAGGATATGACTCATTTCTGGTCCCTGCCATCCACTGCTCTCAATCCCTGTATATAAGTCTACCCCATAGTTCTGAGATGAGTTCACTAACACATGAATGCCCTAGTCAAAATTTTCACTTACTTTTTTGCACCAGGTCTATGAACATGGATTTCAAAAATGTTTTTTTTTGTTCCCAATCACTGTGCTTTCCATGGAAAATACTTGTCTGTGAAGAAGGGCTCTATCAGAAAGTCTGTATGTACTCTCTCAAAAAGACAATGTCATGGGAGTCAAGTAAGGAGTATAGGATTACATCTTATCCCCTCCCGATTTTTGTTATATTCGTTGATATTTAAAATTAATATGTATATTTAACATTCTTTTTTTGAAAGAAAAATGTACAAAGATGGTGGAGCAGAAACAGGACTTCCTCTGGGCTCCAGCATCCACCTCTCCCAATTCATGTAAATGATGACTCTGAACCCACTTTGAGCTAAAGAACCCAGAAAATGACACAGAGAAGCTAATCTCCCAATAAGGACAGCCCAGCAGGCAGGCAGGGATTGGACAGCACAGGGCTGTGGAAGCCGAGCCCAGTCCCATTGGAACTGAGATTTTAGCCTCAGGACAGGCCTTACCAATCACTGGCTGGAGGGACTCCAGATCACCAGCAGCTATGGCAGTTTAAGTGAGAGGTCTGTGAAGTGGGGACTTTGGGATCCAGTAGTTGGGAGTGAGGTCGGCCTCTGCCCCCAGGGCGAGAAGCCACTGAGGAGCCGAGGCACAGCAGCCATCATGTGGCAGCTTCAGGTCCTCATATACAGTTTGTAGGGGGACCAAGGAACAAGTATGAGGGGTAATTGCTCTTAATTTAAGCTGCTTAGATCTGGATTGTGGTCTAGGGTGGAGGTCCTGGGGTGTGTGATCAGTTGCCAGATTGTCTGTAGGCTTCAGAGAGGGCACACAACTAATACCTTTGGCAGCTGAGAAAACCCCAGTGTTTGGGAAGAAGCTCCCCTGTCTGGTGGCAGAGTCCTACTGTGACAAAAAGTCCAGGGGTCAAGTGATTGAGTGGTGACATGAGCAGGCAAAGAAAGCAAAATAAACAGAGCAACCACACTTTACACTCCTATTTGTAATGTAATGCCAAGGAAAGGCAACTTCCCAAGGTTCAAAATACCAGCATAGGTGCTCTCCATTTTATTCAGTGACAAATCAAGAGCAGAGAAGATCAAAATATGACATCATTCAAAATACAGCATTTACTAAGGGTGATTAAATAATCTCCAAGTACTACCCCACCCCAGGACCATCCATTCATTCAATCAATTACAAAGTCCCTGTTCTAAATACTACTCCACTCCTAGGCTGTACCTTCATTTAGTCCACCACAAAGCCACTCTTCTCAAATGGAGATTAGTTTCCAATCTAAGTAAAGTACATTCATTTGTTCAACCATAGAACATAAAAAGGTCAAAAGTTCCCCACCCCTGGATCACAATTGAATCTACCCCAGAGTTACAACAAGTTTAAGCACAGCACTTAATACCCAAATGGAGGTCTTTTCTTCATCTTGACAGAGGCAAGTTCTCAGCAATCTTTGTTCCTGGGGAGACAAAGCTTATCAAGGCCACAAGATGCATTGCCAGTCTCTTCATTAATTCATCCTCTGTCTGCAGAACAGTCCTAGAACCCTTGAAAACATTAGCAAAACCCTCTCCCAGGATTTCTGTAAACATACAACAAGAAAATCCTTCTTCAGGGCTTCTGAACCAACAGAAAGCTTCCCAGACCCCTGCAACAGCAGCACTGTCCTTAACCAGTGGACAGTATTTACTCTCTGTCTGCAGGACAGTCTCAGTAGCTCTGAACCAACAGAAAGGTTCCCAGACCCCTGCAACAACAGCACTGTCCTT
>NW_027186458.1:793476-815410 GCF_028583685.1 Petaurus breviceps papuanus | reverse complement strand
AACCAACAGAAAGGTTCCCAGACCCCTGCAACAACAGCACTGTCCTTCGCCAGTGGACAGTATTCACTCTCTGTCTGCAGGACAGTCTCGGGGGCTCTTAGCCAACAGCCAGGTTCCAGGACTTCTTCAACAGGACTGTCTTTCACCAGTGGACAAATCTGGCAAAACAACATCAAAACGGACAAAGTACCAGCAAAACAGCCATGTCTCCTCAGTCCTTGGCAGCTCTGGGGGCAGGTCTCAAAAGTCCAGGGTGATTCAAAGTGACCCTCAGCAATCCTCTCAATCTCTCTCTCTACCTCCACGAGGGTGCTGCTTCCAAAAAGTTCTTCTGCCTCCCTCTTGTCTCTCCAAATCTACCGTCACCAGCTCCTCCCAGTTCAGGACTCTATTTTCACATCAACAAGTCCATCCCACAGGTGGGATTAACAAGCTCTGGGTTTTAACACAATCAATTTTAAAACCAAGCCAATACAGGGGTATATTTATATTCCATTACTATCACACTATTTTGGTGACAAAACGGATTGAGCATGGAACAGCGGAAGACAGTGAAGTCAGAAGTCCTGCACCAAAAGCTTCAAAGAAAAATATGAGCTGGTTACAGGCCATAGAGGACCTTAAGAAGCAAATAAGAGAAGTAGAGTGAAAATTGGGAAGAGAAATGAGAACGATGCAAGAAAATTATGAAATGAGAGTCAACAGCCTGACTGAGGAATATACCACCTTAAAAAATAGATTAACTCAAATGGCAAAAGAGGAACAAAAAGGCAATGGGGAGAAGAATGACTTAAAAAGCCTAATTTGCCTGATGGAAAAAGAATCTCAAAAGCTCAATGAGGAGAATCATTGCTTCAGAATTAGATTGGAGCAAATGGAAGCTACTGACTTTATGAGACATCAAGAAAGTGTTAAACAGATCAAAATAAATGAAAGAATAGAAGGCAATGTGAAATATCTCTCTGGAAACATCACTGATTGGAAAATGTATCCAGGAGATATAATTTAAAAATTTTTATACTACCTGAAAGCTATGAACAAAGAAAGAACCTAGAAATCACCTAGAAATCATTCTCCAAGAAATTCTCAAGGAAAACTGCCTTGATGTTTTAGAACCAGAGGGCAAAATAGAGGTGGAAAGAATCCACTGATCACCTCATGAAAAAAATCGCAAAAAGAAATCTCCTTGGAATATTATAGCCAGGTTCTGGAATTCTCAGATCAAGGAGACAATAGTATAAACAGCCAAGAAGAAACAATTTGAATATTGTGGAAACACAATCAGGATAACTTGGGATCTCCCAGCTTCTACACTGAGGATCAAAGGGCTTGAAATATGATATTCTGGGGGTCAACGGAGCTGTGATTAAAACCAAGAATCACCAACTCAGCAAAACTGAGTATCATGTTTCAAGGGAAAATATGGTCATTCAGTGGAATAAAGGACTTTCATGTATTCTTGATGAAAAAACCAGAGTTGAATAGAAAATTTGACATTCAGATACAAGATGCTATAGAAGCATGAGAAGGTAAACAGAGAAAAGAAATCATAAGGAATTTATCAAATTTGAACTATTTACATTCCTACATTGAAAAATGATAATTGTAACACTTTTCTCAGTATGAAAATAGTTGAAGGGAACATATATATATATATATATATATGTATATATATACATACATATATATGTCTATATAGGAGGGTATATGGGTGTATGAATATATATGTGAATGTGTGTATATATGTTTACATGTATACATAGATAGAGGGTCCTGGATCAATTTAATAGGAAGGGATGACACTTAAAAGGTGAAATTAAGAGGCGAGAGGAATATAATATGAGGAAATGGGGAGAGATATAAGGGAGTAAACTATCTCATATAGAATAGGCAAGGGAAAATGGTTACAATGGAGGGGAAGAATAGGAAGGCAAAAGGGAATGGGTCAACCTTATTCTCATTGAATTTGGCTCAGTGAGGGAATGACATTCACACTAAATAGGGTATCTCACCCTCCAGGAGAGTAGGGGGGAAGGGAATGAGAGGGGGGATGATGGAAAGGAGGGCAGGCTGGGGGGGCGAGGAAAGTTGGAAGCACTCACTTTTGAAAAGGGACAGGATTAAAGTAGAGAATAGAACAAGTGGGAGGTGGGATAGGAGGGAGGGAAATATAGTCAGTCTTTTACAATATATCTACTATGGAAATGTTTGACATAGCTACACCTATACAACCTATACTGGATTGCTTATCTTCTCAGTAAGGGTGGGTAACATGGGAAGAAGGGAATGAATCTGGAATTCAAAGTTTTAAAATCAAATATTTAGAAATATATGCATATATGTGTGTGTGTATACTATTATTAATACTATTTTACATGTAATTGGGGAAAAAGATATACAGGCACTGGAGTATAGAGATCCACCATGCCCTACTGGAAAAGTTCAAGAGGGTATGGGAGAAGATATGGGAGAGAGCAGATTGGAGGAGGGGATATCCAGTGGGACTGCTATTTTGGGGTGGTGAGTAGGGGAAAAACAGGGAGAAAATTTGTTACTCAAAAATCTGGCAGAAATGAATGATATAAATCAGAAATTAATAAAGTATTTTAAAAAAGATAGAGAAATATACATATATTTTTGCTCAAGAAACCTGTTACATATTCTAATTATGTAATTCCTGGTCTGTACTCTGTACTACCTGTTTCTCTGTATCCAGGAACTTAAAGGTCCTAGGATCAAGCCTGGGAACCTAAGTGCTTCTTTTCCACATGGAACTTCAACTGGGAACTGTATATAAACAAGAGTTACGGAAAAGCATGAGGTCCTGTGACCAGTGCTAGCATATGAGTCCCTCTGCAATCCTTTTCTTATCAATTCTCCAATTCCCTAGTGTCAATGAATACAAGAAAATTCAGTTCATTTGGACCCAATCACCACTTGCCCAGGTCTCTTCCTATGGTCAAAGCACATCTTCATAAGTCGATTATGGCCTGCATTGCTCAGGTGTGAACACCATTGTGGAAACTTAGGCCACTACCAGGTGTAACTAAAAAGGTGAGAACTCCACCAAAGCAGAGACCAGAAGCACTGTCAGGAGTTCACACTTTAGTGATAGAATGAGGGAAAGGGCTAAAGAAGGGAGTCCCAATGAAAGAACCCACCAATTCTGTCCTGTAATCTTGTTTGCTACTGTCATTCGGAGGAAAGAACAGAAGTTATCCTTCATGAGCTGACAGTTCTTGAAGAAAGGAATTCAAAATATGCTTCTCTTAGGAACATTTTTCTCCTGTATACGTTTAGAAAGATGAAGATATTCCAGTATATTAAATGGATTGTAATCATGGGAGGTGACAAAAGTAGATTCCGGTTTAATTAATGAGTAGGCAGTTTGGGGAAAAGACAAGATGATACGGCATTTTACCTATCCCATTACCATCTTATACATTTAAAAAATGTAACTATGCTGATCCTTAGAAATAAAATGTAATGTTCATAGACTAGCCAATAAGCTAAGCCAAACTAGTAATCTTTAGTAGGATTTAAGAGAAACGGAAGAGTTGTTTTTTTCAAAGTTTTTCTTTAAAACATGATGACTCTTATTTGGGGGCTAAGAATAATAGTCAGTGAGAGAAACAAAGAGAAGAAGATGAAAATCCCCATCATTCAGAGTCCTTTCATGAGACCTCAGTTTGACTGTAGGATTATCAGTTTCCATGGTTCCTTGAGAGAAAAATGCACGAATATATGATTATATCTTTTGATCTTCTTGAACAGAACTAAAGATGTGGAGACAGGACACACTCTGGGCCTCCTGAGCGATACTCTTTGCTGGGTGGAGGGGCAGAATTGTATCCTGAATCAGAACTTAGCCTGTGTGGCTTCCTGGTTAAAAGCCACAATCCTGACAGCATGGTCAAGGGGTGAGGATTGAGTAGAACCTAGAAAACCCAACCATCAACTGAGAAATAAAAAAAGGAAATTTATTCTCAAAAAAAAAAAAACTGTAGATGAAATACAGCCGTAAGGTAGAATGGTACCTCAGCCCATGATCACTGAGTCCCAAGACTCTCATTTCCCTAATGGGAGGTTTCCTAGAGCCTTGGGATCTCTGATACATCTCCTTAGGAAGCAGGGACGTTATGGCTCACTTCTGGTCCAGGACATACACTGATTCTCAATCCCTGTCAATCAATCTTCTTTTCAGGGCCCAGCCTCAATAAATATGTAGAATGGCTATGCACAGATGGGTTGCTATCTAAATAGTTGTAGGGAAATCTTGTTCTAGTGAAACAGCAAGAAAAAAATGTAAAGAGGTATATTTTGTTTCATATTTTAAGCTATGAAATGCCATTGTATTCAGATCAATTGTGGGAAAGCAGGGCCCTAACACCATTAGTGACTGGGAAATTCCTAATATTATCAGAAAGTTTTATATGAATATGCAATATCTTGTTCCAATGAGCTATGCCATTCTATTTTAAGGGAATCATATAGAGTAAAATGTATGTCTATAAATATAAATGGATATGGGAACAAACAAATATAAATGTGTATATGGGTATATGAATGTATCTCAATCAATCAACATTTATCATGCACTTGCTTTCTTCAAGGAACTATACATCCTGAGTCAGATTGCTGCTGAGACTAAAATTGGAGGGAGGTTTTAGACTTGCCATTGGAACTAGGGCTCTGTGCAAAATGAACTAAGCTATGACACTCAGTCCCTTTCCCTCCCAAGGGCCTGAAATAGTAGAAATAAAGAAGTTAAAATTGTGCATGTGGGTTACAAGTAGTAGATTGATATCTGTTATAACTTTTCAAATAAATATTCCTTAGAAAACTTCCAGATTTACATATACATATGTATACATGGTTATATGTATGTAAACATATAAATATATACACAGACACAGACACACATATAGTATAAACACATATTATATATAGATATGTGTGTATGTATGTATCCCTAGATATGTTTGAATATACATGTAAAATTATGTGTTTCTATCTGGAAAAGATCAAGTGTATGTGACGTTCGGTTTCTTGGGCTATAAGAAAGTCATTTTACATGTGTAGTTTGCCTGGTATGAGCATCATCAATTCTTTCTGTGGGTTATCAGTGAGGTGTCCAACACTAGGTATTGATATAAAATGAGGCACACTACTTTACATACACAGTATAAGATAGAATTTATTATTATTGCTTTAGTTAAGGATACATAACTTTGATATTATGTGCATAGGTTCTAATCAATGGAAAGTTATTTTGGGGATTGTTTTTAGTTGCTTGTATTAAAAATCTCATTTTAGTCATCATCATCTTTTTCAGTATTCTGCTAGTTACTTCTGGGGCAGATACATAGAGGATCAGAAGGGCTCTGCCCAATTCTAAAGCAAGGAGAGAAGAAAGGGAAAAGAGGTCCTTCAAAAGGATCATTTGGGGGACTGTAGATTAGAATTCCATCTGTAGCATTGTAAAATTCTATATGCCCTCTTTTATAATCAAGGAAAATGCCCACATTATGTATAGGTTGGGCCATAAGAACAATATAATATGAATAGCAGAAGATAAAGTCATTTTCAAATCCCCAGGCCTCAAGGGTACATCTTTCCTTAGATAAGTTGCAGACATTGCCCTTCCTTCTGATTAATTCTTTACAAATGCCCACTTCCCACCCTGATTTTTCCCTACTTCTGCATTCCAGTACTGTTTCCTTGTGGTGAAGCTCTGAGTAGCCAAAACACAGAGAGCAAAATCAAATCTTTGGGGTTGTCAGGCACATCCTGTGGGACAGAAACATATTGCACACTCTTCAAATAATCAAACAGGACAAGATGAGGATTGGCTGTTTTGGGATCCAAAGTTATGTCCACTGTAGAAAAACAAAGAGAAGGAATAATTCACCTTGGGTTCCAGAATCTGGAGTTTAATAATGTCAGAGAAGGATTTCCTGATCCCTAAGTGAGAACCTCACTTTGCAGGACTCCAGTCAAAATCCTCACCCACTGGGATTATATCTTAACTCTCTAAGTTGTCTCATTTCTGACATTCACTTGTGTGTGACTTAATTATTTGGTGATTCGGTTTTCTAAAAATGAGGATGATAGGGTTGGATGATCTTTAGGATCCTCTCAGTACTAGCTTCATATCTTTTATGTCTTAAGGCATTAATTGAATATTTAGCAATATTGATTAAGCACCAACTCTGGCTAAACACTATGCCAGGCATTGAAATATAAATAGTCATGAAGGTAGAATGTATCTGAGAGAAGTGATGCTTATGCCATAATTACTTTGCAATAGAGAAGTAAAAGGGCAGAGACTGTGGAACTGAATGTTGCAAAGTAAAAATTAATAAGTAAATGAATGGATAGATAGATAAATAAGAGTGAATGAATAGATAAACAAATAAGTAAATGGATTAATTAATTGATTGATTAAATAAATTAATGAATGAATATAAAATAAAAAAGCAGATGTAATATACATTCCATCACTGGCATATTTAAACCCATTTTTATATGACAGACCCTTAGAGAGATTATGTCTTGAAGGAGTTCATAATCTCTCAGAGGCAACTTTAGACATTCTGAGATGAATAAGAAATGATAGCCAATACAGAGCACATTGCAAAGAGTATGGGAGCTCCTGAGAATACTCAAGTGTCAATTGAGGTTACTATGGGTGACTGACTGTGGAAAGACAGCAGCATTTCTGTCCTGCCAGGGATGGGGTACTTGGTCAATCTGGGTGAAGCAACATCAATATTTTGAAGAAGGAG
This sequence comes from Petaurus breviceps papuanus, assembly GCF_028583685.1. Lineage (NCBI taxonomy): Eukaryota > Metazoa > Chordata > Mammalia > Diprotodontia > Petauridae > Petaurus > Petaurus breviceps. Next base: position 808,622 of record NW_027186458.1, on the reverse strand, counting down.
TTTCTCATTCCTACAAGAAAACACACTCACTGACAAAGGTTGCATAGAGATCTTAGGGACCTATCTTGATAAAAAATCTCATTGGTCCCAGTAATATGGATTCCAATGAGCCCCTTCTAACAGTCAGACTCCACAGATTGTGCATGGCTGACTCAGTTTACCACAGACTGGAAACCTTTCTTTCCAATATGCCTCTCGCATCCTAGAGGAAAGAAGAAAAATGAGAGATTTAATCTTCTACTTGATGTTTAATTCCCATGACATTTTCTTTTTCAGAGGATATCTATATACTTCCCCCAGTCTCTGTTGTCCCTGACAACCATTTTCCAGGAAAACTATAATTATTGATAAAAAACTCTAGAATTCTATAGGAACACCCCATGGCCACTTTTCATTGGTTTGATACCATCTGGTCCTCTTGTAAAGTGAGGAAATCACTCCATGGGGAAAAGAGTGCCATTCTTATGTATCTCCCCTATTCCTGTATTTGTATAGAAAATTTCTCTGACAGAGTCCACCTATTGCTGTAAGAGGACAAAATATGAGGACATTGAAAAAAAAAAGTTGGGAGGCTAGGAAAGAGGAACAAATCCTTTGTTAAAGTGGGTATGGGTGGGTAATATGGCTCTTGAGATTAAAAAGACATTATCTTATTTCCACAGCCCAGAATCTCGAAGTAAGGTTACCCTCCAGGGTCTTAATATTCACAAACTTCTAAGTAATCAACTATTCTCATCTCAAAGCCCAAAGGAGCAAAGAAAACATCTATACTTACTCACCCCATAGTAGATATGTGGTGTTGTATTGATTATTTATTGGGGAAAAATAGAATATTAAAATAGTGATCTCAAATCATATTTAAGACTGCCCATGATGCATAAATGATGTCTATAGAATTGCAGAATAATAATCTCTTGGCCTCCTTTTGAAGTCTTCCTCTGGTATGGAAATAACCACCTCCAGAGGGAAACCAAATCATTTTGGACAATATCTGTGCAGAACGAAAGCATCCCTTGGTATATAGATTAGGGAACTTGCAGGCATCAAGGCATGAGATCTAATACTGTCTCTGACAACCAAGAACTATGTGGCACTAAACAAGCCTCTCAATAATTGTCTCAAGAATCTAAAATAATTGTTGTTTCTTAAAATTAAAATAATGGATGTGGATCCGTTTGGATTTTTAAAGCATCAAACTAATTAGAGTATCTATGACTGTTATTCATGCCATTGCCTAATTCTGTCCTCTGAAAAGCAAATCTAAACTCTATAGGTCTAGACAGTCAAGTACATGGATAGTGATACCATGCCCCCCTCCCCCACCTTCTCTTCTCTTGTTCTCATCATTCTCAGTTTTTGTTTCAATCATTCACCAGGAGCATTTCAATGCGAAGCTTCTCAAAGTCTTTCTCTATTTGTGACATCACCATTTTGAGATTGTGGATCTGTAGGGTCATTTTTCCTTTGTTCTCCTCGAACTTGTTGAAGTTGTCCTTTATTTCCTTGTCCAGTCTTTGCAGATGGAGCTGTTTTTGCTCTCATAAAAACTGGTGCTTTTTCTCAAATTCAGACTTAACAGACTGTTTCATAGCCTGGACTTCTAATGGCAATCAAAGAAATTGGGATAAAGGCAAGAAGTGGAGTGTCAATAAATGTCAGGATCACCATCAAACAAGTGTGCAAGATACTCATTTGGCTTGGCCATCTGAGCCGATTCTTGGGCTATTATGCCAGCCACAGCTTTTCTATCTGCATTCCCCAAACTTTCCACTTAGAAGATCGTTCAGGTACTTCATCTCTTGAAGGCCCTTTTCATGAGGAGTACTTGATGATGGAAAGCAGAGGGTAAGAGTTTCCTTTTAATGTAAAGGTCCTCAAATGTTCAGCAAGTTAAGTTTCTCACCAGAAGTATCCAAAGTTCATGAGAAAGCTGATTCTTCGTGTCCATATTTTAGTAGATTAATTTTAAAACAAAGTTCTTCTACAATTATTTAAGTATGAAAATATGAATCCATAAGAACATGCCACTACCTTTTTCATTAATACAAGTCTTTTCTAGTAAACAATGGGGATTTGTCTGCCTTTCCATCATTGACTATTACTCCTATGAAGGTTCTTCAAAAAAATACTTAAGTTTTTCACTAAGAAAAGTCAGACACACTGACTTTACATTGCACCTTTCTATCTCACATATCATAATTCTATTTGAAGACCACATTTTTTCCCCTTTAAAGTAAAGTCAAAACCAAATCTTACAAAAACCTCTATTTTGAATCAAGTGAGCCCCTTTCCAATGTGTTAGAAAGCTGTTAAGCTTCTGAGCTTTTACCCTGGCCATTCCCTAGTCCTGCAATTCAGTGTCTCCTCAGTTCTGCCTCAGTGGGTTGTTCTGTCTTTTTTAGGACTTTATTTAAATTCCATGCTCTCCTTCACCTTTCCCAATCCTCATCTTCAGTGGTCTTAGCTTCCATATGAACTTTTGTTGATTCTTTTTTATTCCTTATGCATTTAGTTATAAATATCCTTTGTCCTATTTAGGATTAAAGGAAAAGCTCCTGGACTGAGGGGATTGTTACATTCCTTTGAATTTTATTGGAAAAGTCTAATAAAGTACCTGACACTTAGCAAGTCCTTTATGAAAGTTTAATTGGTTGGCTGATATTTTTCCTTTTTCTTTTTTGCTTAGCACATAGTGATTTTTTAAGCAATTGGGGTTAAGTAACTTGCTTGATGTTACACGGCCATTTTTTTTGTTTTGTTTTCTTTTGCTTTTTTTTTGGTGTGTATGTTAAGTATCTGTAATGGGAATGCAAATTTGGAAGATCTTCCCTGCCCCTAGGCTGAGATGCACCTGAAGACTGGGGAGAGAGGCTTGTTTTTCAGTGGATACTTCTTGATTGGCCAGTGAGTTGATAAGGTTGTTACATTCTCTGAGCCAGGAGAAGGCTATATAAGCCCTGATGTGTAGCTTTGTTTTGGGACTCACTTTGAGAAGTGTTCTGTGATTTGATCTGAATTCTGGGAAACCGTTGTTGAGAGTCCCCCAGCTTTGAAAAACCCAGATGTGGAAACCCAGATGTTGACTGGGTATGGATGTAATGGTTGGACAGTTTGGAAAGCTGTCTACTTGATCTGTTAATGTCTTGATAATTCTGTCTGTATATTTTGAAGTTTGGGATGCTGACCTTTTTCCCCTGAACAAGGTAAACGATATATGTCTGACTGATTAAAGTAAGCTTGTTAACCCATTTTGAGTTGCTTTCCTTTAGCAAAGCAGATCCAAGAACCTGTGGTAGCTGCAAACCCTGAGGACGCTTGGGGTGCTTGCTGCTACAGTATCTGAGGCTGGAACCGATCCCGGGGTCTCCCGACTCCAGGCCGTGTTCTTACTCACTGTACCACCTAGCTGCCCCATTAGCACACAGTATTATGCTTTGCTCTACTACTGGAGACCAAGTATGCCCAAACATGACCAGAGTGCAAGTTCTGAACCACATGTAGGGAAAGTCATAGCCCCTTCAGGTTTTCATGGTTGTCCCTTTGAAGATCCCCACTTAACTACTTGTCAACTACTCTAGATCTCCACCAAGCCCTACTCAGAAAAGAACAAATTCGATAGGGAGAGTACAGTGACCAACATGGAACTGGACCTTCCTGCAGCCTTCCAGAGGTGAATGTGTAGGTAATCCTGCTGATTTCTGAAGCACTGTTTGGTTTTTAGTTCTAAGACTCACCTTGAGCATTTCCACAGGCTGCCGCTCTGGGTTCATTGGCAGATTGAGGTTCTCTTGGGACTGGCCATCCTTGCTCTCCTCAGCTGCCAATTTGTCTCCTGCTTCCTTGTCCAGGCTTTGCACTTGGAGCTCTTCTTTCTCCAGAAAGAACTGATGCATTTTCTCATACTCAGAAACAACCAAACAACATTGAAAGTGTAGCCTTCCAACTATCACCCAAGCAGTTGGAGTAAAAGAAGGAAAAAAAAATTCAATGAGTATAAGTTTCCAGATAAGCATCAACCCTTTCTGCTGGTTATTTCTTCCTTTTGTCCATCTGAGCAGATTCAGGAGCCATATTGACAGACATAGCTTTACTCTGCCTTCCTCAATATTTTCACTTGCAGGCATAGTAAGGTAGAGTCTCTCTTGAATCCTCTTTTCCTAAGGAGTAGCTCATGATGGAAAGATCAGAGAAAGTGCTTTGTACAAAGGGATAAATGGAGAGTGCTCAAATGTATGCTAGACACTGAGTCTTTCCAAAACTTTCTAAAACCCAAGTAGATTTTTTTTCTCCTTATTTGTATGTTTGTAGATTTTATTTTTGAAAAGTGCACTGCTCTTGGACAATCAAAATGCTTATGATTAACTGTGTCAAGATCTTTCATTCTTAATCTGAGTCTGTTCCTTGATAGAACTCCCTTCTGCAGCATCATTTCCTCAGTTACAATTCTGGCTGAAGAGGACCTTCAGGGGATAGGGAACCTTCACGTTTTATGGCTAAAAGGGCCAGATACTTACTTGCTTGGGTCAAACCGAGGTCCCTCAAGCACTAATTTCCCACTTGGAACTTTAACTGAAAACTGGGTATGGACAATGGAAATATGAAACAGCAAGAGATCTGTGACCTGTGCTAGCATGAAAGTCCCCCTGAAATTTCTTTCTAGCTAGTTGTGCAAATCCCTAGTGTCAATAATGAATACAAAGTCTGAGATCATATGGACTAAATCACCAGTAGCCTGAACTTCTTTCTATAGCCAAAATGTACCTACAGAAGATAATTCTGGTCCAAATCACTCAGGTGTGAACAATTCTGGTCCAAATCACTCAGGTGTGAACACCATTGTGAAATACTTAATCCCATTACTAAGCTGAGATATAAAGGTGAGAACTTGAATAGGTGAGAACTCCCCCAAAGCAGAGACCAGAAGCACAACCAGGCCACAGGAGTTCACACTCATAAAAGGAGGGGAGGGGCTAAAGAAGGGGGGCCCTATAAAAGAACACAAAAATTCAGTCCCCTGACCTTATTTGCTTCCAGAGCTCAGAGGAAAGAGTGACAGATACCCTTCCTGAGTTGACTGACTTTGAAGAAAGGACTAGAAGGTAAGCTTCTCTTGGGAAGATTTTTCTTCACTATACGTTTAGAAAGATGATAATATCTCTGTTCAGTAAATGGGTTGGAATCCTGGAAGGTGACAAAATCTGTCTAAGTTTAATTAATGCGTAGACAGTTTGAGGAAAAGACATGATTTGAGGTTTTACCTATCCTATTACCATCACATACAATGAAAAATCTAAGTGTTCTGACCAGTGACAATGAGATCAGTTATCCCTAAACTCACTAATATGCTAAGCTGAACTAGATAAAGACATCATCAACCCAGAAATAGAAAGGAAAAAATTTATTATTAAAAATGACTTGAGGTGAGGCACAACCATAAGGTAGAATCATAGCTCAGCCCGTAATCTCTGAATCTAGGACTCTCATTTCCATAGTTATATTGAGAAACTGACCAGAGACTTAGGATCTCTGATCCATCTGCTTAGGATGTAGGGAGGATATGGTTCACTTCTAGTCCTGGCCATCCACTACTTCTCAATCCCTTCTAATAACTCTGTCCCATAGTTCTGAAGTGTGTAGTTTAGTACATGAATGATCTCATCAAAATTTTCAATGACTTTTTGTCCCCAATTCTAGGAACATGGATGCCAAAAACTTGATTGAAAGTCTCAAAATGGATGTCACCTGTTCCATGTGCTTCAGCTATTTTAATGACCCAGTGATTGTCAAATGTGGTCATACCTTCTGCAAAGAGTGTCTTCTCAGCTGCTGGCAGGAAGACCAGAAACCAATAACCTGCCCAACTTGCAAGGCAATCATTAAATTTGGAGACTTTTCAGACAATAGGAAACTCCAGGGTCTGGCTGTCATTAGCAAGATGCTTAGACCTTTCTTACTGCAGAGCACCAGGGACCTATCCACCTGTGAGGAACATGGGAAAGAAGATACCTTCTTCTGTGTGGAGGACCAGAGACCCTTGTGTGGGCCGTGCTTTTTATCTGGAGAGCACAAGAAACACACAGTTCTTCCCTTGGAACAGGCTGTTGGTCAGTGCATGGTAAGATGATCCATTCACTTTCAGTCCTTGAAAAGATACAGCATCTGCTCATTCAACTTTCTTTATGCTCAATGGGGACATTCTTGGTATAAAACAGAGAATGGACTAAGACTTGATTTTTTTTTCTTGCAGGAGAAGCTTCAGGAAGCATGGAATAGTTTAAAGAGAAAGAAGCAGAATGTTGAATTAAAATTGCAATTAGAGAAAATGAGAGAGACACAGTGGGAGGTAAGGATCTGGCATTTTTGGATGATAAGAGTGTTAGGTGATTTGTGTTCTGAAAACCCCTTTCAATTGTAATTGTAACATATAAAGGAAAAAATATTCTACTTGGAATTGGGCACCTGAGGATACATTTGAGGACTATTCATTTATTCCTATGTAAAGAAAGACTATCTCTGGCCTTTCTCTCATCAACTATTACTTATTAGTGCAGTCTGAAAGGCTCTACCTTACTGTGCCTGGAAGGAAAAAAATGAGGAAGGCAGAGAGTAAAACTTTGTCTGTCAATATGGCCCATGAGCCTACTCAGACAGACAAAAAAAAGTAATAACCACAAGAAATGTTTGATGGTGACTTGGACCCTGACACTCATTGACTTTGATTTCCTTCATTTATTCCAACTCCTTGGGTGATAGGTGGAGGGCCAGACTCTCAAAGATTTGGTTGTATCTGAGTATGAGAAAATGCATCAGTTCTTTCTGGAGAAAGAAGAGTCGCAATTACAAAGCCTGGAGAGGGAAGCAGAAGACAAGTTGGCAGGTGAGGAGAGCAAGGATGGCCAGTCCCAAGAGAACCTCAATCTGCCAATGAACCCAGAGCGGCAGCCTGTGGAAATGCTCCAGGTGAGTGTTGGATCTAAACACAGAACAGTGCTTCGGACATGAGCAGGAGGAGATACATGCACTATTGCATCCAGAAAGCTGTAGGAATGTCCCTTTCCATGTTGGTCATTGGACTCTCCCTAATGCATGTGTTCTTTTCTGATCAGGGCTTGGTGGGGATCTAATGTAGCCAAACAATATGTAGAGCAGCGTTCCACAAAGGATGAGCCATGAAAACCTGAGGGGCTATGACCTTCCCTAAGTGTGTTCCATGTGTCTGAGAACTTAAACTCTAGTCATGGTTGAGCATCCTAAATCCCCAGTAGTGGGCCATGATTCCTCAGAGCAAAGCATGATACTATGTGCTAAGCAAAAAAGAAGAAGTAATATCAGACCACCAATTAAACATCCATAAAAGCCTGCTAAGTGTTAGGTGCTTTGCTGGTCCCTGGCAGTGAAAATCAAAGGAATTAAACAATCCTCTCACCCCAAGAGCATTTCCTTTAGTCCTAAAGAGGACAAAGGATATTTATAAGTAAATACAGAAGGAATAAAAAAGAATCAACAAAAGGTAATATGGAATCTAAGACCACAGAAGGTGAGGATTGGAAAAAGAGGAAGGAGAGGATGAAAACAAACAAGGTCTTGATAAAATAGAGCACCTCACTGATGAAGAACTGAGGAGATACTGCATTCCAGGAGTGAAATGGCCAGGGCAAAGGCTCAGAAAGTTTGACAACTCTCTAAAATATTAGGGGTCACTTTGATTTAAAATAGAGATTTTAGTAAGACTTGGTTTTGGGATTACTTTAAAAGGAATAAATAGAATGATATTCAAATGGACCAGGAATGTGTGAGATAGAAAAGTGCAGTGAAAAGTCAGTGTCTCTGTCTTTTCTTAATAATACACTTGTAAATATGCTATTTCTTAAAGACCCTTCATGTAAACAATAGTCAATGATGGACAGGAAAGACAAAGTCCAATTATTTACTAGAAGAGACTTGTATTAATGAACAAAGGTAACAACATATTGTTGCTGTTATGGATTCGCATTTTAATGTCTAAATAGCTTTAGAAGAACTTTGTTTTTAAATTAATCTACTAAATATGTCCAAGAAGAATCAGTTTTCTGCTGATCTTTGGGCAGTTTTGAGAGAAACTGTACTGGACATTTGAGGATTCTTCCTTTAAAAGAAGACTCTTCCTCTCTGCTTTCCATCACTGAGTACTCCTCAGGAAAAGGACTTTCAAGAGACAATGTACCTGAATGAGCTTCTAAGTAGAAAGCTTAGAGAATGCATTTAGAAAAGTTATACCTAGTACTTTAGCCCACGAATCTGCTTAGATGGGCAATGGGAATGAATAGTTAGCCCATGTGTTTGATGTTGCACCTGATATTTATTGACTCTTCATTTCTTCCCTTATCTTAATCTCTATGACAATAGTTGGAACAGCAGGCTGTGAAACAGTTGGTTAAGTCCGAATTTGAGAAAAAGCACCAGTTCTTGTCAGAACAAAAACAGCTCCATCTGCAAAAACTGGACCAGCAAGTAAAAGACAACTTGGCAAAGTTTGAGGAGAGCAAGGCAAAAATGACCCAACAGATCGACAATGTGAAAACAGCAATGTCAGAAATAGAGGAAACATTTGAGAACCTTCCCATTAAAATGCTCCAGGTGAGTGACTGAAACAAAAACTGAAAATGGTAAGGACAATAGAATAGAGGATGGGGGAGGGGACATACCACTGTTCAAGTACTTGACTGTCTAGGCCCCATGGAGATTACACTTGTTTTTCAGAGGACAGAATTAGGGCCATTGGAATGAATAATAACAGTCATAGTTACTCTAATTAATTGGTGCTTTAAGACTCCACAATGAGCCACATCCTTTATCTTCATTTTGAGATACAACAATACTTCGACGTTGGTAAGCCAGTTATTATTATCCCCATTGTAAAGAAGCAGGATCCTGAGTTTCAGAGCTCTTGAAAGGTTTGCTTAATGCCACAGAGAATTTGAGTTCATGCCTTGATCCCTCCAAGTCCTCCAATCTATGTACCAAGGAGTATTATCACTATGCAAAGATATTGTCCGAAATGGTTTGGTCTCCCTCTGGATGTAATGATTTCCCTACCAGAGGAAGACTCCTCAACTGGCCCTGAGATAGTATTTTTCTGATATTTTCCAGTTCTCCTTTGTGCCTCATGGGTTGTGTCTACTTAAGATTTGAGGTCCTCCTACTTATTCTAATATTCTACCTTTTCCATAATAAAGAATCGTAGAACGTCACCTCTCTAGCGTGGTATTAGGAAGGACTGACGGTTTCTTAGCTTTTTGGGACTTTGGGGTGATAATAGCTGAGTAAGTAAAACCTTGCTAAGATTATGACCCTGGAATGCAACCCTACTTCAAGCTTCTGGTCTCTATTGAATTTCCTTCTGTGGAAGATAAGACAAGGTCTCTTCAATGTCAACACCCAAATCATCCACCAATAACCATTTTAATAAAGGAATTGTTCCAGTCTCTCAGATTCCCAAATCTTTTTTTTTTCCAATTTCCTCATCTGTTGGACTCTCACTCCATGAAAATATAGGCTCACTCTGCCAGATGAATTTTATGAAGAGAGAGACAGAAAGATGGTGGGAGGGAAGTAAGGGGTGGGGCGGAGAAGAGAGATGGTTAGGAATAGCCCTTCTTTTATGAGGAATGATTACCCATTTTACAAGGGGGAATATGATAGAAAGACAATGAAAGAGCAGCCAAGGTACAGTTCTTAGCAATTCTAGGGTTCTTTTTTTTTTAATTGTCTGGGAGGAAAAAAAAGACTAGGGAAGTGTGTATGTGCTCTCTGAAAAAGACAATGTAATGAGAATTAACTAAGCATTAGAATAAACCTCTCTTTTTCCTTTCCTCTAGGATGCAAAAGACACATTGGAAAGGTAGGTTTCGATTCTATAGCAAACTGAGTAGGACGCACACTGTCTGTGAAGGAGGCTGGCTGGATGAAGGGGTTCATTGGGATCCATAGTACTAGAACCACAGGTATTTGTTATCAGGATTGGTCCCAAGATCTCTATACAACCTTTGTAACTTGAGTTTTTTGTGTAGGAATGAGGAGCTACTTCTTCAAAATCCAGTGTTTGCTGAACCTACGTGTACCATACACCCCATCCCTGGCATGAGAGAAATGCTGTTGAGTTTCCACAGTAAGTTATCCATGGTGACCCCAATTAACAACATCAGAATTCCCAGGAGGTCCCAAACTGGTTGAAATGTGCTGTATATTGGCATGCTATTTATTGTTGAACTATGTATGTCTCAAATTGGCTCTGAGAGATTACACACTCCTTGAAATCCGTATTCTCTGGAAGAGCAGAAAACAGTGAATCCCTCTGTGGGTGAGCCTATAAAAATGGTGTAAAAGCTGAGTCTTCCCATGTTTTAATGCTTATCATCCCCTCTTTTTAATATACATTGAGAAATAGTTATGTCAATAGTAGCACTTCTTTCAGTTACATGAAATGTTTATTTCTTTATGTTTTCCACTGTCTGGCATACTGCTTGACCATAATTGGTGCTCAATCAAAGTTTGCTAAATATTCAGTGAATGTCTTTAAACATAAGGTCTAACATAAAGTTAATACTGGGAGGATTCTAATGGGCATCCAGTCCAACCCTATCATTCTAATTTTTAATGGAAATAAGCTACTAGAAAACTAAGTCACTCACCCAAGTGAATGTCAGAAATAGGACAACCTGGAGTTACAGCATATTTCCACCGGGGCATTGTGACTGGAATCACACAGTATGGGATTCTAGGGATTAGGGAATCTTTTTAATTATTAAACTCCAGACTCTGGAACACATGGGTAATGATGCCTTTTTTTTTCCTACAGGGGAGATAACTCTAGATCCTGAAACAGCCAATCCTCATCTCATCCTGTCTGATGATTTGAAGAGTGTGGAATATGTTTCTGTTCATCAAGATGTCCCTGACAACCCAAAAAGATTTGACTTTGCTCTCCATGTCTTGGCTACTCAGAGTTTCACCTCAGGGAGACACTATTGGGAAGTAGAGATGGGGAATAAAAGAGAGTGGGAAGTGGGCATCTGCAAAGAATCAGTCAGAAGGAAGGGTAATCCCTTCAATTTACCTGGTGATATATGTAGTCTTGCAGCTTTTGAATTTGGAAATTGCTTTTGGATCTGGAGTCAATATCATGATATTTCTTTAAGCCAACCTATTCATAAGGTGGGCATTTTCCTTGATTATGAAAGAGGGCATGTGGCATTTTACAATGCTACAGAGGGAACTCTAATCTACAGTACCCCAAATAATGCTTTTCAAGGGCCTGTTTACCCTTGCTTTTCCCCTTGTTTTGCAAAGGGGAAAAACAGCTCTGGACCTCTATATATCTGCCCCAGGGGTAACTAAAAGAATGCTGAGACTAATGAAAATGACTAAAATGAGATTTATGAATTCAAGCAGCTAAATACAACCTCTAAAATGGGTTTCAATTCATTAGAACCCATGTTGAGTATATCAAAGTTATGTGTCATTATCATAAACAATAAAAATAAATTCTGCCTTATATACGAGTATCAAAACTTAGTGTGCCTCATATTTATCAACACCTAGTGTTTAATACCTCACTGACAACTCACAGAGAAAATTGGCGATGCTCACACTAGGCAAACTACACATCCAAAATGATTTTCTAAAGCCAAAGGAATTGGATATGGCTTATATATACTTGATCTTTCCAAGACAAGCACAAAATATATTGTATATATTCAAACAAATATTGATGTCTATATCTGTATAGTATGTGTATATGTGCATATTTACATATATATTCAAAAATACACATGTGTATATATATATATCTACAGTTATGTGTATGCAAGTGTTTATTTGAAAAAAATAATAACAGATATGTAAATTTACATAGGAAGCATTTACCTCCTCCTCCTTTCTATGACCTTAGTCCCCAGGGAGGGAAAGGCACTTAAATTCACAACTTAGTTGAGTTCCTAAAGATTGTGGTCCTAATGGCCAAAAACCTCCCTACAACTTGAGCCTCAGACACCAATATATCCCAGGTTTTACTATAGTTCTCAGCACAAAGTTAGGTGCATAATAAAAGTTGATTGACTAATATACTTGCACATTTTTACATGTCCTTTTATATTTGAATGGCCATATGCACATGTCTTTATATATATTCTATATGACCACTCTAAAATAGAATTGTACCTCTTAGTCACATAATATATTTTACATTCATGTATAACTTTCTGATAGTGGGAATTTCCCAATGACTAATGGAATTATTGATCTATTTTTCCCAAAACTGACCCTAATACAATGGCATTTTATTGCTTAAAGAGCTCACCACAGCATAGTTCTTTACATTTGTCCATTTATTTTTTTTCCACTGGAACAAGCATTCTCTACAAATATTTAGATCACAACTCATCTATCCATGACCACTACACATATTTTTAGGGCTGTTTCTGAAAAGCAGAATCTGTTTCCATGGTCATTCTGGAATCTTTTCCAGTGATATAGAAGCCACTCAAGCTTTTACTTCACTTGAAAGTTGACCCAGAGTAACAATCTGGCCATAATGAAGTATCAGAGGAAGACTTTCATTCTCTAGTAGCTTTTTCTCTTGTTTATTTCCCAAATCTTTATATTAACAAACATTTTGATCTTTCCTTTGGTATTGGGATTTTCTTTCACTTATTTTTTGGATGGTAGATATTTATATTTTAATTGATTCTTCTTTAATTTGCAAATAGTTTACATATATATATACCTGTATGATGTGTGTATATATATTGTATATAGTCATACATATATACACATCTATATCTTTATATCTAATGACATTATAAATAATGACATTTATAAATGAATTATACATTTTCTCACTCCCCCAACCTTCCTTCAACCCTTGGGAAGGCTAGCAATAAGATTTGAATTATCCATGTGAAATTATGTAAAACATATGTCCATATTGCCCATGTTGTAAAACAAAAAAAAGTACACAAAAAACAAGAAAAATAAAGTTAAAAAATGCTTCACTATGCACTCATATCTCATCAGTTCTGTCTCTAGAAGTGGAGAGCATTTTTCATCTTGGGTCCTCAAGAATTGTCTTGGATCACTGTCTTGATTAGAGTAGCTAAATCTTTCCCAGTTGAACATCATTACAATATAGTCCTATGCTACTTTCTAACCCTCACTGATTACTGAGCCCCACCTCAAGGCACACACTCCTTTTTCCCTGAATCTTTTTGACTCCCCAGTTTCGAAGATTCAAATCATTTGTCTCCTTTGCTAAGGATGTACAGACAACTGAATGTTTAATTTAGCATTTGCTTCCTCCTTCCCTACTTCTGCAACATATTTACATTCCATACTATCCCCAGGATCATTCTAGGTCAATCAAGAAGTTTTTACATTCATTCCAGAGTAATTTGGAATGCTCACCACAGTTTAATGTTCTCAATCAAACATTGAAGAGATAAAAACTACTGCACACTTTTAATATCCCCTCCCCTGAATCACTTTTAATTTGAGAGAAACTACATCTTATCTGTAGGAACTCAGACAAGGTTTTGGTTTTTTATTTTTTCTGTCCTCTGAACCTGTTTTCTAATTGTTTTTGAAACAAAATTATTGCATTGGATAACTATACTCTTCTTTTCAACTTTAAATCATTTATAATTCATGTTACCTTTCATTCTGAAAGAGAAAAAAAAAAGATAAATGAATGTGTCTCAGACACATAGGAGAAGTTCCTTGGATGCTGCTAGAGGGAGGCTGAGAAGGAAGCTGTATGTATAGACCTACACAGCAAGCCAGACTGGCTATGGGCTTAGCAGTATGGGTGAGTTGGAGAGTCATTGAAGGGAAAAGCTTTCATTATCTCTCTGCCTTTTTAAAGTTTCCCAGGGGAAAAAATGAGTATCTATAGAAAATAACAGGAGGCTGCCTTTGAGGAATACCATGACAAAGGACAAGGAAGAAGACTGCAAGAAAAATTGGTGGTACCTCCTCCAGTCACACATCACATGAATACACACTCATATGTGTATATACACGTATATATATATGTTTATGTACATACACATATAAATTCACACACGTGTGTATATGTGGTATAATACACATATACATGTAAATGCATCTACATACATGCATATATATGTTTACATAGGTATATTTGTGTTTCAAAAACTCAAGGTTCATTATAGCAGAGAGCAGAGAATTTGGTATCAGAAATTCTTCCTTAGTGACAAACTAGTTTTGAAACAGGTTGTTCTCCAAAATAAAACCCTTAGGTTGGTCACTGCTGTAGCTTATGAGATGTAAAAAAACTCCTTGACCCAATGTACTTGTCTTCCAAATACAAATACTGGCAATTTATAAATCAACAGGTTGTGAAAACCACTACCTCCTTCCCTTATTTGCAGCAACTCCAAATCACAGGAATATGGTTGCGTGTGTGCAAGAGGAAATGGAGCTGTGTTTGTGTTGGGGGAGGAGGGTCAGTTTATTGAGTGGAAAAATAGTTAACTGCATTTCTCTACTTTTCCCCCTTATTCCCCCTCTCTATAAATGGTAAATTTATGGCTAAACCTTAAATAATCCCCAGACCAACTGAAGCCTTTCAAAGTAATGGAGTCACTAACACCATGTTCAGGATTGAGTGAACAACATCTTCTCTCTCTTTTTGTTTTTTTGGAGGGGGGTGGGGAGTTGGGTAGCTTGATGATTACAGTTAATCATTCAGAGTGCAGATTTATTTTGGATGTAAATAACATTCTGATATGACTAAGTCCTACTGTTAACCCACACTAACATGATTTTGGTGATATGAAAGTTAGAATTTAAAGCAAAGGAAAAAAAAGTACATACAAGTTCATGTCCAATTCACTGTTAAGCTATTTCAATAATATGTGACCCTTTTCTGAGGGGTAGCTATTTGTAAATGATTGTATAACATGGAATTAACTTCCTTCCTCCCTTCCTCCCTCCCTTCCTCCCTTCCTCCCTCCCTTCCTTCCTTCCTTCCTTCTTTCCTTCCTTCCTTCCTCCCTCCCTTCCTCCCTCCCTCCCTCCCTTCCTCCCTTCCTCCCTTCCTTTCTTCCTTCCTTCCTTCCTTCCTTCCTTCCTTCCTTCCTTCCTTCCTT
>NW_027186458.1:765233-793466 GCF_028583685.1 Petaurus breviceps papuanus | reverse complement strand
TTCCTTCCTTCCTTCCTTCCTTCCTTCCTTCCTTCCTTCCTTCCTTCTTCCTTCTTTTTCTTCCTTCCTTAATTTCTTTTTTTTTTTATTTTCCTTCTTTCTTTCTTAATTTCATCACTCATCACTCAGCCCTTCCCTTCCAAGGCTAGTTAACCTTTTCAGGAGTTGGGTTTTAACATAAGTGAAATAAAAGAAAAAAAAACAGAATAAGGTGGAACATAAGTTAATAGTTACTGATATAATAGTATAATATTAATTTCTCTCATTGTGTAATAATTACAATCATCTATTTTCAAGAAAATAGGTACAAAAAATTTCTACCAAACTTGATAGGCTATAAGAACAAGCCTGGTGAATCACTGTTTCTACTGTTTAAGCTTTGATCTAATACAATTTGAAGATACTAACCATCTTCTGGGGTCAAACAGGATGATGATAAAGGTGGTGGTGGTGGTGGTGGTGATGATGATGATGATGATGATGATGATGATGATAATGTTACAATGCAAATCCACATATGAAAATTCAAATTTATCCTTAGGCCCGTGGGTCAACCACACTATGGTGTGATTTTTTTTTGTCCCTGAAACTTAAAAAGTTTTAAAAGAAAATGGTGAAATAAAAAGATTCTTCACTAAAAAGTTTTGCATTTGCTTTTTGACAGCATGATGACAAAGGGAGCTACCTGAATGAGAAATATCTCTTTTTATGTATTGACAACTCTTCTATAAGTTTCCTGGAGAGTGAAGGGTTAAGTTACTTGCCTAGGTTTACAAAGATAATTGTGCCAAAGGATGGTCTTGGGCTAGGGTCTCCCTGATTTGAAGGCTAGCCCTCAATGCACTATGACAATTGGTCTCTCAGAAATTAGTACCATGGATAAATATTTCAACTACAAAGCTACCAAATGACCTTTGCCCTCAACCTGGTGTCCTCATGTGAGCGATACCTCTACCCAGGCACACTCTGTGTCTTCCCATTAGACATTCCTGTGATGAATTTTCAGTGTTGGCATTTTTCTTGCTGGGATGATGTCTGGAGTTTTATCCCTATGTGATATCGTATCCATTGCCTCTACCACCTCTGATACTCTGAGGTCTCCCCCTATTGCCACAGGGTGATTTCCTGGGATTTCTCTCCCTCGAGGACACGTAGCTGGAGTTGCTCCATCTCTCCACAGCGTTAGCCCAGGGATTCCTCTCTCTGATTTGAAGGTGTGTTTAATAGGGCTTGCCCTAGCTGCCACATTTACCTGACAGAGACCTTCTATCTGCACAGCAATGATTGTGGTGTGATCCTCTTTCTTACAAAGACCTTATGAACAAAAAAAGAACAAAAACACAATTATTTTAAAAAGTCTAACTTTTTCTTTTACATTTTTCATGAGCAACTTAGGAAAAAAAACATTTTCTTCCATATTTTTGGTTAATATTGTATGCTCATTATTACAAATGCATGAAATAAATGATCACACCATGAATTATAGGGTAATTATTTCAAATATGCAATGTAAAACTCTGAAAGCTATATAAATTTTAATGAGTTTATATATCAGAAAATTAAGACTATCCATTATGATTTCATGTTATATGCTTACAATTGTCTTCTTCAATGTTATTTTTTCAATATATGTAACTTTTTAATGAAATGTATAAATAATTTAGTAGTGTAATAACCAAAAGCAGAAATTGTTTGTATAATGTTTATTCATTGAGAAACATCAGATTCTTTATCTTTGAACATGGGGAATACTTGATATTAAAACTTCAGTGAAAAAAATGGTGCCTTATAAATCTTAACCCTTCATGTTGCTAATAAGCTACAATTGATAGTAACTTTTGAGAGCCAAATATTTATATTCTCTTACAAACCCCTGGCCTTGTATTTTTCAGTTGTCTATGTTGTATCTCTCACTTGTCTATTGCTTCACAGTAAATGTATGTTTGCCAAAGGAAGATCTGCCAAATATTTATGTCACACAGTGCAGGGTTATCATGTGGTGTAATGGAAAATCGGCGTCACAGGACAGAACACCAGGGCTAGTCTCAATTTGCTATGAGAAGCTTACTTCTGGAGCTCCTGACTTATATGGGCTTAAACACTGAATCTTAACATGCACTGCTGTAGCCCTCTTCCATTTAGATTTGTGCATGTGTGGTCTGTATTCGTGTGCATGGTTGTGGATATGCTGATCTACAGAAGCATCTCTACAAATCCAAAATGGTCGATTGTTTCTTTATTGAGGGGAATTTGTCCTCTAAATTTGATTTTATATGTAAAATCACAGCAATAGAAGGAAGAAAGCAAAACCCTGGACACATCGCTTGGATTTTGAACCTTGAACCTCTTCCAATACAAATTAGCTATGAATTAATTGTATCAAGTTAATAAGGAATATTTCATGGCTGTGACCTACTAATTGACTTAAAGTAATAGTAACCTACTTAGAGAAGAGTTTCACTTGGGAGCCTCCAACAGTCAAAAATTAGCTATAAATATGCCCTTCTCAGGCCTCCACTTTTTCATTTATGAAAAGAGGAACTGGAACAATATTCTCTTGAAGTTCTATCTGAGCTCTGTGATTGTGAAATCTGGGATTGAAACAGAAAACCTATGTTTTTATGCTTTTATATGGCTATAACCTCACCAATGTGAATATTTCCTCTGTGGCAGGGGCAATATATTTTTATGTAGGAAAGGTTAAAAACAATAATACTAATACTGAAATCACTTTAAGATTTGGGAAAAAATTACAAATATGATAGTTTTATACTTGAAATTCTAGAAGGAACATGTTATTCCCATTATACTTAGGAGAAAGCTGAGGCCCACAGAAATAAAATGATCATACAGCTGTTGTCATTCATCCTTCATTTTCTTTTTTTTTAAAGCAATTGGGGTTAAGTAACTTGCTCAAGGTTACATGGCCAGGTGTTTCTGGGTGGGTGCTAAGTGTCTGAGCCCAGATTTGATCCCCAGGTCATCCCGACTCTGGGGCCAGCGCTCTTACTCGATGAGTCACCTGGTCACCCCCATCCTTACTTTTCAAAGAGGACTAATGCCTTCATGAGGGTGATGTATTGACCCATGTGTAAATTGGATTTAAGTGAGGTAGAATTCTACAAAGTTATCAGCCTCACTCTGTCTTCCAGAGTTATCTAAGGCCAATGCCAAGATAAAAGTCAATGGGACTGGTGAGTGCCCAGTATGCACTGGATGCCCTTGGTTTCTTTGATGTTCGACCAGTTGACTACTTCCTCTGTGTTTATGGACATTGGAACAAATAGTTTTCATTCAGCTACTCCTCTGAGGGAAGTCTTCACCTTTTTAGGGTAGATTCCCTCCACCCAACTCGCCAATGGGTTTGAAGTCCCTCAGTTAACCTCATTCTGCTTTAGCTCATTTGACTAGAAGGTTTTACTCCAACTTCTTGGAGTCAAAGGAAAAGAAATTAAAAAAAAATATTTCTGTAGGCAATATGATCCTTGACATTTTTTTTTCAGTTCTAAGTTCTATGATCTTTTTCCTATCTAGGTACATTAATATTTACTACCCCCAATGTCCTGAAGGTAAGAATAGTGAAAATTTAATCATAAGTACTAGACATTGCTAGGTTTTACTTATTTTTGGTAAAGCTCTTTAGCAGACTGATTGTTCTTTTGACTGGAAATGAGATTTAATTAGTGTTGGCAACTCCCAGCATGGAAACTCCCTTTACTAATGTGCTGATGTAACTAAGAGTCTTAGAAAGGCAGATGTGGTAGCATGTGGGCTGTGTAGACACAGCTGGTATGTTAGCTAGTCATTTGTTAAAAAGCAAGGTCATTTCATTTGCCATACCAAATCATCTGAAGGACATCATAGGAGAAGAACTTATTTTGTAATTTTACTGGAATTGTGAACTAAAGTCCCAGGTTAAGAAACTTCCTTTACCAAAATGCAAATCAGCACCCTCTCCGCCATTTATTGGCTTAGAGTTTCCTAGAGCTCTAAGCAGTTAAATGACTTACCTAGGGTCACATGGTCATATGTGTAGGAGGTAGGACCTTAATATAGGTCTTCTTGCCTGAGACCACTCTCTACCCACTCTACCACACTATTTTTCATACAATAATAGAAGGGGGATGTTAGAGTCCATGGAATCTAATCCCCTCTTTCATAAATTTGGAAACTGAGTAGAGGTCAAATGTCCTGACAAGCACCACATAGCTATTATGTTAGGCAGCATTCAAAACAAGGTTTTCTGATGGAAGTCTAGTAACTTACCCACTACAGCAAGCTGCCCCTAGATAACTTTGCATTTTTCTACTCTCTTTATCTACTTTATTGTTGTTCAATCATTTTTCATTTGTGTCTAACTTTTTGTGACCCCATTTGGGGTTTTCTTAGCAAAGATATTGGAGTGGTTTTCCATTTTCTTCTCTAGCTCATTTTGCAGATGGGGAAACTAAGGAAAAATGACTTTCCAAGAGTCACACAGCTAGTAAGGGTCTGAGGACAAATTTGAACTCAAAGAGTGGCATCTTTCTGACTGTAGGTTGAACATTCTATCCATGGTACCCTCTAGCTATCAACTGTACCACCTAATTATTCTAAAAAAGGTATTGATTTTTTCCCCTGATATTGTCTCCAAAGATTAAGTCTTGGACCATTGATGTAGTTTTTGATGACCTCTAAGTACAAAAGCAAAGCAGTGAAGGCCAAGAAGCAGTTCTCCTGTATGCTTCTGAATAATGGACCAAAATGGTCAACAGAGAGTCAAGGAAGCTGCACCCAATGAATCAGTGCTATTTCCTGCCTGAATATGCTTCATCTTCTATGGCTAGGCAAACTTCGTTTTGTTAACTGTTAATGTGCCGTGGGTGTCCCATTTAATTTTATTTTGACATATGAAGCACCAGACCAATCTCCATTAGACCCAGACTAGAACTCCCTCCAAGAATGCATAGAGCAGCCCATGAATATCACTGTCTCATCCTGTGTCCATATCTTCCCAAGTATCTTCCACAATAGTCCAGCTACCATTCTGAGGTCTTCCTTTAGTTCTCTATACATTACATTCATGCTCACAGAGCATGCACAATGTTTATTCCTCATTCTGGCCAAATGAACTTTTCTCTACATCCATCTCCTTGATGATGGCATCCTTTATACAACCTCACTTGAGAAATTCTTGTTAAAGAAGGACAGGTAGTCTATTCATGTCCACTGTACCAGGCACCTCTTTGTCCTTTAGTTCATCCTGACTTTCAACCCTTTAGAATTCTATGACCAATATGGTGTATGCTTTCACTGAAACAATATCACTGATAAAAAGATGGGCCTTTGTTGGTGTTTAGGGTTGGTAAAGACCCACAGGTGCTTAAAGTCCCACCTTATATAAGTATATCATAGCATGCAGTACTAAAAGATAACACCATGGGTTTTGCCCAATGATTAAACATGTAGATATAAGAATATTTTCATTTCACTGAATTTTCCCATATAGCAGTAACATGAAACTGAAATATAAAAAACACACACAAATATTTGAAATATGGCTGCTGATGCTATTGTTGTTGAGTCATATATGGGCTGCATAATTCATTTGAAAAACCTCTGGATTTGGAATCTGAGTTCCTGGCTTCAAATCTAAACTTTGCTATTTATTACTTCAATGACTTGGGGCCAAATCACACCCTCTGAAGGACTCATCATAGTAGACGAAGTCTGAATTCTCCTTCTCACTAGAAAATCCTAAAGCAGATAAACAATATTAACAAACTTTGCATTTGCCTCAAAAACTACCATGCTCTTACTGCGCAACTGTTTCTAATTGTGTCTGACTCTTCATGATCCCATCAGGTGTTTCCTTGATAAAGATACAGGAGTGGTTTGCCGTTTCCTTTTCTCAGTGACAGAAATGAAGCAAACAAGACTAAGTGACTTACTCAGGGTGCCATAGTTAGTAAATGTCTGAGGCCGAATTTGAACTCAGGCCCTTCTGATTCTAAAGTTGCTACTCTATCCATGTTGCCATTTAGCTGCCGCACTCTTTTAAAGTTGAGAATTAGATGTGCATTTTCCTCCATTTTTTTATCCCTTTCCTTTTTTAAGTCAATACTTTATGTCTGTGGTTAGCTTTGTTGTTTAGTCAAAACTATTTGATTAGATTATTGATTTATTTTTATTTGTTTTTTTTCCATTTCCCTCTTCCTTTTATCCTCAGTTGAATAATTAGGTTAAAAAATTCTCTTCTCAATTCATTTGCTAGTTAACTTTTTTTGGTCCTTTCCTTTTATCCAAAAAGATTTCTTTTGTCGTTGTTGCTATTTTGAATAATTCTCTTCCTTTCCTTTCTGTCCATTTTCCCCCTCTCAGATCCATGATCCATGCCATTATATTATTTCTTCATTGATCTTTTGGTGTTCCTCATCAGGTGAAAGTTTCTCAAGTACCATATTTGACACCTCTCTTTTGACTGATTTTTAAAAATAATTTTGTCTTCATGATGTCTTGGCATTTCACCATTTTTTAAAAAATTTCTTCCCTTTTCTCTTTCTTTTTTCTGTTGTGCTTTACTCTTAGAAGAGTTTATAGCATATTGATAACTGATTTTTTTTAATCATAAGACTTTGGTTGAAGTTCTGCTGCTAACAAGTATTTTCTCTGCACTATAGGGCAAGTCACTTAATCTCTTTGAATCATTTTGCTTTTCTGTAAAATAAGGGCTTTGATTGGTGATATCTAAGACACCTTCTAGGTCTAAATATATTCTACTAAGATTAATTTGTAAAGAAAGCAGCATTGGCTGGAAGCAGTGTTTCATAGTACACCTACTATTTAGGGTACCTTGTATCCTAATTCATATGGTAACTTTGTATCCTCCCCATGATGCTTCTCCTTCCCCAAGCACCTCTCTTGGCTCATATTCATTCTCCAATCAATGTGAATGTTAGGTGCACCTAACATGGGTGCTCACACATCTCTTTCTTGGTCTAGAATGTTGCTTATGCAATCAGAACTGTTTCTCAGAGAAGATGATTTCTCAGTGCACCAAAGTCCCCCAGATAAAACTCATCATAAAGTAGCCACCTGTCATTTCAGCAATATTCTTCTTTTCCCACAAAAATATTTTTCAGAGGGACCTTCTCCCAGAGGTATGGAGCTAAATTTTCATGAACTAGACTAGGGGGAAGAAGTGTAAGAGAGGGAAGAGAATGTATCTGAATATGTTTTTTTTCCCTTTCTAATATTTTTTATGAAATAAAAACATTTCCATAATGTTGTACACTAAGAAAAGATATTTGCACATGAAACTGCAAATCTACTATGTGCAACTTGCTATTCCTTTCAAATATATAACAAAATCATCATGTACATTTATTTTTTCTTTTTTTTTCCACCTCTCCACCCTAGAGATGATTAACATTAGAAACACACACAGGGGCAGCTAGGTGGCACATGAATAGAACACTAGCCCTGGAGTCAGGAAGACCTGAGTTCAAATCCGGCCTTAGACATTTGACACACTTACGAGCTGTGTGACCTTGGGCAAGTCACTTAACCCCAATTACCCTCCCCAAAAAAGGAAAAAAAAACACACAGATACATGCATATATTCATATATAATGTATGTGCACGTGTGTAAAATTGTTCTATACACTTTTACTTATCCATACTTTTTCTGGTTGCAGATAGTGTCTTTCTTCATATGTTCTTTATAGTTAATTTGGGTGTTCATAATGGTCAAAATAACTTAATTCACTAAAAGTTGTCCTTAAAAAATATTGCTGTTACTGCATTAAATGTTCTCTTGGTTCTGCTCGCTTAACTCTTCATCATTTCATGAAAGCATTTCTATGTTGTTGTTTTTCCTTAGATCCTTGAGCTCCTCATTTCTTATAACACAGTAGTATTCCATCACAACCATGCACCAGAACTTGGTTAGCCATTCTCTAACTGATGGGCAATCCCTGCAAATTCAGTTCTTTGCCACCACAAAGTCAGCTACAGAAAGCATTTTAGAATATATAGGCATTTTCCCTATTCATATTTGGAAAGGAATGGTAATGGTATTACTGGGTAAAAGGCTATAGGTAGTTCAATAACTCTTTAGGCATAATTTCAGATTGCACTTTAAAATAGTTACATCAATTCACAACTCCACCAACAATGAATCAGTATCTCAATTTTTCTGCATCCCCTCCAACATTTTTCTATTCCCTTTTCAATTGTTTTAGCTAAAATGGTCATTGTAAAATGATATTGCAAGGGTGTTTTAATTTGCATTTCTCTAATCAATAATGATTTAGAAATTTTTTTTCATATGACTATACATTGTTTGGATATCTCCATAGAAAAACTTCCGGTGCATATCCTTTGATGACTTATAAATTGGGGAATGACTCATTCTTATAGATTGGACAAAATTGTTTATATATTTTATACATGAGAGGTTTATCTGATAAACTATATATAATTTCACTCCCCCCCCCACCCAATCTTTTGCCTTTTTTCTTATCTTGGCTACATTTATTTTATTTGTACAAAGTTTTTTTTTAAATATATCTTTAATGTAAATGAAATTATTTATTTTGTACTTAACTTTGCTCTCTATGTTTGCTTATTCATAAATTGTTGACATATCCATTAGTCTGATGAGCAACATGTTCCATGTTCTAATTTCCTTGTAAAATCCCACTTTATATCTAGGTCATATATCCATTTTTGCCTTATCATGGAAATAACGTAAGATAATTATCTATGCTCATTTTGTTCCATACTGCTTTTCAGTTTTTCCAACTTTTTAAAACAAAATAATGAATTCTTATCCCAAAATCTTAAGTCTTAACACTGGTCAAATACAAGGTTGTTGTGTTTATTTACTGCTGTATATTGTATGTCTACTCCATTCCACTGATCTAACTTTCTATTTCTTAGCCAGTACCAGATAAGCTTTGATAATTACTGTCTAACACTATACTTTAAGATCTGGTACTGCTGAGCCTCCTTGTTTATAGTTTTTTCCCATTATTTCTTTTGATAATGTAGACTTTTTGTTTTTCCAAATGAATTTTATTATTTTTGTAATACTGTAAAAAATGGTAATTTAATTGGTATGATATGATATATAAAAATAAGTTTGTGTAAAATTGTCATTTTTTAATTAAATTTACCCTGCTACCCTTGAACACATAATATTTCTCCAATTATTTAAATTTGATTTTATTTGCATAAAATGATTTTTTAAATTTGCATATATTGATCCCAGGTTTGTTTTGGCAGGTGTACTCCCAGGTATTTTATACTGTCTAGAGCTATTTTAAATGAACTATATTTTCACTACCTTTTCTTGCAAATTTTTCTTTATGTCATATAAGAATGCTGATGATTTATGTGGATTTACTTTATATCCTGCTACGTTGCTTTTAGCAAAGTAGCAACTTTTAGTTGAACCTTTAGGATTTTCCAAGTATATTATGTTATTTGCAAAAAAAGAGATAGTCTTATTACCTCATTCCCTATTCTGATTTCTTTTTCTTCTCTTATTGCTTATTTCTCCCTTTTTCTTTTCATTTTTTCTCTTATTATCACATAGCTTTTTATTTGCATTATTCACCCTTTCTTAAGTGTAGACAATCAACACAATAAATCAAGATTTGATTTTTAATGTTTGCCAATTTCTCAAAATGAAAATTGAATAATCAGCTCTTATAGACTGTTTAGAGTTGACTCTAGAATAGTCCTGTCCCGTAAGCTCATTTTGGTTAAAACCCCATTTTAGAATCCCCTAAATTACATATATCATTCTGCTCCCTCTCCCACTCTCTTGCAGCCTGTCTTCCTGAGTGCCAATAGGAATGGTCATGCCTTCAGTGTTCACCCTTGAACTTGATAAGGACACAACACTTTTTTCTGCCTTCCAACTCCCTTTTGCCCATTTATGATATTACCTTCTTGCTTTGCACTATTTCCCACACAATGCATTAATTCACTTGTGTGTGTGTATGTGTGTGTGCATTTTTTTTTCCTTTTGGGGGTAGGGTTCAAGGGGTATGCCATGAGATTCGGTCCATGGCGTTTCAGTTTTGTGTCTCTTACTTCTGCTTCTATTTCTTTAAGTTCAGTTTTTATCATCAATGCTCTCCATAGGTTTTAAATCCTGAGGATGCCTCTTTTATTTGTTTAGTTTTGTTTGTTTGTTTTTCCTTTAAAAGACAGTAAACTCATCCCATAAAAAGTACATTTAAAGACCAAGATAAGCCATGACTTGAATTCCCTCTATACAGAAGGATGTAGTGCCAAAATCTAAGAGAATACCCCTCCACCCAAATATAAGAGTGATAGTGTTTACTAGGTATAATTTGCGTCATGATAATATATTCATAATGGACTCCTAAAATTTCTTCATAAGTTAGTTGGCATTTTAATAGGAATCATATAACATTTGTTACTTTAAACTGGAGAGAAAAAGCCAATTTGTTCATTTTACATATATATACACATATATGTATGTATAAGTATACACATACATATATACATATGTCAAGTATATTTTAAAAGCCATATTTAATATTTTAAAAATAATTTCTTCTATTGCATTGTCCTATATCCACCTTTATGTACTCATCTAGTGATGGAAAACAATCAATACCAAAGGTGAAAGTTGTTATAAATAATAACAAAAGGCATTAGAGTATGATGAACAACACCATTTGCCTTGCCTATCGATTGTTCTATTGGATTAGAAAAAGAAGACATAGAAAAATGTAAGGAAATCCGGGGCAAAAATACTGGAAATGATCTGTGTAATCAGATATTTCAAAATCAATCTTGAAAAAATTCACTAAGCATACTAGTTTCTTGGGGAAAGAATTTCTTTGGTAAAAAAAAAAAAAGTTATTTTCATAGAATCAAAGTTCTTTTATGTCCCAAAGAAAATAAAGAAACAATAAATAGAGGTAAACAGTATGATCAACTAGAAATCCGTTTTACTAATTGCTTCATTTTTAAATGTATTATTTGTTCTCCTGCCTCCATTTTATCAGGGTCCTTCCATTGTCTTGAGCTGTTACATTTTCTGAAAAACCTACCCCTCTGTTTAACATAATTTTGTGACTTCAGATAATTTACTTTTTTCTAGCACAATACAAACATTTTAGATTTCACAATATAGCAAACTGCAGTAAAGCTCATTGAATCTACATAGTGGTCTAAAATTCTTGATTTTAGTGAAAATGATGATACAGGATTATAAAATTTAGAGTCAGAAGGAAACTTAAGGAAGGATCCACATCTACCCCTTAATATTTGTCTTTTCTCAGTAAGGTACTTTACTACTTTGGCTCCTTGTTTCCACTTCTGTAAAATTAGAGGTTTGGCAGAAGCCAGTGGTCTCTGAAATTCACTCCATCAATAAAAACAAAACAACATTCCTGAGAAAGCATCCATAAGAGAGGAAGGCAATAGGACAGAGTGGGAAGAGCATTGGATTTATAGTCCAAGGAGTTTTATTGCAGTCTGGACTCATGTGCCACCTACATTGCTTAGAGCATGCTGTTTGACCACTTGCCAATTTCTGAGATGTAAAGGTTCAAAATGCAAGTTGAATAATCAGCTCTTATGGGCCATTTAGAAGAGAATAGTGTACATCCATATAAGGACCTAGCTAGTTCAAAAATTGTGATTTTGTGAATATATGACTATTTTGAATAAATTAGGAATACTAATGTTACATATGCTAGAAAATGCATACAACATAAATAAAAAAGATGAGAAAATGAAATATTTCAAATTATTTAATCATATGTGTTAACTGGAAACACAAATACTGAAGCTGAAGCTTAAATACTTCTACCACATAATGAGACAAAAGGACTCATTGGAAAAGACTCTATCAATTCTTCTATTGGGTTAGAAAGAGAAGACATGGAGAAATGTAAGGAAATGTAAGGAAATCCAGGGGAAAATGTTGGGAAGGATTGAAGGCAAAAGGAAAAGGGGACAGCAGAGCATGACATGGATAGATAGCAGCTGGGAAACAATGAACATGATCTTGGACAGATTTCAAGAGATAGTGGAGGATAGAAGGGGCTGGTGTTCTATTTTCCCTGAGTTTTTTTTTTCTTCTATTTATCATCTCGTCAGAATTCCATTTCCTTTGCTTTTCTTACCTCTACTAACAGCAATGAAATCAAACCATACTCCTCATGTCTTTGGCTTTGTTTATCTCTTTTTACTCCACCTCCCCTCCCCACCATCACAAAAATTGAAGCTAATAAGATTCTGAAGTGACAATTGTCTCTTCTTTTCCTTATAGAGTTTAACCCTTTTTATCATGATAACTGGAATTTGGATTAAATTATTGGATGCCTTATGAGAAAGATAGAGGAGAAAAGAGTAAATTATGGATGACTGTTTTATATTCTTCAGTGGTTCGGGGAAGACCTGTAATTCGTGAAGAAAGTATTGATGCTTCCTTTTCTTCCAATTTCTCAAATGTAAGTTTCCTCAATTACTTTCTCTATTCTATATTGTTTCAAATATGTCAACCTCTATACTTTTATCAGCAATGCTTGAAAGTCCTTTCTTATATTAAAAGTTCACATTTGTTTACATTTATAGGGCTACATTCAGATGTTTTTTCTAAGTTATTTTTGCTTGTAAGTCTTTTTTCTTTTACATTTTGGAGTATCTTATTGTAATATTTCCTTTCTGTTATCTAGTTACAACACTAATCTTTTAAATTTATTATTTCCGGCTTGACATGGAAGCTCTGAATTTTGACTCCAAAATTTTATGTTTTTAATTTGGAATTTCTTTCAGGAAGTGACAAGTAGACTGTTCTAATTTTTATTTTATCTTCTGGATTAAATAGACCTGCACAGTTTTCTTTTATACTTTCTTGAAATCTGCTATCCAGATTTTTTCTTGTTAGTCATGATTTTCAGGGAGACTATTAGTTCTTAGAATATTTCTTCTCAACCTGTTTTCCATGTTCCACATTGTTTAGTCTTTTGACTTTGTTCTGATACATCTTATTTTCTCATGGAGACAGTATTATTTCTTTGTCTTGTTTATGTAGTCCATTACTTAAGTAAGACTTTTTATGTTATATTCTGATCTACTTATTCTCTATAAAACTTTTTATTTATTTTTTAGTCACTTGTTTTACCTTTCCAGTCACTTTTGGAAAATGTATGGTCCAACTATTCTCTCTGAGGCTTTACTTTGTTGTTGCAAAATTATTTTATTTTTCTGAGTTTACCTCTTGGAGTTCTCTTAACCTATAGTATCTTTTCATTGTGTTTAGAGTTTTATTAAACATAGTCATATATGTAGTTTTATCTCCTCAGTCAAGACTGTGTGCCAGGGTCAGGCTCTTTTCCCTCCCATGATATTGGTCGGGGTTGCTTGGTCTTATTTTGTCCTGTTCCGCTTCTGATGTGGATACCATTCCTAGTGTAGCTCTGGGATAGTGTGACTAGTGCTGCACTCTGCCCTCTTATGCAGTCTCTGCCTCCTACCTCCCTCTGCCAGTAGCCTAATATGATTTTTAATATTGTCTCCATCTCTACTGCCTTTTCTTTGTATAGTTGTTTTGAGAGTTGGCTCTATCCCTTTCTGTTGCCCTGATATACCAAAATTAAGTAGTGGATACTATTGTGCTGATTCTAGAACTCTCATAAGTCTTTCTGGCATGATGACTTGGCTCTTTTTCTTAAAGTAATTTAAAAAGTACATGGTCTGGCCTTGTCTCTTTTTTAGTGACCTTTGTGGGTCTGGCTCTGTCTCCTGACATTGTTCCGACAGGTCAAATTTGTAACCCCACCGACTTCTGGTTTCATTTACTTGACAGAGCTTACATTGGCTCCCAGGCCCTTGCTTAGTGTTTGCCCAGACTTTAGGCCCATTTTAAAACAATTCAGCTGAATTCTGGCTGCCTTGATGCAATCCCTTTCTCAGTATTTACAGATTTCTTTCCATTTTCTTAAGCAATACTGTCTTACAAGGAAGACATTCTTTTTTCTCTTTGGTTTTCTAGCTCATCATTTCATTTTGTGATCTCATGTGGTCTCATGGATTCAATTGTCATTTCTATGTGAATTATTCACAGATCTCTCTCACTCCCTCTCTCTCTCTGTCTCTGTGTCTCTGTTCCTCTGTCTGTCTCTGTTTCTCTCTGTCCCTCTCTGTCTCTCTGTGTCTCTCTGTCTCTTTCTCTCTGTGTCCCTGTCTCTCCCCATTTCTCTCTGTGTGTCACACATGCATATGTCTCTGAGAATTATCTGCATACACATGTTTATATGTGTATGTATGCTCATTAAAAGTCATTTTCTGCATTCAATTCTATTATGTCCTGCCTCTTGGACATTTTAATCTGGATCAGCCTCTTAAATTAGCACATATAAAATTGAACTCATAGGGGCAGCCAGGTGGCTCAGCAAGTAAGAGCACCGTCTCCAGTGTCAGGATGACTTGGAGATCTAATCCTAGGGTCAGACACTCAGCACCACACCCAGAAATAACTGGCCATGTAACCTTGAGCAAGTTACTTAACCCCGAGTACTTAAAAAAAATTGAACTCATTGCCCTCCCCCCAAAAAAACCCTCCCTTTTTTAAAGCTATTATATTGCTGTCAAGGCACTACCATGTCTCCAATCACTTGGTTATCATCTTTGATTCCTGACTCTCACTCAGCTATTATAGGAAATTTGCTCCTAAATCTTATCACTTCTATTTTCACAAAATCTACCACAGGTGGTGTAGTGAATAGAGCACTGGCCCTGAAGTCAGGAGGACCTGAGTTCAAATCAGGCCTCGGACACTTGACACTTTACTAGATGTGTGACCTTGTGCAAGTCACTTAGGTGCAATTGCCTTGCTCTCTCCCCTCAAAAATAAAATCTACCACAGGCGATCACTCCCCTGGTTCAGGTCCTCTTCACCTCTTACCTGGACTATTGAAGGAGTCTTAAAATCAGTCTTTCCGCCTTATCTCTCTTCAATCCAACTACATTCTTCACTCAGTTGCTATAGTGATTTTCCCAAAACATTGGTTTTCCCTTGTTATGCCCATACCTAATAAATTGTAGTAGTTCCCTATTACCACAAGGATCACATGTTTGTATTTTAAAACTCTTCACAACCAGGTCCTTCCTGCATTTCCAGTTTTCTTATATCCTATATTATCTTCTCCACATGTGACACTCCTTGTCTTGTCTCTGTGCCATCACAGTTGTTTCAAGGATATCATCCCTTCTTATCTAACTCGCTGTCTCACTGGTATCCTGCAAGACCCAGATCCTATGCCAGCTGCTGCAGGAGGCCTTTCCTAGTCTCCTCAGATACTTTTTCTTTCCTCTCTTATATCATATCTCATATATTCCCTATTTCTCTTCCATATATCAAACTATTTACATATCGTCTTCTCCATTAGAACGTGCATTGCTTGAGGACAGAGACTCTTTTAGAGTCCCTTCAGATCCCGAGTACTTAGCACAGAGTTTGGCACAAAGCAAGTGCTTAGTGAATGCGTGTTGAGTATGGCTGCTTCCTTTATAGATCTTGGCTATGATTTTGTCCTAGTTCTGGGTTCCTCTAGGACCTAACTTTCACATTGCTCTCTTACTCAGAAGTCTCTTCATTTGTATTTTGGCAGTTCACTTCTCCCTACTTGTATAATTCTCATAGGGTTTTTTTTGCTTTTGGTTTTGTTCTGTTTTTGCATCTTCTGAAGAAAGGTGTTTTATCTTAGCTTTTCCTTGAAGTTTATAAAGATGTTTGTCTCTGTCTGGAATGAAAAAGGGCCACTCTTTCCACAGATCTCATTCCTTGGAACTAAGCAGCCACAACAAGTTGTTTCAATTCAACACCACCGATAAAAGGATCATCATTTTCCTCCCTCATTATACTTCATTTGTAAAAGGTCGGTAATTTAGAGGTCTTCTTTGACCCACCAAAGAGTTCCAAATAGTCTTCCCTAATTACATTTTCTCTCCTTTACCTTTCTCGTGAGGGATTCCATCATTTACTCCAACTAGCATTTATCATAACGTTTTCATGTCCATGCCAAGAGATTTTTCAGTGGGGCGGGGGGGGGGGGGGGAGGAGAGAAGCCATCAGTACTGTAAGATATACTTTTTTTTCAACACTATGAGAGAGTTGATGGTCTAGTGAATCTTTAGGACATTTCTATCCTCTCTCATTTCTCTCCTCCCTCTACCAAATGCAATATACTTTGGCTCTTCCTTGTGTGCATCCAACCCTAATTTATTTAATTAAAAGCTATATCTCTTACTAACCACCACCTGTACTGAAAAGTGATTAAAAGACTTGACATTTATTTTGACATTTATACTGTCTTATGGTACCACAACAATATTGATTTATTAAAATAATTTTCCATACAAGATTATAAAACATTTTTTCCCCATAAGTTACCTGAATGGGTCTCCCTGTGCACAATTCCTTTCTTCATTATGGTGTGAACTTTGAGTAGCATTGGGATATACTAATTTAACTTGCCTTCAGCACTAAGGCCAAAGACAATTTTAACATGTGGATATGTGAAAGATAGAGTCATTTCAGAGCAATCTCAACCCCCCTTTTTCTGGGGATGCTTTCAGTGGGAAACAGTGAAACTGTGATGATAATACTTGTTTCCAAGCCACATAATGAAAACGCCTTCACAAATTTTCTCTTTTATCTGATGAAAACAAATTTTTTAAAAGAGTAAAGTGAAACATTCATTTAGCTCAATATTTTGGCTTAATGTAATTAATTGGATCTGGAATCCTTGTGAAAATAAGACAGATCTACTGTGTATGACATAGTTTGGCTGCTTGGGGCATGTTGTTCAGATTCATGACTCATACTTTAAATTTGTATCACCTGGGCCAAGGGGCATTAATTCCCTGAGTGTTAATCAATCTTCGTCTAACAACTTTTTTTTCCCTCATTGCAATTATCTTGGAAAATGCAATATGGTGTGAGTTTGTATCACAGACTCCATATACCCTTTCCCTCTTCTTTCAAAATTTGGAACATTCTAGGTTTCTTTCTGACAACATAGGATGTAATCCTCTGAGATATGGGAGGCATGGTTCAATTTTTTTCTCATTTTGAAACCATTTCTATGTAAACTAGAGCCCATGTTAGTCAGAAGAGGACTTGGCTTTCATGGTCTGGGTTCATCCTGTGTCATGATCAGTTTTTTTGCTCACATATGTTCCTAACTTAATTCTTCCAGGAAAATCTCTAAAATAATTCTTAGATATGGATTCATATCAAGAGCCATGTCATGTCCATTAAGGTGGATAGTGAACTTTTTCCTAGCAGATATAGAATAGCGTTATATTTCCTTCACCCCAGAAAATGAATAAGATGCCAAGTAGCAACAGGTGCACACAAACTAAAAGATGAAACATGGAATATTGGAGACACAAGATGCAAGACAGATCCTAAGGAAGTAGCTACAACATTAGAATTGGGATCCTGGGGTCATAGATCACAAGACCAATCACAGTATTAGCTGACACAAAGAATAATTTGTAGAAGCCTCTTTATATTACTCCCACCTAAAGCCAATATGGGTCCCAAATTCAGGACTGAGCTTCACTTAAGGAAGTTCAGCTGCCATGGAAAATAAAAAGATGCAGGCTTATGTATTACTAAAATAAGCTATAATCCACGGCAAAAAATATTACACTTATTGACCAACAGATGAAATTGGAAAGGGACCAAATGTCTTTTGGATTGGAGAAGGATAGGAAGCTTTCCCTTCCTTTTTGGTCCCAATGCCTACTCACTTACCTCTAAAACATGAGTTTTCTCTATTAACCATCACAAACATATTGGTGTAAAAAAAAATGTTCGCACTAAATGATCTGATTAAATTAAATTAAGCTACTTAAAAAGATATTTGCTTTAAAAAAATCATTATTTGGAGCAAAAACGGCCTGTCTTTTAAATGATTAGAAAGTTATTCACTGAAAGCTGAGGGACCTGGTTTCAAATCTCATCCCTGATACATAATATCAGTGTAACATTTGGAAGGGAAAAAATATAACCTTTCCCAACTCCACTTTATTCATCTTTAAAATCAAGGAGTTGAAATAGATGCCCTGTAAGGTCTGTTCCAATTGCAGATTTATGATCCTGTGAGAACTAAAAGAAGTACATGTGGTCGACAGAGTGTAAGGAAGAAAATCAGAGAGTGCAGTTTTAAAACAACAGGTATCCAACAAACTTAATGGGGTGTCTTGTGTTCTTCTCAGTGACAATTCCTTCGCCTACTACTGGAAACTGATTATTTAGCAGCACATTTTGGACAAGCCAAATGATAAATAAGAAAAGTTCAATTTAAATTTAAAAGCTCATTTGGGCATCTAGACCCAAAAGTTTTTTTCTAAATACCCAATAAATAGGTAGCTGATAATGTTAGCTTCTGATAGATGTAGAATGACCCTAATAAATAAATAAACAAAACAAAAATCCTTTATTTAGATCACCATTATTATTTTATTTTTCCAACTACAAAACACAAATATAATTTCTCTTTCTTTCTTTCTTTCTTTCTTTCTTTCTTTCTTTCTTTCTTTCTTTCTTTCTTTCTTTCTTTCTTTCTTTTTTAAAGCAATTGAGGGTAAGTAACTTGCCCAAGTTTACACAGCCAGTTTTTTTCTGTGGGTATTAAGTATCTGAGGCCAGAACTGATCCAGGGTCCTCCAGACACCGGGCCGGCACTCTTACTCACTGCACCACCTAGCCGCCCTCACAAATATAATTTCTACCTTGTATTTCAAGCCTTCTGACACAGGACATAGCACTCCATATTGGTTTGTTGACTTACTTTTTCTAGTGACTTGCTGTCATTTGGGGGTAACTTTGGAAAAATAATCAGTCATGTAAACCATATAAATGGCAAGTTATACTTAACTCATGGGAAGATAAGCCAATGAGCATAAACAATAGTGCTTCAGGCTTTTTCTAATTCAGTGTTCCTTCAGTAAGGATTCTTCCTTTGACTCTCATCCATCACTGCCTGAGGACACTCATCTCTGGGGAAAGCATCCAATTTTGTTGCTGAGTGCATAACAGAAAAATAAAACAGCAGCTGATCCTATTTATTTAACATTTTACAAAGTGTTTTCCTCACAATAATCATGTGCTTATAGGTCTCTCGATTTTTTAATCTCCATTTTCCTGGTGAGGAAACAGGCTCAGATAGAAAATGATTATCCAAGGGTTGTGCAACTTTTGAAATTTTGGGGCAGTAAATAGAATACAGAATTTAGAATCAAGAGATCTTAATCAAACTCCTGCCTCCAACACTAACTGGCTGTGTGACCTTAGCCAAATCATTTAACCTCCCTGAGCCCCGGCTTCCTCATCTATAAGACAGGAATTGTACTCAATGTTCTTCTGTGGTCCCTTCCAGCTCTAAAATGGCAATCTTAAGGTCCTAAATAGGGAAGGAAAGCTAGAGTTGACTGGCACTCTGGTTATTTTATCACCTATATTGTTGGAATTAATTATATTTTTACTTCACAATGAGAATAATGATTACAAATAACTAATGAGTTAGAGAGATTTAAAGTCCCCCCCCCTTTACTCTATCCCCATTGCTTTCTGCAAAACAAAGTACATGGCTGTTTTGTATACATTTCCTTTACACACCCAGCTTTAGAGATCCAGCTGTTATTCCCTACTTCAATTTCAAGAGAATTTTCAGACTATATATATATACACACATATATATAATATATAATATATATATATATATTTTTTTTCCAAACCTTGTTAAATGCAGGCAATTAGGTTGTGTAATGAGGTACCTAGGGCCAGGGAAATAAACTTAACTCTTGCCTCAGGAGAAAAAAGAAAATGACCGTGCCATCATTACAAGGATCCCCTGCCCCAGGACATCAAAGAGATCGAAAGTTCTTCCTTTCTCTTAACTTTGTACAACTGACCTTGCCAGATAATTCAAAGGCCACACAAAGCTTCCAAGATGAAATATAATTATATTTTATAAAATTTGTATACATTTAGCAATTTACATTTACCATTTAGGAAAAAAATAATTTACAAATATCTCATTTTATGCTCACAGTATGAAGTAGGTGTTATATCCCCTTTTTACTGATGAGGAAACTGAGGCTGAGTTTAAGTGATATGCCCAGGGTCACATAGGCAGTAAATGTCTAATCTGAAAATGACTGCACCCATTTAAACATTCCCTAGTCACTGCCTTCACTTCACTCATAAGGAGGGATTTTCCTCTGAATATGTTTTGTGAGAAGACCATAGGGAGGATGCCATGCCTCAGCTACACTCAGCTTCCCTCATCAAGCAGCTGTAGTCATTGACTTGCCTTAGACTGGAGGCTAAAAACAAATCCTGGTTGTATACCTTGCTTTGGGATTAAAAAAAAAATCAATGCCCCAAATTTCTTTCAATAATAATGGTAATAATAGAACTAATGTTTACATAAATGTTTCCTATGTACCAGGCTATGCTAAACACTGGCAATTATTATCTCATTTGATCCTCACAAGAGCCCTGGGTTGTAGGTATTATTATTATTTGCATTTTACATTTGAAGAAACTGAGGCAGAAGTTAGGTTACTTGCTCAGGTCCCATATGTAATAAATGTCTATGGGACACTAATGAGACTGGATTTAAACCCAGATCTTCCTGACTCCATACCCAGGGTTCTGTTCACTATGCCACATAGGCCCCCTCAGAAAGGAGAAAGTTGTGGCACTATTATTTAAATCTCTGTCCCATTTTTGGTTCTGTATTGCACAAAACATTTCCAGTATCTCTTTCCAAGCCCTTTTACTCATAAATATAAAGACATATCTCAGAAAAGCAGTAGGGAAAATGTAGATTATAAATATCTTGCAAAAATGCAAATAATCTTAGACAGAAACTTACGAAAGATAATTTCATAGAACAGAACAAGCTTTGAAATCAACTTCTGCCCTACTCAGGCAAATGAAGGAGGAAGGGGAGGCTGTACTTCACAGTCTGATTGATACTCATTCTATTGGATGGAAAATTGGTACACCCCTGTAGATCAGTTACCCCCTCTTCAGAGCCTTCAACTGTGTCAGTTCAGCCAGGGAAAAGGTAAGCAGAACCTTGGGTGTTGGACAGCAGCCTAATGGGAACATGGCATTCCTTGGTTTTATTCTTCTTAATCTCTCAATTCACATCAGCAAATGCTTAGTCCTTTTTCTCTTGAATTCCAGTAAGACCCTGATTTCAGAGTCTTCCTCTGGGGGCTCTTTTTTCCCATTCCAAAGCATTGTTGTCACACTTTGATTCAATGAAGAGTCCTGGTGCTGTCTCTACTCACTACTCCAGGGCAAAAATAAACAATAGTTTCTTTGAAACTACATTTCCCAGGAGTCATTGAAACTAGAATCTGAGCTGCAATTCTTTGTGTCTTAAGGAATTCATCTCCAAAATCCTGCTGCACTTAACATAACTTAGCATGACAAAGACATAAACAATTTTCTTTTTATAATAATCCTAGACTGTTCAAAATTTTTAGAGAAGAGGGATGTGCAAATAATATATAATTCTCTCTTCATAATAATATAATTATCTCATTTGGTGCTTATTCTAAAAAGAGAAAGACTACATCTTTGTTATATTAAGTAACATTAAAGCCTTGTGAGGTAGATGCTATTATTATGCTCATTTCACAGATTAATAAATTAATTTAAACTGACCGATTTTAGGTGTCTTGCTGAATATCACAGACCTAATAAGTTTTTGAGGAAGGATTTGAACTCAAGTCTTCTTGATTCCAAGTCCATTATGCCCCTTTGTTATTGTTCAGCTTTCTCAAACTCTTCATGACCGCATTTGGGGCTTTCTCATCAAAGATAATGGAGTGGTTTGCCCTACCCTTCCCCAGTTCATTTTACAGGTGAGGAAACTGAGGCAAACAGGATTAAGTTACTTGCCCAGGGCCTGAGCCTATATTTGAACTCAGGGAACATTCCTGACTCCAGGCCCAGTAGCACCTTATCCATCGAAAGGCATCTGCCCATTATTCCCCTTCAAAACCTTAAAATAAAATGCTTCTCTTATTTCTTCTTTAAAATTTCAGTGAAAGCTCATGAAGTAGAACAATTAGATTCCTGAAGACAAAGTGAGAAGTGAATAAGACTTCTCTAGGATATAGCTTTGACTTGTCTTATTAGTAGGGTATCATTAATCCAGAGAGACAGAGCTCTCTGGCATCTATGATGTTTTGACTATGTAAATTTTTGTTGTTGTTTTTGAAGCTAGAAAAAAAATGAAATCAAATTTCTACTTTCCTTTTGAATAAAAAAAATGCTCCATTTAAGATTCCTCTACTAAATTGCAATTCAGCCTGGCACATGAGATTCCCACCATGCAGCAATTGTTTTTCAGCTGTAGTCATTTAGAAACTGTTTCGCAGAAAATAGAAAACAGAAGTAGAATTACAGGTAAGCTGTCAAAGCCTTTTCTTTTCCTTAATTTTCATCTTTTATTAGCTACTGACTATGCACTGTAATGTGTTTTTCCTGAAAGAAGATAGCAAAAAAGGAATTTCCTTCAACTCTGTAGACAAGAACCACTAAATCCTAAGGTTTTCCAAAGTTCTTTCATTTTATCAGATTGTCTTAGAAACATGCTGAAGATCACCTGGCAAGATAAGGTGAGGTCCTTTCTTGCAATGAATTGTCAAGCATTCACGTTCTACTGTGAAGAGAGAAACTGAATGTCTGGCCATGTTGTTCAAAAGCCAAAGGTACATTTGCCTAAAAGATTATTTTGTGAAGAACTCTCAAAAGGCAGGTGCCCAGGTGATGGCAGAAGAAGCAATACAAAGACACTCTCAAGGTTTCTTTTGACATGGGAGACAATGGCATAGGACTGTACACTTCGGCATGCCATTTTCAAAGAAGGTTCTATGGTCTATGAGTGAAACAGAATTGCAGCATCTCAAAAGAAACGAGATATGCAAATTTAGAGAAATTTTCACTCCAAATGTTTGCGGACTAATTATGCCCATCTTGTTGTAAATATTGGTGTGATCAGTCACACTGTGCCTTGACCCAACATAGTGATGTCATTTTGACCCTCTTCAAGAAAAAAGGACAGCAACCAACCGTCATCTTATTCTACTTCCTTGCTCAAATACATTACATAATTCTCTATTTCTCATAAAGTAGAACAGAAGTTTGACATTCAAAGTTCTCTAAAGTCTGGTACCAAATTATAATGCTTGCATTTTTCTCCACTAATCCTTTATGTGTAGTATGTGCTTTGGTAAAATTGGGTTCTTAACCCATCCTTCCCTTTCCTCTCTTCATGCTTTTTCAGTGCTCATGTTATCTATGCCTGGAATGTGTTTTTTACTGATGAGGAATACATGACCCTCGCCCCTTTTACCAAATGAATTTGGGTACATACTTTTTGAGGGGGGAGATGATGAAATTAGCTGAAGCCCCTCTGGAGATGACGATATTTCAAATAGACAGGTCAATGAAATAATGAGACTAATAGGGGCCCTTTGGTCCCTATTACAAATGGACTGAACAATGGAATTCTGATGTACCTCTGAGCCATAGGCCCCTGCCTACACATCTCTGATTACCACAGCTTTCTGCCTCTGATTACCTCATCTCCTCACCCATGGCAAGTTATCCTCCATAAGTATCCTTAACTTCTCCTGGTTAGGGGGCAGTCTCCTTGAAGAAGATTTCTCCCTTAGTGCCCCCCTTAGGGGCTGCCTCCTTTGAGGGGCTGTCATCTTCCCTTAAGTAAAAATCCTGCTCAGTAAATTATCAAGAATAAAAACCTGAATCACCTACCCAGCAAAACTGAGTATCATGTTTCAGGGGAAAATATGATCATTCAATGGAATAGAGGACTTTCAAGGATTCATGATAAAAAAAAAAAAAACAGAGTTGAATAGAAAATTTGACATTCAGATACAAGAAGCAAGAGAAGCATGAGAAGGTAAACAGGGAAAAGAAATCATAAGGAACTTATCAAAGTTGAACTATTTACATTCCTACATGGAAAAGGGATAATTATAACTTATGAAACTTTTCTCAGTATGAAAATAGTTGAAGGGAATAGAAATGTGTATATATGTGTATGTATACATATATATGTGTGTATACATACATATATGTATACATACATAGATATGTTTATATAGGAGGGTATATGGGCATATGAATACATATGTGAATGTGTATCTATATGTGTACAGGTATACATAGAGGGCACAGGACCAATTTAATTGGAAGGGATGATACTTAAAAGGTGAAATTAAGAGGTGATAGAGGAATATAATGAGAGGAGATGGAGACAGAGTGGGGTAAACTATCTCATATAGAAGAGGCAAGGGAAAATTGTTACAATGGAAGGGAAGAACAGGAAGGCAAAAGGGAATGGGTCAACCTTACTCTCATTGAATTTGGCTTAGGGAGGGAATGACATACATACAAAATAAGATATAACACCCTACAGGCGGGTAGGGGGGAAAGGAATGAGATGGGGGATGATGGAGAGGAGGGCAGGCTGGGGGGAGGTAAGTTGAAAGCACACACTTTTGAAAAGGGACAGGATCAAAGTAGAGAATAGAACAAGTGGGGTGTGAGATACGATGGAGGAAAATATAGTCAGTCTTTCACAATATATCCACTATGGAAATGTTTTGCATAGCTACACATGTGCAACCTATATTAAATTGCTTACCTTCCCAGTAAGGGTGGGTGATGAGGGAGGAAGTGAAAGAATTTGGAATTCAAAGTTTCAAAATCAAATGCTTAAATATATTATTATTATTATTATTATTATTATTTTACAGGTATTTGGGAAATAAGATATACAGGCACTGGAACATAGAGATCCACTATTCCCTACTGAAAAGTTGGAGGGGGTATGGGGAAGATATGGGAGAGAGCAGATTGGGGAAGGGGATATTCGGTGGGATTGCTGTATTGGGATAGGGGAAAAATGGGGAGAAAAATTTGTAACTCAAAATCTTGTGGAAATTAATGATATAAACTAAAAACAAATATAAAATTTAATTTAAAACATAAAAACCTGAGTGAATTCTTCTGAGAGGAAACCACAATACACATAATTTGCAACTCAATATATTTGTGACATCACACCTCATCACTTCTCTTATATTTCAGCTGTCTTCAAGACAGTCCTGTTTAAGAACCATTGAGTAGGGGGTTACAAGTCAGTCCATCAGTTAAACATTTATTAAGTGACTATTGTGCCATACCCTATGCAGTGGTTGTTCCTTATTTGTTCTAGAAGACGACAAATATCCATCTGGGGAGTGATGTTTTGACTTGCATATTAATTGGATTTTAGGGAGGTGTAAGGGTTATGGGATTTAAAGATCTTCCATGCCCCGTTGGACTTACTGATGTAGCAGGAAGGGGCGGAGCAAGAGGAAGCGGAAGCCAAGCTAGTGTTCCTGCGGTGCTGGCGGTGGTGGCAACGGCGGCGGCAGCAGCAGAGGCAGTGGCAGCGTGAAGCCCTTTTTGAGTTAGGACTGCTAAGGACTTTCTGCTAAGGACTCCTGCTGGGGACTGCCAGGGGCCGGAGCTGCTGGGAGCGTGCTTCCAGGACGCTGGGTGGTTGCTGTGCGTGGGGAGAGGAGGACCTTTGCCTGAGGTAGCCTGTTCTGTTTTAAAGGCTTGAAAATGTGGGTGCTTTCTACTTTATCTACCTGTGCCAATATCATAACTACTCTGATGGCTTTCACTTTCTGGTTTTGGGACTCAGTCTTTTGGTATCTTAATAAATTTTCTAGTTTATTTCCTCATATGGCAAACATGACATATTTTGTAATGGATAATTATATCAGCATATTTGTAATCTCTATAGGCATTGTGAATATGGCATTGCTGATACATTTGGTGACCAGGATGGGATCACAAAATGTCAGGCCTCTATTTGGAAGCAGTGGGGCTTTAGAGGGAGAAATGGCTATTCCAGGATGGGAGGATTTGCCTTGTTCCTCTCTAGCTAGAGAATGGGCTAAAAGCACAAGGCCCTGTGAAAACTGGGAACCAAGGCTAAAAGAGGGAGAACCTGGAGATTTGGAAAGATGTTTGAAAGCAATACCCATAGAACCAGGCAAAGAACTGGCAGGAGTGTGCAGGAGAGGCTGGGTGCTGCTAACAAGTTATCGCCTTATGTGTAAAAGTAGGGATAAGCTGCTGAAGGAAAGAGCTCAGATGGCTAGGGAGTCAGCTGGTTTGCCTGAGGATTCTTCTGTGTCACAGCACTCAGAAGAGCAAACTGGAGGGACTCATGTGGTGGTCCAGGAGCAAGCTACTGTTCATGTAGCTAAAAGGAAGCAAAAAACTAGCAGAACGAATGTGCATGCAGCTTTTGTACAGGCTGGGCAGAGTTGCCCTGACAGCTTCCAGGAGAATGTGTGTGAGGAGAATGGAGCAAGGTTAGATGAGGAGTCTTCTAATGTAGAAGCTCTCCCCATACGAAGAAGAAGACAGGAGAGCCACCGAGGCAAAACAGAGTCCAGGGAGATAATTGAGGATTTCACTCAACAGGAGATCACTGATATATTGAGTAGATTTACCCAAAGAATGGAGGAGTCTTTAGTGTCTTGGATAGTAAGAATCACTGATGAAGGCGCTGGAGGAATAACACTGGACAGTGAGGACTGTTTAAAATTCATAAGTATCAGTCAGAATCCTTTTGTACACCAGGCTTTTAGGGATAACCATATGCAAGAAGGAAATAATAAAACTAATCTTCTAGCTTTAGCTGCAGAAGGTTGCAAAAAGCAATATCCAACTGAATCTATGTGGCCTAGGGGAGACAGACCCTAGTACTCACTTAGAGACTGTATGAGAAAACTAAAGGAGGAGGTAATGAAAACTGCTATCCTGATTGGAGATGCAAATGCATATTATGATACCCCCCTAGGAGTTCCTCATAGAAATATCATAGTGAAGACAGCTCCTCCTGCATATAAGCACCTAATTCTGACTCTGTTAATTGGAGAAATAGGGCACCCTCTTTCAGAGGTGCTGGATAAGATTTCACAATTAAGCGATTTAGGGGAATGGGAAAAAGACAAATTGCCTCGAGAGAGAAGAGTAAACAGCCAGAGGATTCAGAGACAAAATAGACCAACAAGAAGGGAACTGTTTACTGCTCTATTAAGAGCTGGGGTGGACTTCAGAAGAATAGATGGTATTCCAACTGAAGAGCTGCATAAGCTGTACCAAGAAAAGGTACTTAGCATTAGAATGAACAGGGAAGCAGGAACCACCCCTGCAGGTATTTCTGAATCTGAATCTTTGTATCCAAATTTGCCCCACCTTCAGGGGGAATAGGAGATAGGCCAAGCCCCAGCCCAGATAAAAGAAATATGCAGAAGAGATTGCAGACCCCATATTGGTTTAACAATATATTGGAATAATGGATCAACTACTGTGACTAGGGCACTGATTGATACTGGGGCTGAGGCCACACTTATCTATGGAAACCCTGATAAGTTTAAACATGGAACTCCTATTACCATCACGGGTCTAGGAGGAGCTGAAATATCAGCCAGACAGGTTAAAATAACAATGAAAATTGGGCAGTTACCTAAGAAAGAATATACTGTGGTTGTTGTACCCATTCCTGAATACATCATTGGGATAGATGTATTGAGAGGCATGACACTGAATTTACCTGAAGGGAGATACCAATTTGCTGTGAGGAAGATAGGAATTAATACAGTTTTAGTGGGAAAACTAAAAATGGACCCAATCACTTTACCTGAACCTTCTGAAGTAATTACTTTAAAACAGTATCGTGTGCCAGGTGGGCAAGATGAAATTACCACTACTATAAAGGAATATGTTGAAGCAGGAGTGTTGGTCCCTACAACCACAAGATGGAATAATCCTGTCTGGCCAGTAAGAAAATCAGATGGGACATGGAGAATGACTGTGGATTATAGACAGTTGAATAAGGTGACTCCTTCTTTGTATGCTGCTGTTCCAGATACCATCACCTTAATAGAAAGGATCCAGAAATATGATGGGACTTGGTATGCAGTTATTGACTTGGCAAATGCCTTCTTCACC
Organism: Petaurus breviceps papuanus; assembly: GCF_028583685.1. NCBI lineage: Eukaryota > Metazoa > Chordata > Mammalia > Diprotodontia > Petauridae > Petaurus > Petaurus breviceps. The sequence continues at coordinate 765,349 of NW_027186458.1, read as the reverse complement.
ATCCCAATAGACCCTAAACAATGGGACCACTTCGCTTTCACTTGGCAGGGTAGACAATATACTTTCACTCGCTTGCCACAAGGGTACATACATAGCCCCACTATTTGTCACAGGAT
>NW_027186458.1:729277-764833 GCF_028583685.1 Petaurus breviceps papuanus | reverse complement strand
GGACCACTTCGCTTTCACTTGGCAGGGTAGACAATATACTTTCACCCACTTGCCACAAGGGTACATACATAGCCCCACTATTTGTCACAGGATTGTGGCTGAACAGTTGGATGAATTAAAGCTACCTGGTGTACAGCTTACCCACTACATTGATGACATCATGATACAGGGAAAAGATGCGAAAGTAGTGGAAAGGAGTTTGACCCTTCTAATTGAGCATATGAAAAGTAAAGGGTGGGAAATTAACCCTGCAAAGGTTCAAGGACCAGCTCAGAATGTGAAGTTTTTGGGTATACAATGGAACAAGGGGCTAAGGGAGATTCTTCCTCAAGCCCGACAAAAGATTCAGGATTTTCCTACCCCTACCAATAAGAAGGAGGCCCAAAAGTTCATAGGATTGTTTGGATACTGGAGGCACCACATTCCACTCTTATGGCGTAGTCGGCAGGATTACAAAGCATAGTGCCTCTATTTGTTCCAGGATCCATGGCCATTTAGATTGAGATTGTAAGGCCAAGGATCCTGGAGGGGTGGAATGTGATAGTAATGGCAATTAAAGATTCCCCTGTATTGGGCTTGGTTTTCAAATTGATTGTGTTAAAACCCAGAGCTTGTTAATCCCACCTGTGGGATGGACTTGTTGATGTGAAAAGAAAGTCCTGAACTGGGAGGAGCTGGTGACATAGATTTGGAGAGATAAGAGAGAGGCGGAAGATCTTTTTGGAAGCGGCACCTCATGGAGAGAGAGAGAGACTAAGAGAATTGCTGGTGGCCGCTTTGAATTGCCCTGGACTTTTGAGACCTGCCCCCTGAGCTGCCAAGGACTGAGGAGACATGGCTGTTTTGCTGGTACTTTGTCTGTCTGTTTTGATGTTCTTTTGCCAGATTTGTCCACTGGTGAAAGACAGTCCTTTTGTTGAAGAAGTCCTGGAACCTGGCTGTTCGCTAAGAAGCCCTGAGACAGTCCTGCAGACAGAGAGTGAATACTGTCTACTGGTGAGGGACAGTGCTGTTGTTGCAGGGGTCTGGAGACTGTCCTGCAGACAGAATGAATACTGTCCACTGGTGAGGGACAGTGCTGTTGTTGCAGGGGTCTGGAGACCGTCCTGCAGACAGAGTGAATACTGTCCACTGGTGAAGGACAGTGCTGTTGTTGCAGGGGTCTGGGAACCTTTCTGTTGGTTCAGAAGCCCTGAAGAAGGATTTTCTGGTTGTATGTTTACAGAAATCCTGGGAGAGGGTTTTGCTGATGTGTTCAGGGGTTCTAGGACTGTTCTACAGACAGAGGATGAATTCATGAAGGGACTGGCAATGTATCTTATGGCCTTGCTAAGCCTTGTCTCCCCAGGAACTAAGATTGCTGAGAACTTGCCTCGTGTCAAGATGAAGAAAAGATCTCCATTTGGGTATTAAGTGCTGTGTTTAAACTTGATGTAACTCTGGGGTAGATTCAATTGTGATCCAGGGGTGGGGAACTTTTGACCTTATGTTTGGAAACTAATCTCCATTTGAGAAGAGGGGCTTTGTGGTGGATTAAATTAAGGTATAGCCTAGGGGTGGAGAAGTATTTAGAACAGAGACTTTGTAATTGATTGAATGATTGGAAGGTCCTGGAGTGGGGTAGTGCTTGGAGATTATTTAATCACGCTTAGTAAATGCTGTATTTTGAATGATGTCATGTTTTGATCTTCTCTGTTCTGGGTTTGTTACTAAATAAAATGGAGAGCCCCTATGCTGGTATTCTGAACCTTGGGGAGTTGCCTTTCTTTTGGCATTATATTACAGGAGGCTGAGAAATTCAAAGTCCTTAGCCTCACTGTCTCATCAGAGATGTCCAAGACCTATGCTAAAGATATAAAGGATATAGTCAATAAGGCACTAGTATGAAGGGTGAGAGAGGAGGGATTATGAAAGGCTTCTTCTGAAAGGTGAGATTTTACCTGATACTGATGGGGTGATGGGACCTGGACCCCTAAAAGGAGAAGACTGTGTCTTTGAAAGCAACCCAGTCCCTGCATTTTCCCATAAATTTCATCAACCCAGATCACTGTCACCTCCACCCAACATACTTGACCCCTCCCTTCAGTCCACCTAGATCACCTAATTAGTTTACTTGACTTTCCTTTCACTTGGCCCATACCAGACTACTTGCATACTGCTCACTCCTTAATCTCACTTAGATCACCAAAATAGTCTACTTGATATTCTTTTCACAATGGCACTTGGACCACTCAAGGAAACTTAGAATCAGCACCAGATGCTTTGCTACATGAAAGGGGCCTGTCATTCAGTTGGATCTTCAGCTAGGGAGGGGTTAACTTCAACCTGAGGTAAATGGTCAATGGCCTCTGCCTTGATTGATGATGGTCTGTTGGGAATACTATGGAAGTGTTCAGCCCATCTTTCTATGATCATATCCTTATCACTAATCAATGCGGATCTCTCAGACCTAAGTAGTTGAGATGCACCATAGGTCTTTCACCCATAAATAACTTTCGGGGTATCATAAAATGCTTTGGATTATTACTATCAGCATAAAACTGAATTTCATTTCCCTTCTTACTGAGCCAAGAATTCTGCATCTCTCTTAGCTTTGCTTGTACTTTACTGTGTTTCCCTGATAATAAGACCTATCCCAAAAATAAGCCCTATTGAGATTGCTACTGTAGTGAAGGTGATCCTCTGCACTACACACTACATTACGGTACCCTCTGTATGCACCATCCCCGTCCCCCCCCCCTGAAACTCATGCCACACTCCCGAGCTGCATCCAATCAGAGCTGCAGCAGTGAGCTCGCCATCCTGTTCTTCCTCAGTGATTTGCTTATTGAATAAAGGTACATTTTTTTGTTCACATTTACCTGTTTATTAAAATTGCTGTCAATGTTCATTAAAATAAGCCCTCCCTTGAAAATAAGCCCTCTGGTGTTTTTCTGTCCAAAAAAATAAGACAGTGTCTTATTATCGGGGAAACACGGTAGTTTTGATGGAATTAAATGCTGCCTTCTTAGAAATGGATGAGCTATCGTGATGGTAAACCCTGTGGAGTTCATGTTTTTTGCTTATCAAGTTCTGAATATCTACATCATTTTCATCAAGTTAGTCTTGGTGTTTGAGAGTATTCTGACCCAGATGAGCTATATACCAAATCTCTGAAAGCTGATTCTCAATCTGGTGCTGATTCTATTCCAGATGAGATTGACAAGGTAGGGGGTACATTGCTTATACGAAAGCTGACTGAAAATTTTCCAGGTTATATGGCAAGAGGAAGATATCCCTCAGGAGTTGAAGGATGCCTCCATTGTCTTTCTCTATAAAGGCAAAGGAAATAGATTGTCCTGTGCTAATCAGAGAGGGGTCTCTTTCTCTTAGTCATTGCTGGCAGGATTCTTGCCAGAGTCCTCCTTAATAGACTGATCCTTCACCTGGAAGATGATCATCTACCTGAGAGATAGTGTAGTTTCTGAAAGGATGGAGGAAGAGTCAATATGGTGTTTGGTGCCCCCAACAACTCCAAGAGAAATGTCAGGAACAGAACAGAGGTCTATACACAACATTTGTAGATCTAACCGAAGAGGTCAGCATAAAATGTGGAGGTAAAATGTTGTGGTTTAGGATTCATGGGTGCTTGAGACCCCAAAATACCACCATATTGGGTCCTGCCAAATGAATTCCACTCAAATCTTCTGTCAGACAAAGAAAAACAAAGTTTATTAAAAGTTTGCCACATTGGGTAGACTCTTAGGGAGCCTCGGTTATCTGTGCCGCTTTCATTACACAAGCCGGCCAGAATCCTATGACACAGAACAAATCTGCCTAGATAATACTCCAGCCTTCTCTCTCATGGAGGCAAGGTGGGGTCTTATATAAAGAAAGGTTATGGGGGGAATCTAGGGATGGTCCAGAGGAGGAGTTTGGGGAGGGTCTTCAGGATGAGTCAAAAGAGGTCAAATTCCAGTGATGACGGATTGATGGTGAGAAGTAGCTGTAGGCTACCTGTAGATAAGACAAAGGAGGGCTAGGCTAGATTAAGGGTGTATAAATATTTTGGGAGGATCAAGGGTGGGAAGTAGCTGGACAAAGGAGGGCTAGGCTAGTAACAGAAATTTGGGCCTAGCTATAAAGAAAGGCTTATGGCATCAGGCAAATGACTCATCAAATGGGAAGATTCAATCAGTTCCAGGGAGTTCCCAAAGTCTGTACCTCATCATAACCAAGGACTTTGATACTGTTAGTGAGGGGAGGGGTGTGCTTATGGAAAATTATGTCCAAATTGGGTTGCCCAGACAAGCTTATCACCATTGTCCATCAATTTCATGACATACTTGCCCCTACTAGATAATAGACAATGTTCTTGCACCTTCCCAGTCACCAATGGAGTGGAACAAGGCTTCGTGCTCACTCCTAAGCTTTTTAGCGTGATATTTTCAGCCATGTTGCCAAATACTTGCAATGAGGATGAACAGGGCATCAAGGTCAACTACTGCACTGATGGTAAATTCTTCAAATTGAAAAGGCTACAAGCCAAGACCAAGGTAGAGGGAGAGTGCGTGCAGGATTTTCTATTTGCAGATGATTGTGTACTCAATGCTGCCTCTAAGGCAGAAATGCAGCAATGTATGGATCAGCTCTCTGCTGCTTGTGCTGACTTTGGCCTAAAAATTAACACCAAGAAAACATGGTGCGCCCTCTCCCCCCCCACCCTTCCCGCCCCTCCCCCTGACTCAGCCTGGGAGAGCAGGCTGGATTCCATTGCCTGGAAGGGACCTGTCTAAGGTCATTAGCCCATCCTCCCTTTCCCCGCGGGCCCTCCGGGCACCTTTCGCCTGGCTCTGCCACCTCCCAGGGCTTCCAGGAGTCTTCCCCGTGGTCCGACGGCCTCGGGGCCCTCCAGTTCTGGAGGGAGGCGGGAAGGAGGGAAGGAATCAGTGAACCAGTGAATGAGTGAATGAAGGGATGTGCAAAGCAGCGAGGGACTGAATGAATGGATGAGAGGCCCGAACACGGTTCAGCTGCTCGTGGTTTCCCGGGTCGTGAAGGAGGCCCCAATGAAGTCTGACGGAGCAGCCCATACCCTCTGTGGACGGAACTCTGCCGAGGCTTGGGGATGACTCTGAGTTATCTGTTCCGAGAACCCGCCACCATGGCCTGTCCCTTTGAGCCGGCGCTTCCGCGGGCAGCGCTCCTGTAGGTGCTACCTCCCTGGGGAGGGGCGGTGTGTCGTCCACAGGCTCTGGGAGGCTGTATGCCCAGCTCAGGTCAGTCCATCGAGGCCGAGCCCAGGGCGGACGGCAACCGAAGGACAACCCGCTAGGACACCGACGTGACCAAGTGCATCTACTGCGGCTTCTGCCCCGTGGACGCCATCGTGGAGAGCCTCGACTTTGAGTTCTCCACAGAGGCCCCCGAGGAGCTGCTTTACAAGGAGAGGCTTCTCGATAACGGGGACAAGTGGGAGGCCGAGATCGCCGCCGACATCCAGTCCGCCTTCCTGCACAGGTGAAGCCGGAGCTCCCGGCCACTCCCTCCCCACGTAGTCTGGGCCAGGGCCAGCCGCCGCGCTCCCATCTGCGCCCCCGGAATAAAGCCTACAAACGTGAGAAAACACGGGTGTTCCATCAGTCACTACCACACCATCCATAGTGGAACCATCAGCCTACTTACCACTGGAATCACATCATCCACTCTCACTGTCCTTTTGAATATAAGCATCAGATTCACCCCCATTGAGCTGGCAGGTTCAGTGGGAACCCTGCCCACTTCTATTGGTATCACAATAAACTTGGCCACTTGACTGGAAGACAGTTTGAGTGCATGAATTCAGTATAGGCAGCAGACGTCGCACTCTGCATTTGGGCTTCCCAGGAACTCTAAACCATGACAGCACTTGAAGGAAGTCAGGGAAATCTGTAGGCAGAGATAAGGAAGAGCTCTGTAGACGTGGGGGATCACGAGAGAGAATGTTTAGAGCCAGCGGATGGAGTTTCTTTTTCTAGAAACAACAAGGGGACCAATGTCACCTGAACACAGAGATCATTTTTTTGGGGGGGGGGGGGGGGGGGCAGAGTTGCAAGTTACAAGAAAACTAGAGAGATGGGAGACTGGTTAGGAAAGGCTTTGAAAAATTTGAGTATTTTATGATTAAACCTGGAGTATTAGGGACTTTGAAAGAATAATATTGATTTTTTTTAATTTAGTGACTGATATCTCTCTATGAATCCATTTATTTTCTCAAAGGGCAGACCGTTTCTGAATGGTCTAATTGAGTAAAGTAGTCACCCCCAGTGCCCAAGGCATATCCTCTTTTAACTAGTATGGTTGGGGTTTATTCCATAAACGAAGCCAGTTTGAATTAACACCACTCCAGTGGACGATTCTCTTGCCTTTATTTTTCCTTCATCAAAGTTTGGGGTGAGCTGGTTCTAAAAAGGGGAAAATAAGTCAGTGGCAATCTGATTGAGTCAAGATTGCTGGAGGCAGCCATCTCACATGTAGTAATTGGCTTCCCTGAGTGTTAGAGAGAGGCATAATCAGTCACACCTGAAAGCCAACCCACCTACCAATCAAGGGTGCCTTTTTATGGCCAGGGAAAGTATCAATGATCAATCAAAATGAAGACACACTTGAATTTAAAGGGCTCTGTGATCCTCAGTTTGGGTCTTTTGTAACCAAGAGAGACCAGTGACCTCAATTCATCGGTTATTGTTAACATAACTAATATATCAGTTAATCACATCCAGAACTTTGTCACTCTGGAATATCATTTGCCACAGGAACCACTGATGTTTATTGAGAAGGTTTTGTGATAGAGAAGGAGGGTGTGTGTGTGTGTGAGAGAGAGACAGACAGACATTAAGACAGAGAGAGAGAGAGAGAGAGAGAGAGAGAGAGAGAGAGAGAGAGAGAGAGAGAGAGAGAGAGAGAGAGAGAGGAAGACAGAGACAGACATGGAGAGAGAGTCAAAGGTATGCTTTTAGAATATAATTTTGATGGCTGAGTGGAAAATGGAAGGAAGTGTGATTATTTCTGAAGCAGATACACCAAGCAGCAGGATGTTACAATAGTATAAGCATAAGAGGGTGAGAGTCTCCCAGGGTGATAATAGTGCCAGAGGAGATAAGGTGGCATATTTTTTTAAGACATTATGAAAGTAAAATCAACAGACCTTGACAACAGATTGAAGGGGGGTAGGGTAGGGTGGATAATGAGAAGTCTAGAGTAATGCCAAGAGAGTAAACATGGGTGAGTGGCAAATGGTGGCACCCTCAATAGAAATTGAATTTAACAAAAGGAAAGGAAATATAATTAGTTCAGTTGGGACATGTTGAGATTAAGATGTTTTTGAGAAATTCAGGTTAGAGATGTCCAATGGCCAGTTAAAATTCAAGACTGTATGTTAACAGAGATTTTTAGGGTCACCTATGAATTGTCAAAATAATTAACTTCCAAGAATCTCCTACAATCTCTACTTCATTTCATTGACTACTGGCTGCACTTAGCAAAGCTTCCTACTACTGTTCTGATCTCTTTAGAAGTTATATGTAATATATTTCTTTTCAGAAATACAGCAACAGTAGTCAAAAGTGACATAGACTCCATCTCTGCTTTCAAACTAATCTGTGTTCACAGCCCTATTCATCAACTCAAATTTAGCCAACTACTTTAAAAAATTAAAACTAATTTTGTTTATTTTTAGTTTACATCCTTCATTTCCAAAAGATTTTGAGTTACAAATTTTCTCCCTGTCTTTCCCCTACCCACCACCTCAGAACAGTGATTCCACTGTATACCCCCTCCCCCAATCTACTCTCTCCTATATCCTCCCCCAACCTCCTTCCAATTTTCTGGTAGATCGGGATGGATCTCCATACCCTGTATATCTTATTTCCCAGTTGCATGAAATAATATTAATAAAAATAACATTTAAATATTTGACTTTAAACCTTTTATTTCCATATTCTTTCCCTTCTTCCCTCATTACCCACCCTTATAGACAAATACTTTTGATGTTTTATATACTTCTGCTCATCTGAAAAGAAAGTAACCAGAATCATAGAAATATGGGGTAAACAGTTTTCAGAATTCTGTTCTGTGGTTTGAGGTTTTTAGATTAGATCGATTTGGAGAACCAAAACTGTATGTGGATGTGGGGAGAGGACTAGGGAGGAACTTTGTAGCAGTGGAGAATGATTGGTCATGAAGGATGCCAATAACACCGTTTTGTCATGATGTGTTGATGAGGCAAAAGAAAATTAAAACTACAGGTTTTTTGAGAACTCTGGGTATAGAGAAAATATAATAATATCTGGTGAGTTTATGTTTAAGGACAACAAATGTTAAAAGAACTTGATTAGTCCATGTATATTATCTTTTTAAAAATACTTCTATTTTTTAAAATTGCATAATCAGTTTCTTTTAAAAAAATTAATTAATGCAGTTTCCAACATTCAGTTCCACAAGTTTTTGAGTTCCAAATTTTCTTCCCTTCCCTCTCCCCCCACACCCCCACCATGGTGGCCTGCAATCCAATATAGGTTCTACAAATACCTTCACATTAAACATTAGTCAAGTTGTAAAGAAGAATTATAATCAATGGAATGATCAACAAGAAAGAAGAAACAAGACAAAATGAAAAAGAGAGGGAGCAATTAGTTTGCTTCAGTCTGCACCAACAATACATCAATGTTCCAATTTTCCGACATCTTCCCCAGCATTTGTCATTTTCCTCTTTTGTCATGTTAGCCAATCTTACCAATGTGATGTGGTACCTCAGAGGTGTTTTGATTTTCATTTCTCAAACCAATAGTGATTTAGAGCATTTTTTCAAATGATAATAGATATTTTTAATTTCTTCCTCTGAAAACTGTCTATTCATATTTTTGACCATTTATCAATTGGAGAATGACTTGTATTTTTAGAAATTTTACTCAATTCTTAATATATTTTAGAAATGAGACCTTTATCAGCAACTCTGTTTATAAAAATTGTTTCCAGATTTTTTGCTTCCCTCTTAACCTTGGTTACATTGGCTTTGTTTGTACAAAAACTTTTCAATTTAATGTAATCAAAATTATCCATTTTGAATTTTGCGATGCTCTCTATCTCTTTTTTTAGTCATAAATTCTTCCCTTATCCATAAATCTGACAAGCTATTACTTACTCTCCTAGATTTTTTATAGTATCAGCCTTTATATCTAAATCATGAATCCATTTTTACTTTATTTTGGTATATGGTGTAAGATATTGGTCTATACTCCATGTATAATTTTCGTGAATCCTATTCATGTTATATAAATCCATGAGACAAGGTCCTTTGATTTAGAAGAAAAGGCACATGGTAGGGAAAACCATATCATTTTGTTCTGAAGAAATGTACTACCTCACTTAAATCTAATTCACTTGAAAGTCACAGCATCATCTTTCTGATGTTATGGTCCTGTTTGATAGCAAAAGACAAACAGCAATCTGTGAATAGTCCCACTAGGGACCCAACTGGACAGTTCCCATTGGGCAATGAAGCCCCTTCCTTCCTTCCTTCCTTCCTCCTCAAGAATGAAGGACAAACAAACAAATGGTCACCAGGTCATTTCTTGCTAAGTGTTTGGTAGGTCCCAAACTTTTACATGTTGGAGTGATGTGATGAACAACAATGACTGTTTCTTTAAATAATCTAAACTGATCCCTAAATTTAGGCTTCTTTTGAATACACATTCTAAAATACATGACCCTGAATTGTCATCACAGCTTCACCATTTCCACAAACAAATCTGCATAACTCAGCTATGTGTTCAATGCTTCTTTGTCGACATATTGATGTCTGAATTCATTTGGATGTCTCCATGTTATTTTTTTTTTTATTTCATTCCTGGATGTGGGCCATTTTGTAGGCATACTGCAGACATAACCCAATTTCACTTCTATGTGACAAATACAACAGCATGTATTGATTATCAAGTATTGTTTGATAAAGGGAGTTCTCTTGTTTAAGACACATTTCTCAAGACTTTTGACCTAATTATCATTGGGTCATCTTGTAAGGGTATCTATCAAACCACTTCCTCTTTTTTGTTGAATAAGTGTTCATCTTTCTGTGCCTTCCTTAGTATGATAGACCCCCTGCTTAATTAATATTTTATGGATTTTTGCAAGGTTATTTTCCAAATCCATTAGGATATATCTATAGTTCTGATCTATAGTTAATCTATCTATCTACATATATATCTATATATAATATATAGTTAATATTCATTAATATTTCTAGTGCATAAGTGCTAATTGCTTTAAAAGTGTCCTTTCTATTCACTTTTGATTTTAGGATGACAATACGTTTCTTTACATATTAAGGCAAAATCCTTTCTCTGATATATCTTTATGCTCAAAGCATCTTTGCTGGAGAAGATCAAGACTGTCGTAGATATTGACATCATACTTTATGGCCAAATGAACTTCAGATTCACACTTGAAGTCTTCAGATTCGACCTTTCATTGGCATAAATTTTTGAAACAAACTTTTAAATTTGTCTAGCACAGATGACATTATAATAACTTTGAAGAGATTCCATAAGATGAAGGTATAATTTAAATACATTAAACTATTCCTTTGTTTGACATGTATCTCAAGTGATTTATAAGATGCTTCTTATTAATCTTATTAATAAAATGATTAATAAGTAAACTTAAATTCCTTTTTTTTCAGTTTTGAATCCATGCTTAGATTGTTATATAGGAGTGATGATCATTGATTTAAGATTATGCAGAAATGTAGTGAATTTAAATTGCTTCACTGAAAAATGCTATAAATTATGAGATTTTCTTGAAATTAATGCTTATTAAATAGTAACGACAATAACAATAATTAGCATTGATATGGAGCATTATGATTTATAAAGTCCTTTACAAATATCTCATTTGACCTTTATAACAACTCTGGGAGGTAGGTGCTATCATCATTATGCTAATTTTACACTTGAATAACCTGAGGAAGTCGGTGAATAAATGACTTGCCCAGAGTCACACACACAAGTATCTGAGGCATATTTTGAACTCAGATCTTTCTGACTATAAGTCTATCCACTATGCCATGTGGTACACCAAACACCCAAATACTGCTGAATTTTCACTATGTTTTGATCTACTTTGTTTTCAGTATGTGAATAAATCTTTAGAATGGAACTGAGTCAAAGGTTTTGGGATAATACATGTAATGATAATTTAATGGTGCTTTTGGATAGTGTGCCAATAGCTACTAAATCTAAAATGGTCTTTATACCCCTGACATTCTTTATGTTCCTCAGCCAATATACTGCTTTGTTTTAAATATTCATAGATTAATTTAGTGCTACGGACTATGCATGTTTTGTATAAAGTGAATAAGCCTATAATTAGAAAGAGCACTACTGTCCTAAACTTTTGCTGACAAGTCTTCAGTTAAAAATAGTGGAATCAAATTTGCAATTGAAAAGATCAGATAAAGAAACTGCTTTGTTAGTACAACAATCCAAGCAAAGTTTGGAGTGAGGGATACTAAGTAGTTAAAGACCCTGGGATGAATGGAAGAAGGAAAACTAAGGAGAGATTAGGAATAGTGGGTGGGGCTTTTCCAACAAAATTGTACTTTCACACCTCCAACTTTACTGAGCAGATGGAGAGCAGAAGATGGGTAGCAGCAACTTCTGAAGTTCTGTTCTCAAACTCAAGCCTCCAAGGGATATTCTAAGAAACAAAAATGGAAGGGACAAGCTGCTAGGCAGGGCTTTTTTTTTTCCTTCCATTTGTTTGTTTTTGTTTTTAATAGCAGATGCTTGATCAAGTAGCTTTATTTCTCGGGGGAAAGTGACTTACAGTAGCTTCTTGCCTTCCTTCAGCTGAATGACTGGGAGCCACTTTCAATCCTGTTCTTTATGCCATTAAAGATTGTGCTCACTAATCTCATTTCTCATCCACACTGGTGGTTGATACTGTGCCTTTCATTTCCTTGTGTTACTTTGTTAGTGGCTTTGGAGTTAGCGCCCTGAACGACACCTGGCAGAAAGACCTTTGGAATCCTAACCCCGCAATCGATTATGAGAGGGTATTTGATCTTTATTTGAGTGTATAATCGCTAGCATTTTTGTGTTTAATGGTGTTGTTGTTTGTTTTTGAAGAGGGACAAAAAGATCACAGAGGGATATCTTGACAGATTAGTGAATTGAATTTAAGTGAGGCAGAGTGGCATAAAGTCATTCGCCTCACTCTATTCTGGAGCATCCAAATCTAAGTGACAAAAGCCAAGACATCTGGTGATGACCCAAGATTTATTGGATGATCTTGGTGTCTTCTATGTCTGAGTAGGCTCTAAGCATTCCAAAGCCCCTTCATGACTATTGCAAAAATCGTTCTCATCCACCCATTCCAGAAGGGGAAGTCTTCACAGATTTGGGGTAGACAATTCCCTAACTCACCTAGGGATTTGAGGTCTGTCAGTTAACCTCAGTCTACTTTAGACTGTCTACTGAGATGGTTTACTGGAATTTGGCCACTTTGCAGACAGAAACTTTTTGGAGACTTGGGTAAGAGCTGAGTGCTAGTTAAACAAAGGTGCATGAGCAACTCCAAAAAGGGCTCAGCAATTCCTCATGCCAGAGGCACTAGTCCTTCTTGAACACTTCATGCATCCCTTTGTATAATGACTACTACCAAAGGCAAAATTATCACAAAATTGAGGTTTTCCAAAAGCTGCTTTGACTCATCAATCTTAGTTGTTGCTAATCTTGAGAGGTACACGAGTAATTGATAAGCTGATTTGAAGCATTGGAGCCAATAATCATTGTTCCGGTTTCCAGAAAACCTGGTTTCACCCCCTCCCTGATATAACTACTCTGATGTTCAGTATTTTATCATACATATGTTTTAAGTTCTCATTCAATTCAGGGAAGAGTTTGGTGGGTTACACTGTTTGCACAGCCTTCCTTTTCTCAAAGATTCCCCAATTTCTTTACTTTTTAATCTTCCATGATATGTTCTTGATTGGTATTGAATGATGTTGTGCTGTTCATTTTATTCTCTGTGCTTATGATTTCTTTTATGCAATTGCACCTTTATCCTATAAAAGTCCATCTTGTTTTCTCTGAAGCTGCTGGTTCCTCTTGGAACATAGCCCACTTCATGAGAGGAGTCAATCTCAATAAATGCCTATACTTGGATTAGAGATGGGCTGAGTCTGAATTCCTTGGGATGGTTCCACCACAACACATCATGAAACCCCAACAGTTTTTGCTTGAACAGAGCCCCCACTGAAACAGTTTTTGGCATCCCTGGGCTTGAGTGTCTAACTCTGATATCCTCCCCGTGGAGAATAGTCTCTGATTCAGACCCCATCTAATCCAAAGGTAAGCCTATCTTTTTCCCTTCTTTTAGCTGAGAGGTCCTCCAAGCACCTATGAAGGCTTGGCTGTTTCGAGTGGGGCATAGGGCCTAAGGCTCCCTGGGCAGCAAATTCCCTCTGGACAGAGGATGTTCTGCTTGGGAATTTTTCAGGGAGTTCTTTATGAACACAGTTCTTTATCCTTCAGTGGGACGCCACTGAGGCTATAAGGGGGATTTCCTTAGGGTTACTGGCATGCATTCTTCACTCCCATCCCATGGGCCTACTAAACTGTAATAGTGCCAGGTCTTTGTATAATCTGGAATACCAAGAAAAGTTATCACTCTCTGTTTGTATTTGTATGTCCTGTGTCTATGTTAAAATCTCTGAGTCTCCCACCTTGTAAGATTCAAAATGCCACTAGCCAGAAAAGAAAAAAAAACTGTACCTGGGCTAGGAAGATTGATGGTCTCTTAAAGAAAGGTTGTTGGCAAAAATTTCTCTGCAGAATCTGCAGAGCTGCAGAAGAATTGTAAGGAATTTGAGTTAAGTTCCCTTACCTGATGAAAGGAACAAGGGGGAGGCACAGCAGCTTCATCAGGGCCCCACTGGCAACAGTATCAGGCCCCTGGGCACCCTGAAGCCCACCCATCTAGGCAAGCAGATGAACCTCTCCTCTAAAACCTAGTCCTTGCTCCCACACACTAGAAACTGGAGTTTCTGCTCCAAGTTCCCTGAAGCCAAGCAACCCCTATCAGGAACCTCATGGATTTCTAGGGGACCCTTCTGCTTATTCCCTTTCTCAATGACCACTGGACCAATTCAGGTTCTGGACTCTACAACTTCCCAGCACTATCTGGTCCTTAATCCCTCTCACACATGGAGTGGTGCCCTCTTTCACCTTCTTTCCCAAATTGACCACCCTGGCAACCGGGATCTGCAGCTCTGGGGAGAGCAAAAAAAGGAAAGGAGAAATGAGGTCAGAAGTCTACCAGCCTCTACATTTGTTAAGCCCAATCTTCTATCAATTTTTATATGTGATTTGGAAATGAAATTAATGTCATCTTAAGTTTACGGTTTGTATTATTATTGTATTTCTAAATTATAATAATATTATCTTATATTGTAAAATGTGAGTGACCATTGTGATTCAGAAAATAATGTTAGACAAAGCAATTTTTAATGTGAATTTATTTAAAAACAAAAGACAGTGAAAAAATTGTTTAAAACCAGTTATGTTATTTTAGTAAGCCCTGATAATCCTCTGTCAAAGCTAAAACAATTTGGCTCTCACTTAGGAAAATTGTAAAATTGTTACCTAAATTATTTGGGATTATTGTTATAATGTTAAAACCTAAAACTGATCCCACAGCACCTCTAAGGGTAGATTGGGTAGACACTCCCTACTCCCCTTCATTAGGAAGATGGCCAAGGTCGTCTCTGATGTAGGCAGTGTCGACATATGCCAGCTTCCATATACTGGGATCCTAAAAATAACCCTGGGGTCGGCCAGGTAGCATAGCGAGTAAGAGCACTGGCTCCAGTGTCGGGATGACCTGGGGCTTGAATTCTGGGCTCAGACACTTAGCATCCACCCAGAAACACCTGGTCACATAACCTTGAGCAAGTTAATTAACCCTGATTGCTTTAAAAAAAAATAACCCTGAAAGACATCCTGGCAAAGAAAGAAAAATCAGTATTGAAACTAGGGGACTTGTCACACATAAAGTTGTGGTTTTCATCAATCCAGAGGAAGAATATCATAGGATGGACAGGCAGATCAGTCCCTTCTTTGGGGTCCCTATATATTTCTCTTAATTTGCAAACTTGCCAGATCCCCAGAAACCATCTGATGGACAAGGTCATCAGTCCCAGGAAAAAATAAAAGCTGATTTGGATTATGGAGTTCCTAAACAATGAAGTTGGCTTACTGAGAAATAAATCTCTTATGTATATAAGTCATGGTAAATTTTTGCTGCTTATTGCAGCTCCATAAGAGTGAAAACAATTGTATCGGACCCTAAGCTGTGATTGGTGAGACTTGTCATTTAATGTAAAAGCCATTGGAACCACAACGAGTTTTATTTTGAGTTTGAATTTACATATAGCTTTCTGTATTAAATCAGTATCTGAGAGAAATGACACAATCTGCTCAGAGGGAATCCTGCTACAGGTAAAGGTTTGCTTCTGGGAAAATCCAAGAGGAAAATTTTAGCCTCAATCTAAGATGGGACCCTCCTGGCTCAGTTTCCCCATTGTCTTCTTTTGAAAAGGAATGTTTACCACCTGGCTATTCCTGAATCTGGCTATGAGGTAAAATTAAAATTATTCTTATCAAGGGTGGCTAGCTGGTGCAATGAATAGAGCACCGGCCTTGGAGTCAGGAGGATCTGAGTTCAAACCCAGGCTCAGACACTTAACACAAAAACTAGCTGTGTGACCTTGGGCACGTCACTTAACCCCAATTGCCCTCCCCCCAAAAATTACTCTTATCTGAATTCAAACAGAGCTAAGGATGTTTTATCATGTCATACCTGACACGTCCCTTCTTCCTCTTGTGACAAATTTCTCTAATTAGAGCAAGTGTTAAAAGCACAATGCAGGTATGTGAAATCTTGCTGTTTTACATCTGAATGTGTAGTCATTCCATATTCCAAACTACTGGCTAAATTAATACACGGGGTTGTCAGCTGTCTGCCTGCCAAATTAAGTGAAAGATTAAATGCCTGGAATAGAACATTTTTTTTTCTGAATGATATGGCAACAATTAGACAAAGGGAAAACAAATTTGTGAAACAAAGGTACAAACACAATATTAATTATTATCCCATGTACTAAGGCTGGGATATATCTGAACCACTAAAATGTGTGTTATATTTCAGCCTAAAATTATATTTCTATCTACAGCCTAAAGAATTTAGTAAAAGGGTACTTGGTCTAGTCAAATGCCTGTTACTAGATATATCTGACTTTCTCCTTATATCTGGGGCCCTACATATTGAACTTGCCTGTCAGGTTTGTGTCTCTCAGATTACAGGCCAATTCACCTACAGTTGGCAGCAAACAGTGGATATCAGTCCATAGTCACCCATCGTGCCCTGAATGTGATCTATGCTTGGTTCCAGTCAACCTCCTCCATGCGACCCACTGAGACAGGGATAATTCATGCCCATTTTTAGCTTGAAGAAGCTGTGGAAGTGGAGACCTGTATCCCTTTTCCCAAATGAATTCGGGTCCCGGCTCTTTGAGGGGTGAATGATGGATTGCTAATAAAGTTAGCCCCAGTCCCAATATTCTAACTTCATTATAGTCCTGGCCCTACTGAACAGCAAGGCCTACATAGTGCCCCCACCCTCCCCAACACCCTAATATGCTAACTTCTTCACATCTACATCACTACTCACTGGAACAACAGGTTTGTCTCTGAACTCTTTACCACAGAACAATGGGAGTGTCGATGATCCCATGCTGGGATCCCAGCCACTGCCTCTACCTAGTCACTGCCCCCAGACACATTCCCACAGAAACAGGTGTGTTCTTGTATTCAATCACAATCACATAATCTATCTAGCCCAAGACAGTACCATGATACCTAACTATATTGATCAGATAGGACCACAGGAGGTAATCAATCAGAGGGCAGCAGGACCAGAATGTTTAACCACCAAACCATAGATGGGACCCCTCCTCCATTATGTAATCCCTTAACAAACCCCTCCTGTCTTTTAAATATTCATTATTTCTGTTATGTAATTGCATCTTTACCCTATAAAAATCCATCTTGCTTTCTCTGAAGTTGCTGATTCCTCTTGTAACTTAGACTGGTTCATGAGATGTGTCGATCTCAATAAATGCTTGGATTAGTGGTGATCTGACTCTGAATTATTTGAGATGGTTCCATCACAGCATGTCATGAAATCCCAACAGTTTTTGGGTGGGCAGAGCCCCCACAGCAACATTATGACATCATTGTGTCTACTTAAACTTTGGATTTTTCATTTCACTTATTGATTAACGGTATCTAGAATTCCTAGTTTGATTTTCTTTGTCTTTCTGTATGTTTCTTTTTTTTTGCATTACATTGGAATTTTCTATTACATGTGCTAGATAAACATCCATCTAAACTTCTAATGCCTTTCTGAAGATATCAGTTTTCTCAAGTTGCTTTTTCCATGGGATTTTCCTTGGATTTTCCTTTCATTTTTCTTCCTTTTATACTTATAGCCAATCAATCAATTGACAAGTATATATTAAGTACTTATATTAATGCTGATATTAGGTATATTTCTTTGAATTTTCATTAAGTGAAGATATTCAAAGATGGGGCCTTGCCTTGGACAAAGCAAGTCCTGAGATCTACTCCTACCTCTGACATATACTGGCTGGATATCCCTAGGCAGGTCATTTTTTCTCTTAATGCTTGAGGCCAGAGGTTCTCCATACATGGTCTAGAGAGAACTGAAACTCTTGAAAAGGGCCTGATAGGTCAAAATTATTTTTATGACCGTACCACAAAATTGTAATCTTTAATATAGTAAATATTGACGAATATAAATCATATAAACAAATGCAGAATGCTTTTTGGAATTCAAAGCTTTCCATTACCTGACTCCCTCCTACCTTTCCAGTGTTCTTATAACTCCCACCCCAACAAGCATCCTTCTATCCAGTGAAACTGGATTCCTGGCTGTTCCACCAATAAGACACTCCATCTCTCAGGGTCAGGCATTATATCTCGCTGCTACCACCCCCATCCCCACCACACATAGAATGTTTTCTCTCCTCCTTTCTGACCATTGATACTCCTGGTTTCTTTTAAGTACCAACTAAAATCCCACATTATATAGGAAGTCTTCCCCCTGATTCCAAGGAATTCAATCTTTTAACTCTGTATTATTTATCCTGCATTTAGCTTGCTTTACATTTTTTTTTTTGCATGTTGTCTCCCCCATTAGACTCTTTTGGGGCAGGGACTGTTTTTTACTTCTTTTTTTTACCCCCATCACTTAGCACAGTGCCTGGGACATAGGTGCTTAATAAATATTTATTGAACGAATACATGGAAAATGAAAACAAACAAAAAACAAGACAGAGTTTCAATATAATTTATTAATTAGGTTAGCTAATAATCAATAAATTGATGATCAATAGTTTCAATAACCACAGAGCCTATCCCTAGTGGAGATACCGAATGCCAAAATGCCCCTAACAAGTAGAAATTAATCCTCGTTGGTGGGATAGTTAATGAGGAAGTGAGATAGAAGTCTTCAGCTGCTACGGCTAAGAATGTGTCTTGATCATGAGACTCAACCACCTCTAGCAATATGGAAAGGAGAATCTATTTCCTTCCAGATCACTGTGTTTGGTTTTCTCCTTCACGAACTGGGTCACCCCAAACTCTAATGGAGAAGCACAAGGACAGGGGCTTATTTCCTCGGGGCAAGAACAGCTAGACTGGATTGTTTTTTACAGTCTAAATAGAAATAATATCTCCTCCTTGGGTGGGTCTAGCCCAAAATGTAAGAGCATGTTCCATGAGGGTTAGGGCTAATATTAATCATCATGTCTTCAGAGGCTGACCTTCTGCAGGAGCTGCTGAGCCTCAATAAAGGAACAAAGGAGAAAAAAAACCCTAAATATTAATTTGATGATTAGTTATTAATACAAAAGAAAAATGATTTCTCTCTGATAGCAAAAACTGTTTAGGGGGAGGCTTAATGATTTTTAAGGGTTTAATCAGCTTCTGAGACCAAAAATTTTGAGAAACATCACTCTAGGAAACTCTCTAAGACTTTAAATTTCGATGAAGTTTTGCACCAATAATTTTTCTCAATTTGAAGTTCCTTAGATGAATGAAATATGTCCAATTCCTTGTCATTGTTGCTGAATAACTTTTCAATTGTGTCCAACTCTTCATGATCCCATTTGGGATTTTCTTGGAAAAAATGCTGCAGTGGTTTCCAGTTTCCTTCTCCAGCTCATTTTACAGATAAGGAATCTAAGGCAAACAGGATGAAGTGATTTGCTCAGTTTCACACAGATAGTAAGTGGCTGAGGAAAAATTTGAACTCAGGAGGATGGGTCTTCCTGATACCAGGCCCAACACTCTATATTGTGCCACCTAACTGTACATCTAATCTCTATTCCTCTATTTGTATGTGGCTTTCTACATTTATAATGTTGTGGCAGTTTTCCTCCTAGTAGCACTTAACATCATTGAAAAAGGAATTGTTTCCCTTTTTAATCTTTTTATCGCTTTAGTGCCTGCTACATAGTAGGTATCTAATAAATACTTGTTGAATTCAATAGAAATGAATGGAAAACCCTCTAGTGAAAGGAATCCAACCTCTGACAAGGCAGGCCATCTCACTGTTGTATTATTAGCTGTTAGGGACTTTTCCCCCCTCCCCCCTCACATCAAGCCTAAAACTGCCTTGCACGTCATTGTTCTGATTTGGGGATGTATTGGTAATTTCAATTTCTTAAAGAAACATGAATGCTAAAGTCAAACTTTCAGAGAAGTTACTGGCATGAAACTTTAAGGAAGAAATGGAAATTCACTCTAAAGTGCCTAACTTCCTCAGCCTAAGAGAATATCACAATAAAATGATACTTCTAGGTACAGAAGCATTAAGTGGGAGTTTCTGGAAATGAGTGGAAGCAAATTAAAAGATCTCTGGCAAATGACTCCACTTATTCTTATGGTACTCCATTGACTTCTTTTCCGTTTTGGATTCAGCTGAAGATGACAACTTCTAAATGTGAAAATCAGGCCCTTTGTGACAAGGTAAAAGGTCACTGGGAGGGTAGGGAAATGGAAAAATGAGAATAAATTGAGCGTGGAGATTGGTGTATATGCATGGGGTAGGGGAGGAAAAGGAGGGTTAACAGAGAAGCAGATGACTTTGAGACCTCACACAGGCTTCTCTCAACAATAGAAGAGAAAGAAACCAGAAATTCATAGTCTCAAAGAAATAGACGGATTATAGAATAATGACTACTGGCTCGGACTCCAGCCGAGTTGCCTTGGCTGTGTACAGTTTATAGCCGCCATTATAGCAGGTACAGAAGCCAAGACTGGATAATAAAAATGGGCTATTTCCTTAAATCCGAGTCCAGTTTGGTGGTGAGGGGAGAAAGGGTCTATTTTAGAAATGGTTTCCTCTCTGGCTGAGCCTTTATGCAAATTGCAAAGTTATTCCATCTTGCAGCTCATTTTCCCCTTATGGGTGAATTCAATCTCCTTGACAGTGTCCTAAAATATATCGTGAATAAAAAAGAGTCTTTTCATTTGACAATTCTTTGATTTCTTAACCAAGAACTCTAGCTGATTCTAAGTGAGTAACTGGTTCTAAGGGAGAGGAAGCAAAATAAATTATCAAGTACTTCCTGGAATTATCTTTTTCCAATATACATTGATGATGTCTTCCTCTATCCATCTGCTCTCTGATACAAGGAAAGATGGGTTCCAATAATATATAGGAAAACTCAGACTACAGTCAAATTATGATTTTAAATCATTCATTAAATACACACAGACCAACATTAAGGTATTGTTTTCTTTAAGGTTCTCTTTACAGGGAGTTTAAGTGTGCTTCTAAATATTTTACCCAGTTTCTGAGAAAGAGGGGATGGACTGAGTGTTGATTGACATATATATTTTGTATATGATTGACACAGGAATTTGTCATGTTTGGCTATGTTTATTTATTACCGGATTTTTCCCCCTTTTTTTCTTAAATGGGTGAAGGAGGTGGATGGAAGAGAAGCTAGATTTTTGGTAACTGAAAAAAATATTTTAAAATAATAACTTTGCTCCTAAGAGATAATGATTAACCTATTCCTAAGGAGAGTTCAGAAGAGATACCAGAGCAATGGGGCGGGGAGGAGGAGAAAAATAAAATAATTGAGTATTTCACATATGGAGAGTGCAAAAAAAGTATGCAAACATGGAGAAAAATATGGAAAGATTGCATTATTACCCGAACTCAATGAAATAATTGCATATACATGAGAGTGTTTGGTGGAGAAATAGTTTCAATTCCATAGGGAAACAGGAAGACATAAAGAAAGAGGAGAGGAAGATATAAATTGGAATAGAATTGGGGAGATGATGGTCATAAGAAAATAACTACCTACATTTGAGGTTTTCTTTCTTCC
Source organism: Petaurus breviceps papuanus (assembly GCF_028583685.1). Lineage (NCBI taxonomy): Eukaryota > Metazoa > Chordata > Mammalia > Diprotodontia > Petauridae > Petaurus > Petaurus breviceps. The sequence continues at coordinate 743,331 of NW_027186458.1, read as the reverse complement.
TTCCTACCTTCCTTCCTTCCTTCCTTCCTTCCTTCCTTCCTTCCTTTCTTTCTTTCTTTCTTTCTTTCTTTCTTTCTTTCTTTCTTTCTTTCTTTCTTTCTTTCTTTCTTTCTTTCTTTCTTTCTTTCTTTCTTTCTTTCTTTCTTTCTTTCTTTCTTTCTTTCTTTCTTTCTTCCTTTCTTCCTTTCTTCCTTTCTGGAATGAGTAGAGAGTTTAAAACCAGATAAGAAATAGACTTTAGGGTCTTGAATTTCATGAAGAGAGATGATCGTATGAGAAGAGAATCAACCCATATAATTTTAGATTATTAGTATTGATTACATTATTTTTCTTTCTCCACATGTTTCTTTGAGAAAAGAAAGGGGAGAGGTAAGAAGAAAAACAGAAAAAAAAACATCCTAAAAAAGGAAAATGATGTTATCTATAAGAAAAATTTGTGGTTTATGTATAATCCTCATTGAGTATCCCACTTTGTGTGGTAATACTAATTTTCTTTGGTGTTGTTGAGTGCAGAAATAAAAAGCATGAAATGGAGGAAAACACACAATCATGACAGTCAATGAAAATGGGTTAATCCACACATTCATGAACACACACACACACACAAATGAGGAAGAGAGAAGAATGGATTAGAAAGCAGAATCCAACAATATTATGATTGCAAGAAATACTCTTGAAATTAAAACATATACAAAAATTTAAACTGAAATGATGGGAAGTAATATTATTTGCTACATGGAATGTCACTATGGATAGGAGAAGAATTCTTCACCAATCCAGATTAAGACAATCATAGAAGCTAAAATGAACAACTGTGATTATATGAAATCGATTTTTTTTTGTTACAAACAAAATGAATGAAATTTCAATTGTTAAAGTAAATGAAGGAGTTACGAGGTAAAATCTTCCCAGTTTCTCTGATAAAATTACGACATCCAGGATAGGTATGGAGCAGATAGAAATATGTAAGAAAAAGTGCCATTACCCTATGAATAACTGGTCTGAGGACATTGCAGGTAATTTTGGAAAGAAGAAAGGCAACCTTTTGATAATCATATTAAAACACGTCACAAATCACTGATAGCAGTGAGAAAATGGCAAATGTACATTTAAACAAGTGAGATTCCATTTCACACCTCGAAGTTTGGCTGTGATGCTCTACCCTGCAAGGGAACATTACCATTGTTTGGAATCTATGGGAGGACACCCTGCTTGTTGAGATCTGATGTCATCCAATAATTTTGTAGAACCATCTGTCACTCTATCTCAAAATTCACTAGGTTCACTTACAGAATTTTGATACTTATACCATAAAAGATTTTTAAAAACAAGGAAAAGACCTATATCTACAAAAAGTGAAAAACTAAAAGTTTTATTTTAGTCAAGAATTGGAAACAGGAAGTAGCCATGATTTAGGAAATGGCTGAACAAATTATGGTAAATGATAATAATGTGATATCATTGCATCATAAGAAATTAAAAAAGAGATGGAGTCAGAGAAAACTGAGAGGACTTTTATAAAATGATTCAGAGTGAAGGGAGCAAAACAAGAACAAGTTAGAAATTTTAACACAAAGTAAACAACTGTGAAAGTTCTTAGGACTAATCAATACCATGGCCGACCTGACTTCAGAAGCCCAATGGTGAAATATATTGTAAGTTAAGTCAACAGTAACCATATTAAGCAATTGCTGTGTGTCAGACACTGTCCTAAGTGCTGGGAATACAAATAGGAGAAAAAAAGCCAGTCCCTATCTTCAAGGAACTAAAAATCTAACTGGGAACACAACTCATAAAAATAAATTGAAAAGAAATGGGAAAATGAATAAGTATGTTCCTCATCTATTTCCCAGTAAGAAATGATGGAAAAGAGGTGAAGTAAACATGAATTTTTAGACACAGTAATCCATGATTTGCTTTGTATAACTATGGTTATTTGTTATACATGAAAGGGTTTTAATTTTTTTTGATGGATGTGCAGTTAGAGAGTAATAATAAAGTTATGGCAAAAAGGGGAAAAGAAAAACTTCAATGAATTAGTATAAAAAAACGAAGTTATCAGAAAAAGATACAGAAGGGGAAATACATGAATTTTAGTTTCCATGTTAAATTTAATAATTAAAAAAATGCAAGCCAATACCTGTACATAGGGGAGATCCACGGCTTTATATTCAGTCTCCCCCCGCCCCCTGCATTGTGCCTTTGTTTAGGGAAATGTTAGTTTTTCCTGGTGTTTGAATAATTTATAACAAAAAGAAAAAAATATACGAAAAAAGCCCTCACTGTGCTTTTTGCCTTGAATACGACAAATCCCTATATAAAAATATTAAAATGTCTCAAAATATACTGGGTAAGCCTGTAATTGAACCATTATCACAAGTTGAATTGTTTTTCACAATAACTTGGATATAATACAGACCTATAAAAATATAAAAGCACATACACAGATCTATAATGAATGGAATGTTTTTTTTTCAAGATCAAGAGAACTACAACAGATATGAACAGGTAGTTTTCAGAAGAAGAAATCAAAGTCATCAATAGTCATATGCAAAATGCTCTATGTCACTGTGAGTAGAAAAATGCAAATAACTGAGGTACCACTCACACCTATCAGAAAGACAAATCCTGGGAAGGTTATAAGAAAATATGTACACTAATGGAATGTTGATAGAGCTGTAAACTGTCCCAATTATTCTGGAGAACAATTTGGGACTATGTCCATCTCTGAAACTGACCTAGCACTACTACTACTATATCTATATACTAAAAAAAATCAAAGACCAAAAAAAAACTTATACATATGAAAAGAACTATTTCTGGCCCTTCTTTTCACAGTGGCAGAAAAAAGTGGAAATTATAGAAATACCCATCAATTGGCAATGACTGAACACCTAGTGGCATGTGATTGTTTTTTTTTTCAAATGCTTTATTGGCTTCTGATTTACATCATTCATTTCCACACGATTTTGAGTTACAAATTTTCTCTCCATTTTTCCCCTACCCACCGCCCCAAAATAGCAGTCCCACAGGATATCCCCTCCTCCAATCTGCTCTTTCACTTATTTTCTCCCATACCCCTTTCGACTTTTCCAGTGGATCTCTATGCCCCAGTGCCTGTATATCTAATTTCCCAATTACATGTAAAATAGTATTAATAATAGTATCTATATCTATATCTATATAGATATATCTATCTATCTATCTATTTGATTTTAAAACTTTGAATTCCAGATTCATTCCTTTCCTCCCTTGTCTCCCACCCTTACTGGGAAGATAAGCAGTTCAGTATAGGTTGTACATTTGTGGCTAATGCAAAACAATAACAAAATAGATATATTGTAAAAGACTGACGATATTTCCCTCCCTCCTATCCCACTTCCCAATTGTTCTATTCTCTACTTTGATCCCATCCCTTTTGAAAAATGGACTGTCCCAACTTCCTTGCCCCACAGGCTGCCCTCCCTTCCATCATCCCCACTCTCATCCGCTTCCCTTCTACTTTCCTGGAGGGTGAGATAGCCTATTTAGTGTGTATTTCATTCCCTCTTCAAGCCAAATTCAATGGGAATAAGGTTGACCCATTACCTTTTGCCTTCCTATTCTTCCCCTCCATTGCAACTATTTTCCCTTGACTCTTCTACATGAGATAGTTTGCTGCATTCTGTCTACCCCCATCTCCTCTCATTTTATTTCTCTCTCACACCTAAATTTCACATTTTAAGTACCATCCCTTCCTGTTAAATCGCTCCTGTGCCCTCTATGTATACTTGTAAACAAATACACACATTTACATCTGTATTCATATGCCCATATACCCTGATATGTAGACATACATACATACATACATACATATATACATATATACATATATATATATATATATATATATATATATTTCTATTCCCTTCAACTACTGAGAAAAGTTTCATAAGTTAAAATTATTTTTTTCCATGTAGGAATGTTAATAGTTCAACTTTGATAAGTTTCTTATGATTTCTTTTCTCTGTTTACCTTCTCATGCTTCTGTTGTTCCTTGTATCTGAATGTCAAATTTTCTATTCAACTCTGTTTTTTTTTTTCAGGAAGAATGCTTGAAAGTCCTCTATTCCGCTGAATGACCATATTTTCCCCTGAAACATGATACTCAGTTTTGCTGCATAGGTGACTCTTGGTTTTAATCCCAACTCCTTTGACATCCAGAATATCATATCCCAAGCCCTCCGATCCCTCAGTGTAGAAGCTGCCAGATCCTGGGTTATCCTGATTGTGTTTCCAAAATATTCAAATTGTTTCTTCCTGGATGCTTGTAATATTCTCTCCTTAATGTGGGGATTCTGGAACCTTGATATAATAGTCCCAGGAGTTTTCTTTTTGGGATCTTTTTCAGGAGGTGATCGGTGGATTCTTTCAACCTCTATTTTGCCCTTTGGTTCTAAAACATCAGAGCAGTTTTCTTTGAGAACTTCCTGGAGGATGATTTATAGGTTCTTACTTTGATCATGGATTTCAGGGAGTCCAATAATTTTTACATTATCTCTCCTGGATCTATTTTCCAGGTTAGTGGTTTTTCCCATGAGATATTTCACATTGCCTTCTATTCTTTCATTTGTTTGAATCTGTTTAATAGCATCTTGATTTCTCATAAAGTCCTTAGATTTCAATTGCTCCAATCTAATTCTGAAGCAATGATTCTCCTCATTGAGCTTTTGATATTCTTTTTCCATCTCGCAAATTTGGCTTTTTATAGCATTTTTCTCCTCATTGCCTTTTTGAGCCTCTTTTGCCATTTGAGTTAGTCTATTTTTCAAGGTGTTATTTTCCTCAGTCAAGCTGTTGACTCTCATTTCGTAATTTTCTTTCATTGTTCTCATTTCTCTTCCATATTTTTTCCTCCACTTCTCTTATTTGCTTTTTAAGGTCTTCTCTGGCCTGTAACCAGCTCGTATTTTTCTTTGAAGCTTTTGGTGCAGGAGTTCTGCTTTCACTGTCTTCCTCCTGTTCCATGCTTTGATCCTTTTAGTCCCCAATATAGGAGTCTAATGTTGGAATCTTCCTTCTGCTTTGTTTCCTTTGCCTGGTAATGTCTCCCCTCAGTCACTTGACCCCTGAGCTTTTTGCCATAGTAGGACTCTGCCACAAGACAGGGGAGATTTCATCCCAAATGCTGGGGTTTTCTCAACTGCTGGAGGTGTTAGATGAGTACCCTCTCTGAGGTCTCCAAATGCTCTGGAAGCTGTACACATACCCCAGGAAGTCCACCCTAGACTGCAATCCAGATCCAAGAAGGTTAAAGCAAGAGTGATTACCCCTCAGACTGCTGCTTGGTCCCCCTACACTCTGAAAGCCACGAGCTAAAGCTGCCGGGTGGTGATGGTTGATTTTGGCAGTGGCTCAGTGGCTTCTCGTCCCAGGGGAAAAAGACACACATTCCCTCTTACTGGGTCCCAAAGTCCAGACTGCACTGACCTCTCACTTTGTCCTTCACATCTATGTGTTGATAAATCTGGAAGCAGCCACAGATGCTGCTGATCTGTAGTTCCTCCTGCTGGCTGCTCAGGCCCACCCTGGGGCTAAAGCCTAGGCATGGGGTGGGGGGAGGGCGTGGGGCTGAGCTCGGCTCCCAGAGTGCTACCCTGGCCGATTTCTGCTGCCCTGTCGGCCGGTCCTCAGTTGTAGGTTAGTTCCTCTGTGTCATTTTGTGGGTTCTGCAGCTCCAAAGTTTGTTTAGAGTCCCCTTTTACACGGATTGGGGAAGGGGAAGCCGGAACCCAGCGGGGAGGTCCTGTTTCTACTCCACCATCTTGTGGTATGTGATTGTGATATAATACTTCTCTGCTTAAGCAATGATGATGGGGGGGGGGTGGTTAGCTAGGTGGTGAAGTGAATAGAGCACCAGGGCCCTGGAGTCAGGAGGACCTGAGTTCAAATCCAGCCTCAGGCACTTACCCCTTACTAGCCTTGTGACTTTGGGCAAGTCACTTAACCCCACTTGCCATGCCCTTCCAAAAAGCAACACAAAAATGTTGATTGGATAGATTTCAGAAAAAAAATAAAAACAACCAAAACCTGGAAAGACTTACATCAACTGATGTTGAGTGAAGTGAGCAGAGCCAGGGTAACATTGTCCACAGCTTGATCATCAACTATGATAGACTTAGTTCAAACATAATTATACACATATAACCTATAAAATATTGTTTTTTTGTCTTCAGGAGGGGGAAAGGAGGGAGAAGAAAAAGTCTGGAACTAAAAATCTTATAAAAATATATATTGATTACTATCTTTACACGTAATTGGAAAATACTATTTACAAAAAGAAAATGAGAGGAGTCATTTAAAAGAATCATGGGAAGACTTATATGAATTGATACAAAAAGAAGTGAACAGAACCAGGGGAATATTGTATACAATAAAATCAATACTATAATGGTGATCAACTGTGACAGGTCTAGCTACTTTAATCAGTGCAATCATCTAAGACAGTTCTGAATGATGAAAAATTCTATCCACCTCCAAATAAACTTTGATTGAAAATTGAAGCATACTTTCATCAGTCTGTATTTCTCTTACTTTTTCAGTGACATGGATAATGAAGAAATATGATTTGAATAACTTCATATATATAAATGATAAAATACTGCTTGGCCTTCTCAGTGGTTGGAGGAGGGGCTAAAGAAAGGAAGAAAATTTGAAACTTATGATTTTTTCCCCAAAAGGGTTAAAATAATAAATATAAAAATATAGTTGAGACCTGGAAGAATATATGAAAATAATGTAAGAAAAGAAAGACATATATATATATATATATATATATATTGAGCCTATGGTCCTAACTAATACTGTAGATGAATGGGGAAATGCATTCAATAAGACTCTGGTAAATGAGTTTTTATCCAGTAGAGAATTTATTCATTTGGTACACTTATTAACTTGAACTAGGATTGTTTCTATCTGAACCCAAATGGAAGAATTAAAATGATGGAGATGACAACTAGGTTGATGATAAGGATGATGATGATGATGATGACACATTAGAGATCTATGAATTTATACAGATTACAAAACAATCTATGATGATTTGTTGTTTGACACTTCTTCATGTCTCCCTGTAAATCAGACAGAATCAGTCTACTCTATATGTTGGGAGTCCTTGTTCTATGTCTTTGGGCATTAATAGACAGATTGATTAATTAATAAGCACAATAACATATGCAAAATAGTTAAATGAGAGAGAGAGAAAAGAAGAAGAAGGAGTAGAAGGAGAAGGAGGAGGAAGAGGAGGAGGAGGATCAGGAAAGGCTTTATGTAAGTTTGTACCATGAGCTGCTTCTTCAAAGAAAAGACTTTATGAATCAGAGATACAAAGGCAATGCCTGCCAGGCATTTGAGATGGCCAGTTCAAAGACATGATGATAGGAAATGAAGTGTTTGTGTGAGGAAAAGAAAAAGGGTCAGTTTTACTGGATCTCAGATTGTGGTAAGGGAGCCAGTATAAAATGTGGTTTGAAAGGTAAGTCAGGGCCAGGTTGTAGAAGGCTTTGCCAGAAAGGGAAGGGAATAATCATTTATTAAGCACCTGTAATGGAAATGAAATTTAAAGATCCCCTTGTATTGGCTTGAGTTTTAGATTGTGTTAAAACCCAGAACTTGTGAACCCCACAATGGGATGGACTTATTGACATGAAGAGAAGGGACTGAACTGGGAGGAGCTGGTGCCATGGATTGAGAGGCCAAGAAGAGAGAGGCCAGAAGTACTTCTTTTGGGAGCAGCATTGTAGAGTGAGTGAGAGAGAGAGAGAGAGAGAGAGAGAGAGAGAGAGAGAGAGAGAGAGAACTGCTAACTGAAGCTACCCAGACTGCTCAGGGCCAGTTGGAGTTGCCCAGGCCTTTTGAGAACTGCCACCCATAGCTGCTGAGAACTAAGGAGGCATGACTTTGGTGCTGATATTTGTTCTGTTTTGATGTTACTTTGCCAGATTTGTCTGCTGGTAAAGGACAGTGCTGTTGTTACAGAGGTCCTAGAAACTTGTTGTTGGTTCAGAAGCCCTGAAGGAGGATGTATGTTTACTGAAATCCTGGAGGAGGGTCTTACTGATGTTTTCAGTGGGTGCTGAGACTGTTCTGTAGCCAGAGAGTGAATTGATGAGGATGGTGGAAATGTATATTGTGGCTTTGTTAAGCTTTGCCTTCCCAGGAACAGAGATTGCTGAGAACTTGCCTTGGGTCAACATGAGGAAAAGAGCTCTCCTTGGGTATTGAATGCTGTGATGATATGGGAACCTTGTTGTGACTTAAGGGTAGATGGCCTTTGTGCTCTTCACTTCATCTTTGAGAATGTGCTTGGTGGTAACTGATGATCATTATAATTCAGTTATGATCCAGGGGTGGAGTACTTTGATTTTTGTGCTTTGACACTGACCAAATGAATGTACTTTGTTAATGATTGGAAACCAATCTCCAGTTGAATGGAGAGAAGACTTTGGGATTGACTAAATGAATGTACTGTCCATGGGTGGAGAACTTGGACCTTAGTACTTTGTGATTGAATTGAGGACTTACTAAATTATTGTGTTACACATGGTGAATTCTGTATTTTGATTTTCTATGAATGTCTTCTCTTACCCTGTCACTGAATAAATGGAGTTTGCTATGCTCATAATCCAAACCTGGAAGTTGCTTTTGCTTTGAGTTACAACACCTATCATACAGAGCCACTATGATAAAAGATTTGTAAATATTATCTCAAATGATATTTACAACAACCTTGTGAGGCAGGTTCTATTATTATCACCATTTTAAAAAATGAGAAAGTGATACTGAAGGCAGTTAAGTGTCTTATCCATGGTCACAGAGCATTGTAATGTAATGCCAAGCAAAGGCAACTTCCCAAGGTTCAAAATACTAGCATAGGTGCTCTCCATTTTATTCAGTGACAAATTAAGAACAGAGAAGGTCAAAACATGACATCATTCAAAATACAGCATTTACTAAGTGTGATTAAATAATCTCCAAGTATTACCCCACCCCAGGACCTTACATTCATTCAACCAATTACAAAGTCCCAGTTCTAAATACTACTCCACCCCTAGGCTGTACCTTCATTTAGTCCATCACAAAGCCCCTCTTCTCAAATGGAGATTAGTTTCCTATCATAAGTAAAGTACATTCATTTGTTCAATCATAGAACACAAAAAGGTCAAAAGTTCCCCACTCCTGGATCACAATTGTATCTACCTCAGAGTTACAACAAGTTTAAGCACAGTACTTAATACCCAAATGGAGGTCTTTTCTTCATCTTGACATGAGGCAAGTTCTCAGCAATCTTTGTTCCTGGGGAGACAAAGCTTAGCAAGGCCACAAGATACATTGCCAGTCTCTTCATCAATTCATTCTATGTCTGCAGAACAGTCCTAGGACCCCTGAACACATTAGCACAACCCTCTTCCAGGATTTCTGTAAACATACAAAAAGAAAATCCTTCTTCAGGGCTTCTGAATCAACAGCAAGATTCCAAGAATTCTGCAACAACAGCACTGTCTTTCACCAATGGATAAATCTGGCAAAACAACATCAAAACAGACAGAGAAAGTACCAGCATAACAGTCATGTCTCCTCAGTCCTTGGCAGCTCTGGGTGGCAGCTCTCAAAAGTCCTGGGCAATTCAAAGTGGCCCTCAGCAATCCTCTCAGTCTCTCTCTGCCTCCAAAAGGGTGCTGCTTCCAAAAAGTTCTTCTGCCTCTCTCTTGTGTCTCTCCAAATCTATGTCACCAGCTCCTCCCACTTCAGAACTCAATTTTCACATCAACAAGTCCAAACCACAGGTGGGATTAACAAGCTCTGGATTTTAACACAATCAATTTGAAAACCAAGCCAATACAGGGGGATCTTTATATTCCATTACTATCACAAGCATCTAAGATCATATTGAACAAACGTCTTCTTGACTCTAGGCCCGGTATTTTATATCTTGAGCTATCTAGCCATAGGTTGAATGGGGAGGTCACATGGTCAGGGAAAACTTTTTGGCAGCATTGTATAGGATAACAAGTTTTTTGAGTTCCTTAAGGCATTGAGACCAATTAGGAGACTTTGGGAATAATCTAGAGTGGGGGTGGGGAATCTGTGGCCCCTAGGTCCTCAAGTAAGGCATTTGACCTAATCCAAACTTCACAGAACAAATCCCCTTAATAAAAGAATGTGTTCTGTAAAACTTGGCAAAAGGACACACACAAGGACTTAGAAGTCCACTTGTGACTATACTGGTTCCCCACTCTTGATCTAGAGGAAGAGGGAATGAGGACTTGAATTAAAATGGTGACTACGTGAGTAGAAAGAAGGTATCAGACATAAAGGACACTGTGAAGGTAGAAATAGCAAGATTTCTCAACTGATTGCATATGTTGGCTTGAGGGAAATGGAAGAGTCTAGGATAGGGCCATAAATATAAGCCCAAGACACTGGAAGGATACTGGGACCTTTGACAGAAATAGTGTGTTTGGAAATGGGAGAGTTTAGAAGAAAAGTTAATGAATTCTATTTGAGACATGTTGAGTATAAAATCCAGGCATCCAGATGGAAATGTTGAGGTAATCGGTAAGTTAGACTGAAGGTTACTCTGGAAATGGATATATAGATCTGGGAGTCATCTGCCTAAAAATTATATTTAAACTTATGGGAGATGATGAGGTTACCATGTGCTAAGCAAGGGGGAGAAAGGAAGAAGGTCCAGGATCAAGCTTTGGGGTATACTTGCGGCTAATGAGAGTGATATGGATGAAAAACCAGCAACAAAGATTGATAAATTGCATTCAGACAAGTAGGAGATGAATCTGGAGTGAGTAGACTCAATTAAAACCTAGAGAAAAGGGAGTATCCAGGAATAAAGAGTGTTCAACAGTACCAAATGTAGCAGGTAGATCAAAAACAAGAAGAGACCATTAGATTAAGCAATTAAAATGTTATTGATAACTGGTGAGACTAGTTAGAGTAGAGTGATGAGGTCAGACGATCAATTGAAAAAGGATGAGGAATAAGTTAGCGAAGAGGAAACTGAGGCACAGCTATAGAGATTTTGGTTATTATAAAGTTCTGAGGGATAATTCTGTTGATTACATTGGGGCTAAATTAGAATAATAGGGTTAGAGCTGGAAGAGACTTTGCAGTTCACATAGTCCAAGCCCGTTATTTGACAGGCAAGAAACCTGAAGCCCAGAGAAATAAATAGCTTACTGAAGTTCATACAAATAACAATTGTGCAAGTTCAGATTTAAATCCAGATTCTTGGACTCCATGACATCACACTGTTCTGTGGGCAATGTGTACAACACTATACAAGGAAATATGTATCCAGAAGAAAATATTCTTTGTCTATTTCTTATCTTTAAAAAGGTTAACCAAAACCAAATCAAAAAAAGGCATTACTTGTATGTGAACCCAAACCTATTCACATACCCAGAAAGAAATGCTGCATTCCTCCTTAATCAGACCCGATCACTTTACACAGCACAGGTTCCCGTCAAGATGATCTGTGAAAATATTAACTTACTTCTGCTGTATAAATCATGGGGTTGTCCTCTCTGCTGCCAGAGGGCTCTGCATGGATGCATTATATTTTTAAAAGCACAGCACACTCCCAGTGAAAAACAAACAAAAAACACCACAGAGCTATGTGACTGAGCCAACTTTTCCTGGATTCCAATGCAAACAAGTCCAGGGCAGCAGAAATCCCAGGGGATGCTGGTTGACCAGCATGCTTGAAGTCTTGAGGTTCAGGTCTTGGCTGGATCCTGTACAGATTTGGCCGCAGTATTCTGCATTCATTTCATTCCTTGACTTGGCTGGCTTCTCCAACAGTCAGTTGAAATCGATGATGTCCATTTCTAGGACTGGAATTTAAGACTGAAGGAAAAGATAAAGGAACTCAATATTTTCTTTCATTTGCTTCACTTTCTCATGTGGACATGTTGTTTTTAACCTTGCAAGTTGTTGGCTATTTTTAAATTAAATTTTGTTTGTTTTCAGTTAACAAGCATTACTTTTCTCCCCCTCTCACTTTCACAACTCCCACTGAAAAGAAAACCCTTATAACAAATATATAGATGCAATCAAGGAAAACAAATTCTCACATTGGTTATGTCCATATCAGTGCAACCATGATTCCAGAGAATGGATAAAGAAGATAATGATATTCAAAGCAAAACAACAGGTTAAAAAAAATACTAGCCATAGGGGCGGCCAGGTGGCACAGTGAGTAAGAGCACTGGCCCCAGAGTTGCCCTCCTTTCCCCCTCCAAAAAAAAAAAAAAAAGAATTCTATTTTTTTTTTCTTTTTGGAGAGTGATTTGCCCAAGGTCACATGGCTAATTTTTGTTTTCAGTGTCTGAGGCCGGATTTGAACTCAGGTCCTCCTGACTCCAGGTCTCTATTCACTGTGCCACCTAGCCACTCCCCCCAAAAAAGGTAGAAGAACATACACCTTGGTTTAATTGTTAAATGTTAATTTCTATATTTTTTATACTCAGTCTGGAATTGTGAATAATGCTTTATTTCTACCACCTATTATATATCTGCTAAAGTTTTGTAATCTAATTGCCAAGATGGTTTATATAGGTTCATGATTAATCTATAGACATTGTACATAAAAGGACATGAAATTATGAAAATGCCACAAATATTCAAAAATACATTGTAATTAGTAATAATGATGATGATAATCATGACTTTCTCAACCAGCATGGACTCAGTATATGCTGAACCCAATATGATAACTATGAAAGTCTAGCATATGAATTTGAGGGACTCTGTTGATGGCACAGGTTGGGTTAGAATCTCACCCAGTATAACATCAATGAAATATCTATCTATGAGAATGCTGGAGGACAGGTAATTGCATTTGGGCCCTAATGAAACATAAAAGACAAAGTAAAAGAAGTTTCTACATGTTTTGGTGCCAAAGGAAGACAATATAATAATTTCAATATTATTAATAATACTAGAAATAATAATAATAGATAATACTTGTAGAAGTACTCACTTAATCCTTAAAACAATATTTTAAGGTATTTCTGAGAATCCCCATTTTACAGATGAGGAAACTGAGACTAAGAGAAATTAAGTGACTCACCTAGGCTTACACAATTAATAAATGATTGAGACAGGTTTCTTACACGATTGTCTTAGATCCAAAACTGGTACCCTATTCACAAGATTTATTGTAACAAATAAGAAATACCTATACCCTACCTACTAGAAATGTTTCAGAGCAGATGCTGTTGAGGATTGCTGCAGATCATTGATCAAGCAGGTCTCAAATGCACATCAAAAATAGCATAGTTGTTAATGCTTCAGTCATATGCCAACATTACATCACAACAAAATTCCAAGAAATATTACCAGTTATAGACAAGAGCCTATATTGCTTTTTCTCAAAGATATCCTCAATTCCAAGTCACACAACAGTGAAGCAAACAAGCATTTATTAAGCAATAACTTCATGCCTGACCATGGGCTAAGTGGTTTACACATATATCTCATTTGGTCTGCATAAGAATTTTTTTGGGGGGTAGGGGCTATTATTACTCTCATTTTACAGTTGAAGAAGCTGGAGGCAGAAAGGGCATACAGCTAGAAAGTGCTTGAGGCCAGATTTGATCTCAAGGCTTCATGACTACAGGCCCAGATCTCTATTCACTGTACCACCTAGCTCCTTCTGAAAATAAATTAAAAGAAATAATATCCTCCTGAAGCACAAATTAGACTAAATAAAAGTGAAAATTGAAAGGTTACCTAAATTTGAAAAGTGGGAGTAGATCTAAAGGAAACATTCTATGAAGGACACTGAGTGTCTTTGGAAAATTCTAAGGGCATGTGTGACTGAAGAACTTGTTTTGAAATGAAATGACCTTTATGGTAAGATTAAGGAGTTTTTTATTAACCACTGAGACAAGAGTTAGTGATTCATTTTTTTTAAAGAAGTGTCTTTTTTTTCTTTTCTTTTCTTTTCTCTTCTTTTCTTTTCTTTTCTTTTCTTTTCTTTTCTTTTCTTTTCTTTT
>NW_027186458.1:725092-729267 GCF_028583685.1 Petaurus breviceps papuanus | reverse complement strand
TTTCTTTTCTTTTCTTTTCTTTTCTTTTCTTTTCTTTTCTTTTCTTTGTCTTTTCCATTAAACATGTGTCAAGTATTTTTACTTCCCAGTGATTGCCAAAATGAATGGAAGCTAAGTTGTCCTTTCTGTATCCTGACAGAAATGGCAACCTTTGATAGAATAGCCACTAAAGTATATGTATTGGCTAGAAAAACCAAATCTGGGCCTTGTAATCCTTGTTATCTTTTAAAGTTTTATGTTTCTTTCCTTTTCCTTCTCATATAGGAATGTTTGAAATGAATGTGTCCAGCCTTAGAAGCAACTTGGCAAGTTTGAAGGTATGGCAAACCCTAGGTCTCTCATTTGGATCTGACCATTTCTGCAACAGAGAGAATGCCCATAAGCAGGAAGATGAATCCAATCCTCTCATCTTATTTGCCAGAAGAGATGGAGTTTGAGACAGACATGGAAGTCTCAAGTTAAAGGCAAAATGATGATTCAGGAGACCTACAAATAGTTTTGTGTTTGATATTTTAGCCTTTAAACTCTGGATAGTGTACAATAGTAGTTATATGTCATTACCCTTGTGCGTTTAAGTCTTTATTAATGTACACTTGTGAGTCTCTTGTGTTAAACATTTCTTTTGTGTTAAGGAAATTAGTAGCTGTCCTATACCTGATTTGCATTATATAATGGAATACCTTTTAATTTCCCTCTTTAGGGGGATCCTAGATATAAACCAGGCCCAAGATTTAGGTAATTTTCTTTGAGACTCCAGAGTAGGAACATAAAGAGGCAAAGAATGTGAGGAGAGCTTGATCCATTTCTCTAGAGTCCAGGCTCCCAGAGGACTCAATTTTGTCCAAAAAGTCCTTCCTTGGAGAGAAAGAAGGAAAACCCCATAGCCCAGCCAAAAATTATATTGTAGAGAATTGAGAAGCAAAGAAATTAAGGTTGAAATAGAACTCCCCCAAAAAGAGGATATGGAAAATTTCTGGTCATTTTTTTGGTTGAAAAAAAGCCAGGACCATGAAAATGCAAGTTGGATGAAATGTGAAACAGAAAGTTTGCATACTAGCAATATAATGAACAACAGAAGGGTTATGAGAAGGAAGGTGACTGAAACTCTAGCTTCTCTGAAAAACTAAATGGCAGCAGAGCTGAATAAGAGCCATAATTACTGGCTCAAATGCTTCGGGAATTACTAGTGAATTACTTTGCCAGCTGCATGGGCTATGGAATACTGTTTCCTTCTTTCTGAAAAGAAGGTATCATATATTTATTACCAAAAGATGAGAATACCAGTGACCCTTCTAAATTTAGGTCAATTATGTGATTATGTACTTGATATAAAGCATTCACAGATTGTATTGCTAAAAGAACACTAAAAATCATTGCCCAGAAAACAACATAGCATATGCAGCAAAAAAGATAAAGCACAACTCATCATTAATTTGGCAATTAATGAACAAACCACTAGGAAATCCATAACATTTATACTGCCTTCATTCATTATCACAAAGCCTTTAACTCAATTCTGCACTCATGGCTTAGCAATGTCCTGCAGATATACAAGATGTCCCAAAAGTCTTAGTGCAGTTTTAAGCTATAAAAAATCCAAACACTGGGAAAAAATATCAAAATAACATATCCATATGGAGAACTAATCTTTATTTAAAAAGTTTCCACAAACAATAATGGTTGAGGACAATTGTTTTAACACATGACATATTTGGTAGGAGTTAGAGAGTCCTAGGTTTAAGCTGAGACCTAAGAACTGAGTATGGATTTCAAGTCATAGTAGGAGTTATACCAACATATCATATGAAATACTTTATATATGTATGTAACATGGTTTTTCTGGCCCCACTCTATGAAAACCAAGTCTGTTCCATTTATACCCTACTTCTCAGATTTCTCCAGTATGTTGAAGGATCTGGGGAGGCTGTATTTATTTCCATTGCTTCAAGCATTCATTGATTATGATTCCATATTTTTTTTGTGGGGGCTGGGATTCACACTTCAGTTCCATTTAACCACTTAATACATATTAACCCTTGCAAAGAGATATTTACTTCAGATGTAGCAATAACAAGCATACAAGTATTTCTCCTATCATCTCTGGGATATGCCCTTTCCCCAATACACACATGCACATCACTCTGCCTTTGAGGAGGGGGGTTAGCCTCACAGTTCAACTTGTTTTTCATATACCAGTAGTCCCACTGACTTCAAATTTCAAGAAAGCCCTCCCCTCTTCCATTGCCACATGTCATGAAAAATTAGGAAAATGTCCTTTCTCTCATACACAAATATAGAGGAAGACCCAACAGTTGCTAAGTCAGTTTTAAAGACAAAGGTAGTTTTGACTACACAGACAGTGAAAAAAGTTGTACCTACTGAGAGGTATAAAGCCAATCACGAGCAGCTCTCCGGAGGACTGCTGCTATGAATAACTTTAAGGATCTAATCAAATAGTACAGTGAACTCTTTACTCAGCAACAAACTAAAGCAAAATATTCAAGAAACTAAAGCACAACACTCACAGCAATGTAACATAGCAGCTTATTACTAAGGAGGCCACACAAGTCTTAAACAAAACATATCATTCAATAAGATACAATCTCAACAATCAATATAAAACAGCCAAGTAAACTCTTCTTTCTTCCTTAAGGAGAAGCTGGTTTCCAATCATCCTTAAATTAATCCCTTTAAGTAATCATCCTTAAGAGGTAGTGGAAAGTACAAAGGACATCTACCCTTAGGTCATAGTAAATCATAATCTCATTAGTCAGCATTAAGTACCCTTGTAAAGGTTCTTTCATCTTAACTGCAATCTGACTTCCAAGCTCCCAATTCTTTCCTGGATTCACAGATAGGAAGTTCTCCCAACTCTTGCCTGGATTCACAAGTAGGCAGCTCTCCAATTCTGTTCCATATCAAAGCTCATGGTGACTAGCCCACTCCAAGCCCTTCAAAGTTTCTGATTCTGAGTAGACAAAGCTTAACAGAGGCACAACAATATTTTCACACATTAAGCTTAGCAGAGTTACAACAATATTCATATACATTTCCAGCACTATCATCTCAATTCACTTTCTGTCTAACAAAGTAATACAAACCAACAGACAAAGCTGTCTGAGAAATCTAACACAAATCAGCAGTAAAGTCCCAGGACTCCTGTAAACAGCAGTGAAGTCCTATTTTGGAACTCCTGTCTAAAAACAACAGACAAGGCTTTTGTCTGAGAGACCAACAAATAGAGTGCTACAGGGGGCCAAAATCACAAGCATTCAATAGCTCAGTTCTGCTTGGTCCCAGCTTGTGCTCAAGCTTTTATCTGCTCTGCTCTTTCCTGTTCCACTCTGACTGTTTAGAGGGTGGAGAAAGATATTTCCCCACCTCCTTCCATCCAAGAGAAGACACATGGAGGAAAAGACTCTAACTAAGAAAGAAATGGAATTGTAATGAAATAAAAATCCAAATCATCTCAATACGCATTTCTTAAACAACTATGTATTCATCATGGCATAGTGGAGAGTGTAGTGACCCTAGAGTCAGAAAGATCTGGGTTGCTATTTTACCTCTGCCATATACTATATATAAATCAATTCCTTCCTCAGTGATCCAGACAATTCTCTATCATTGTAAGTTACAGAGAAGGAACAGATCTGCATTGATGGAGGGACTTCCCCATGGGGATTTAATGGAGCAAGTGAAATCACAGGTCCAGCAATAATACTAAAAAAAAATGAAGTTTCCAAGCACTCTGCTTTTCGATAAGGATACAAAGATTAAATGGAAGCCTGCCATTGCTCTCAAGGACCTTATAGTTAATCAGGGCATGATGGGAGGGAAGGTAGCTAATAAAAATACTCATAGAAATACATGAATATAATACAATTTGATGTATAAAAATTTACAAGTGGAAGGATCAGGAAAGGTTTCCTATAGAAGGGCTTACATCTAGGATGAGCCTTGAAGGAAGCTAAGGAAGATGGAACAGATGAAATGATGTTTTTGTAAAGAATGTATTTATAACATTATTTCATTGTGTGTGTGTGTGTGTGTGGGAGGGAGAGAGAGAGAGAGAGAGACAGAGAGAGAGAAAGAGAGAAGAAGAAGAAGAAGAAGAAGAAGAAGAAGAAGAAGAAGAAGAAGAAGAAGAAGAAGAAGAAGAAGAAGAAGAAGAAGAA
>NW_027186458.1:699305-725082 GCF_028583685.1 Petaurus breviceps papuanus | reverse complement strand
AAGAAGAAGAAGAAGAAGAAGAAGAAGAAGAAGAAGAAGAAGAAGAAAGATTATGATGAGGAGGAGGACCAGGAGGAAGATGGTGGAGGAAGAGGAGGGGGAGGAGACAGTGGGGAAAGAGGAGAAAGGGAATGCTAAAAGAGAGAAAAGGGAGGGATGAAGGAGGAGAATGGAGAGGGAAGAAAAAGTGTGGAGAGAAAGAGGTAAATGAGACAGAAAGAAGGAGAAATGGGAGGGGAGGAGGAGGGAGATAAGAGGAGGGGAGAGAAAAAAGAGGGAGGAAGGGGAGGGAGGGAAGATGGATAGGGAGGGAGAAGAAGGAGAGAGGGGGATGGGAAAAAGAGAAGGGAGGGAGATGGATAGGGAGGGAGAGGGAAAGGAGTATGATGGGGATTGGATAAAGGGAGTCATTCCATATTCCCTGGACAAAATCACTCTGAACACCAGGATAAATGTTGTGTTTATATTGTTTGGTATAAATACATATTCCGTACATCATAAATACATCTTGTGAGAAAATGGCAACATTTATCTGCAAAAGCTGACTGTGTATTTATCTCTATGTAGGGCATAAGAAACAGGTCCAGCTTCAGCAGGACCCAGGGGCCCATGACTTCGATAAAACAGACTCCTTCAGACAAGTGAAGGGAAGTCAGACAGCAGAAACAGAGCGAGCCAGACTGCCTCATCTGTGACAGGCCTGAAAGAGTCACAGTGGACTGGTGGGGGAAAGAAATGCTTCTGCTCCATATTTTGACTCAGAGGGGATACAGAAACTTAGGAAAATAAAAGGAGAAGAGTCTGGGCCTTTACTCCCACAGCTAGGGTAAGAAGAACCAAACCCCTCTCACCCCACACCACACCTTATAAGTAATGAGTTAGGTCATGATTAGAGAGAAATGTTCTATAGAATCAATCTTGCAGAAAGAAGAAACAGCCATTGTGTGTGTGTCTGTGTGTGTGTGTGTGTGTGTGTGTGAGGGGGCGGGGATTGCTGCAAAGCAGCAGGGCCTTAAGCAAAATGCTTAAGTAGGAGACTGTGCTTTAAGGAGACTGAAAGGTCACTTGGGAGAAGCCTCCAGGTTCTGTTTGCCAGTTACATGGAAGATTCACAAGAGCAGAAGGTATAGAAGCATGTAGATTGTCTTTGTTTTGTTTCTAAACAGGGTTTTCTTTTAAAGTTTTATTTGGGACTAGTCAACACTTTGACATCTCGAAGTTCTTCAGCTGCATTGCCTGTTGATGTCAGTGAAATTTAAATCAGGTCATTCTAGTTAATCCATCAATAAATAAATATTTATTAAACATCCACCATGTTCCAGGTGTGGTACTAAGTCCTAGGGTTACAATAAGAAGCAAAAGACAGTTCAAGGAGAGGGAATTATGGGAAGATGGTGGAATGAAGCAGGAAATTATCTGGCTTCCCCAAATTCCCCCACAAATAAAATAATTCTTCAAAAGAAATTATAGATTGGCAGAAATAGTTAAATTTGGAGTAGAGCAGTCATCCAGCCTAAGGAAACTTGGGAGGACTTCATGAAAAATCTGATGTCCCTGGGGGATGGTCTGGCGAGCAGACACCTCAAAATCAAAATACCCACAAGCCTTCGGGGTGGCTCTGAGGACAGCAGTCTTAGCTAAAGGAACATTCATTCCATGTATGATGGGGGTGGGGAATTGGTGGCTGGTCATGGGAAGATCATGGGCCTTCTGCTGGTACTGGACTCAAGGCCCTGTGCAGGCCAGAAAGAGTCTGTGTCTGTGGCTACAGGTGAGAAGGAACAGGCACATGCAGGTGAACTCAGTTGCAGAGGGGCAGGGGGCCAGATGGTTTTGGTTACTCAAAGGAGAGAACAGTCCCTGGTTCTGATTCCACGGTAGAGGGGCAAGCTGATGCTTGTGGCCACTGGAGGGACCATAGAGGACATTTGCGTGGCAGCAGCACTGGCACTCCTTTATGGGGTTCAGAGACAGAAAGGAATACCCACATCACTCATCAATCAAGGCATGAACTGGACGAGTAGTGACTGCTCCTGGCCTTGGGAGCAACACGAGGTAGAAAATAGCCACAGATAGAGCTCAGAAAAGAACAACAAAAACAGAGTCTGAGATGTTATCTTCCAGACCGCAAGAGCAGAACCCAACTCCAGCATAAGGTTCACAGCCAAGAAACCGGCCACCAAAAATCAGCCACAGCGAAAGAATGCAATTGTAGATAGTTTCTATGGTGATAGAGAAGATCAAGGTTCCAACTCAGAAGAAGACAAAACAGATTTTTGTAAAGCCTGAAAGAAAAATGTTAAATTGCCATAAGCCCAAAAAGAGTTCTTGGAAGAACTTAAAGGACTTAAAAAATCAAATAAGACAGGTTAAGGAAAAAATTGGGGAAAGAAATAAAATTAATGCAAGAAAATTAGGAAAAGAAAGCCAACCAATTGGAAAAAAAGAGATCCAGAATTTACAGAAGACAAAAACTCTTTAAAAATTACAAATGGGCAAGGGGAAACAAGTGACTTCATGATACATCTGTGTGTGTGTGTGTGTGTGTGTGTGTGTGTGTGTATTCCTTGTGAAGGAATGTGTTTCTGGCCACTGATATTTAAGAAGAGAATTGTTGACTTTGTCAAAGATATTGTCATGGCCATAAATGTATTGTTTGGATCATAGATAAGATGACCTATAAAATCCCTTCAAACTCACTCATTGTATTTCTTCTTCTCTATTCTTATGAATTCAACCACAGGATCAATTTTGAGCTATTTTGTATCTCCCCCACCCCATTTGCTTTATTTTTGCTTTATATCACAGACATTTCCACTTCCCATGCCATCATTTAGAGTTAACCCTCTCATTTAAAAAGTCTAGCATAGACATCTGATATAGTAACTACATCAGACGTGGAATACCGCGCCCTGCCCTTCATCTCAACCATAACGAGGGAGGAACATTGCATCATCTCTTCTATGGGAACTTCATTGGTTTTTCAATTACTCAGAGTTCACCATCTTTAGTGATCTTTTCAGTTACGTTATTGTAGTCATCGAGTATCGCCTTTCCTTGGTTCTGTTTATTTAATTCTATATCATTTTGTGCCAAATTTTCATGTTCCTCTGAATTACTCATATTCATTATTTTTCTCTATCTGACCTTTGTGGAGCTCCTTGGGATCAGAACTGTCTTCTTGGCAGACAAGTTCCTGTTCCTAAGCCCCATTGCATCCTAAGTCCCCTAAACTCCATTTTTATGGCAGTTCAAGGTTTACAAATTGCTTTACAAATAATATCTCATATTATTCTCCCCAAAAAACTTTGTTAGGCAGGTGTTATTATTTTCATTTTGCAGATGAGGAAGCAGGCAGACAAGGCATAAGTGACTAGTCCAGGGTCCCATATCTGAGGAAAGATGGGAACTCAGACCTTCAAATTCAAGTTGAGCACTTGACTGTGTCACCCAAAAAGTGAATTGAAGTGTTCATCATTGCACTGCTCATGATTCTCTTCCTTTTGCTTGTATGGCCACTTTTAAAACTACTATATCTGTAAATTCATTTTAAATGTTTTTTCAGTATGTGTGTGTATACATATTGAAATCCAGATGGCCATTCAAAACTGGGCCACTTCTGCTTGAATTCTGGCAGTGAGAGAGAAGACTCCAGGAGAGAAGTAGATTTAAGGTATTGGGTTTATCCGTATATAACCAAGTTAATATTGCCAGAGTGAGATTTCTAGTTGGGTTTGAAGAATCAAGAATTAAGAAAGATGACTTTTTTATTTAAGGAAATAGGGAATAATCCTGGGGAATTAAGATCCCTACCATACCTTGTCTAGGTAGCTTCTGTGGGTTGATGAGGCAATATGTAGCCAACATCTCTCCTCTTTGCCCTGAAAGTCCATTCTCTTCTTGAAAAGTGTCTAAAGGGGATGGAGAGTATGGTATACAAGCATGTCCCTTTAGTTTCTAGCTCAGGGCATGAGAGATGGCTTAGCCGGTCATGCTTGATAGGGACAGTAAATATTTCTAATTTACTGCCTAATAATATTCATATACCATTTTCCCTCCTATCCATTGTACAATCAACAGTTACCCACATTATTTCCAGTTCCTTGCTACAAAAAAGACTGCTGCTACAAATATTTTGATATATATTGTACTTTTTTTCCCCCATGCCTTGGTGTCCTTGGGATATAAGATATAGGGGTGACATTGATGGATCAAAGTGAAGGGATTGGTCATTTCCTGTTTTTTGCATGATTCCAGATTGGTATATAGAACAGAATCTTCATAAATTCCACAAGTGGTCGGATTAGCATAACAATTGATCAAGTCTATATGATGGTTTCTCTTAGAAGAAGCCCATCGATTCTATCTCAGGTTCTGGCAACATCTTTGATTGTATTACTTCACATTCTGGAGGCGCTAACATGGGAAGAGGGTTGGGGTTCTCATTTTTTTCCCTTGAATCCTTTTAACTTTGCTTCTGTGTGTGATGTGTGATGTCACCTACAAAATACCAAATAAAAAATATCTATTACTTTAAGCAGTGAATTGTTTTTCCAATTCTTCTAAAAAAGTTAAAGTTCCAGAAACAGACTGGCTTGGTCAAATTAGCAGATTAGATGAGTTAGAAATATATTCATTCAGTAGTTTCATATTTGTTAAACCCCAAATGACAAAACGCTAGTAAAATTGTTCATTCCTCATATAAAACTTTTGGGAGAATTGGACAACAGTTCGAAAGAAATTGGGAGCCATCCAGAATCTCATGATTTCACAACATTCATCCAAAAGGATAAACTCTCTCTTCTCTCTCTCTCTGTCTCTCTCTCTGTGTCTCTATCTCTCTGTCTCTCTCTGTCTCTCTCTCCTTCTCTGTCTCTCTGTCTCTCTGTCTCTCTCTCTCTCTGTCTCTGTCTCTGTCTCTGTCTCTCTCTCTCTCTGTCTCTCTCTCTCTCTCTCTCTCTCTCTCTCTCTGTCTCTCTCTCTCTCTCTCTCTCTCTCTCTCTCTCTGTCTCTCTCTGTCTCTCTCTCTCCCTCTCCCTCTTCTTTCACTCAGAACTGTGTTGGAGTTTTTTTTTTCTTTATTATTATTGATTTGGTTCCTGATTGCCTGTGTATTACCCCATCTTTAAAGGCTTATGATTTGTACCACAGTATAGTGGCAATCACTCTGGTATAACCAGAATGGCTGCTAGCACAGGTTCTTAGATCTGCTTTTCTAGGAAAGATAGCTGTTTAAGGGGTTGGGTTAACAATAATTACATTTACTAGTTCAGGGAAAAAGTGAGCACCCTGAACTTCAGAGAAAATCCAAACAGAGAAAATAGCAGCAGAGAAATAAAGACCAACAGACAGCAAGTATACACTTTACATACATCCCTGGATTGAGAGAGTCTTTACATCTGAGCAGTCAGGAGCTCTGAACTTATAGCCAATCAGAATCTTGATCAGGAATCACAGGATTCTTCTCATAAGTGAGTCCCCAAAACAAAATACCAACTCACTTCTCAGAGCCAGAAGGCATCACAACCCTCTTGACTCAGGGGTTAATCAGAAATCAGTAAAAGTGTCAAAAGTTTTCCTACAAGCAAGCCACCCCTAAGCAAGCTTCCCTTAATGGCCTCTGCCCTTCCCTTAAAGATCTCCATGTGAGGCCTTTTAATGGGAGGGGAAGATCTTATATGTCATTAACATTACACACAGTTCTATTTAAACATTTAACCTTAGATAGGCTATACCAATGGATTTTTATATCAAAGATATAACAAGAACACATAATCATTTCCCCTCAATATCTCCAGGGTATACATTCCTCTACATAAACTCAATTTCTTGGGAGAATAGGTTCAAATCTTAGTTGATTTCCTCCATAAAACCAGGCCCATCAAGGTCATTCCAAAAGGGATTTAACTACAGAGTGAGTTCTTTTGGGTTGTGGTTCTTAACTGCCCTTCTAAAGATCACTTTTTGTTCCCTGGGGCATCTCTCCTATGGAGGATTGCTTCAAAATCTGGCCTGGATTTTGACTTCCAGATTTCTGTGACTTGGCCTTCTGACATGTGGAACTTCCAAGGACAGACACTCCACTTGATTCACCCAGAATTTAAACACATAAATGAGAGAACCAAGGTCTAAGAGCCATTTTTTTCCAGGCCATATGTCTTCACAGTGACAGAAAAGTCCTAAGTTCTTTCTTTTTATTGAATGAAGCAAAGGAGTTACAGAATAAAGAGAGCAGAGTCAAAGAGGGAATAGCTGAAAGAAACAGGTCTTTGTAAGTGCCTTTTGAAGATTATAAGAGACACTTGTCTTTAACACATGGCCAGCTGAGTGGGGCCAGTTAAATGTCCATACTTGCATCACAATCTCCGCAAGGCATTTTCCTTACATACTATGAGAATTTTTCCAAAAGCAAACCACTAGCTTCATCCCTGTTGACATACTACATGTGCTGAGCAAACTGATGAGGTGTATGCATGTGACAGATTGAAATTTATGTATGTAAATATGGATATGTATATATATCCATGTATGTGTTTACACACATACATTTTCCTCCCAATAATGAACATTGGAATTTATCTATCTGTATGTATGTATTCAATGTCTGATATAGCTACTATGTCTGATGATTTTTACTAGACTTTTTAAATGAGAGGGTAAGATCCAAGACTGGAAGTCTTGGAGTTTTGTGATGCCATCTGGATAGTTCAAGGAAAAGATACTGAGCTTTCTCTTCCTTTGACACAAAATACCTGGATACCACCCTCACACATATCCATGTACTTCTTGTGCTAGAGGAGCAAGAAATGACTAAAGTTTTGCCATATCATAGCAAAACTCCAAGTCTTTTCAGTCCTGGGATACCATATGGTTTCTAGCCCATCTTCTCCCCCCTCCCCAGCTCCTAATTGGATGAACAGAACCTGCAGGAAGAACCACTCTAAGTATTCTCAATGGAGTGGTCTCTAGAGACCAATTCAATTTCCAATGCACTAATATGTCTATATTAAAACAAAATAAAACAGAGTAAGGGGGCAACTTTGTTTTTACTCCATATACTTTGTGAAAGCATCTAGTTTTCCCCATTAATATAATACTGGGTTTATTTGATTTTCATAGCAACTATCTGAAGTAGATACCACTATCTCCATTGTATTGATGAGGAAGCCTAGGGATAGAGAAGTCAAATGGCATTTCTAGTGATTGCTGAAACTGGATTCAGCTCTTTCTGATTCCAACTGCAGTGTATTGTGTAGCCTCTCACAGTAAAAGTAGATATTCAGGTGTCAGTAATTAAAAAAATAGATATTAAGTGTGTGCTATGTTCTAGGCATTGTGATAAGCAATGGATATATAAAGAAAAGCCAGAAAGAGTCCCTGCTGTCAAGAAGCTTACAATCTATTGGTAAAGGTGATGTGAAAATCATTACTTACAGGGAGATTATATATGGGGGAAACTAGGAAAAGTCTCAGAGGGAAGGCACTAAACAGGGAAGACTGGGAAACGCTTGTTGCAGAAGAAGGAACCTTAGCTGAGACCTGAAGGAAGTCAAAACTCAGAAAGGAAGAGGGAGAGATTTACAGACATGGGGAACAACCAATAAAAATGCCCAGAGCCAAGAGGAATGTCTTGTGTGAGGAGCAGCTGCGAGAACAGTTTTCACTGAATCACAAAATCCATGGAGGGGAGCAAAGTGGGAGGAAGCTGGAAATGTAGAAAGGGAAGAGTTTGTAAAGGAATTTAAAAGACAAGAGGGAGAGCTTCACAGAGATGGTGGAACCTGAGCTGAGAGGTCTTTCTGAGAGGTGAAGAGGAGATAGCATATTTTAGAAATTCAGGAACAGCCTTTGAAAATGTCTGGAGGTGGGAGCCTGAATATACAGTTCTACGTGGTAGACCAGATCTGGGCCCCTTCTAAGTCTGTCAATGGGATGACTCAGTGACATCCTCCTTCCCCTCTCTTCTATAGTGGGGAGGAAAATCTTTGGCTTACAATTTGAATGATAACTAAATGACATCCTAGTCTTGTGACTATAAGCAAGAACTGTTTCCTCTTGAAACAGTGATTGCTCTGCTCCTCATTACCTGAATTCCAGATGTATTACATTAATGTATCCCGCAGGTTTCTCTGGTATATTTAAAGTTCTTGGGACTTTGTTTTATTTTTCTTATTTCTGTCACTGGCTCAATCTCCCCTCCAATTACAGGGATACAAGCAACCCAGGTCCATTGAAAAATTTAACATTCAGAATCGTTTTTATTTTTTTTTATCAATTTTATTTTATTTTCAGATTTAAATTTTTCCACTTGTCCATCCATTGAGGAGTCAAGAACAATAAAACCTATAAAATAAGTATAGTGATGTAAAACAAATTCCCGTGTTGATCATGTCTAAAATTTACCACCAGCACCATCATTATAATCATCTCCATCATCACCATCACCCTCATCATCATCACCATGAAAAAGAAATAAAAAGAAGATAATATGCTTCAATTTGTACTTGGTCTATCAACTGGAGGTGAATAACATTTGTGTTTACCAGTCTTTTGGAATTGTCTTTGGTCATTAGCTTTCACAAAATAATAATTTTACTTCAAAGCTATAGTCAGAATACGCATAGCCATATAATAACCAATATTTCTGGGCAGATATCTCCACCCCCAATCTACTTGTTCTTTGGGCAGCTTGACTCAGTTATTTAGTTTCATCAACTTACAAATTCAAATTCAAGATAGCCTCCGGGTTAATTGTTGAGGACAGAGCTTTTCATCTTCCTAGTTGGCCTGGAATCATCAAGGTCCCCTGGCTGGAGCTCCTGGGTGTGGGACTCCATTCTCTGTAGCTAAAACTGAAAATGATAAAGAAATGAGACCAAAACCCCAACCTCATTTCTTAGGGTTAAAGGACTGGAGGACAACTTTTGCCCAATGATTCCCAACAGTACCAAAAGACAAATTAAAGAAACACTTTCTGGGAAAGTAGGCAGAGGGTTGAAGAGGCTTCTGGGCATCCTCAGGAGAATTTTATGTGAAGAAACATGATCTTTTTTTGTGCTGAGAAATAGTCAAAGAAAGAAGCAAAGTGTTAAAGGATTCAGGTTCAGCTTTTTTCAATTAACCTCCTTAATAAAGGTCATTTTTTTAACACAATTCTTTAGAAAAAAGCATCAATGCTTTTTTTTTATTATCTTTTATGTTCTTTGTCATATTCTTGCAAAGATGATGGTTATAGAAAAGCAGGGAAGGCAAGGCAGTGGGACAAAGGTGAGGTGGAAGTGGGTAGATCTAGGCTCTTTAAAATACTATGCTTATGGTTCAGATTTTTAAATGTAGGCCATTGGTCAAAAGTCTTCATTTGGTAGGTGTCTATGTACTTTAATTTTTGCCTGGGTTTTCAAACCCTGGGAATCTATTCTCAGATATTTTGTTACCATGTTACAGATCTTTGGATATATCCCTAGGTCTTTCTGATATTCACTTACCCATCTACCTAAGGGAAAAAGGAGACACAGCCTCAATTAGGTATCAGTGATGTGATACAGTGGAAAGAATGATGGATTCAAATCCCAGATCTGCCTCCTTACAACTCCCTTTGTGGAAGTCATGTCTAGTTCTCAGTTCTGTAATCTGTAAAATGGAGATTTTGGATCAATGGCTTCTAAGGTCATAGAGGGATTCTGATGATCTCTCTAAAAAATTTATACCTCCACACACAATAGTGTAGCCCGATTAATTCACATTTACAAAGGACACTCAGTATGAACATAAAATAGTCCCACTAAAGCCAGTCTGTTATCCCCCAAAAATGATTTCTGTCGGCTGTTACAACAAAGTCTTCTCATGGTTGACGTGGAAGGAGATCAATACATAATTTTCTCTTTCAGCAGTTTATATTACAGTCTTAGTCCCCTCCCTTCTTGATCTATCCAAAAAGATGAAATATTTGGATTATTCTGCATTAAAGCATTTTTGCAGTCACGGGGGTAGACAAATATAGGGGTGGGGGATGAAATAGACATTCACCTCAGGCCCTTTTGCTAGCCTCAATGCACATGGGTGCTGTGTAATGTAATTTCCCAGTCTTTGATCAACTCCAAAAAAATCCCAGATTGAAAATGACTTCCTCAGTTTTGGAGATCCTAAAACTGCAATTCTCATCAACCTTTTGCAAGAGCTAAGCTGGGGTGGGTTTGAGTCTGAGAGAGCTGAAAAAGCATTGACCAAAGTCCTGCCACACAGTTAGCATAGAAGGTGCAAAATTATCTCACCTCCTGTTTGCCATTTTAGATGGGATGACGGGAATCATTTACTCCCAAGAAAATGCAACAGATTTTTAAGCAGATCCCATGAATTTGGCTCAACTTCAAATCTTTATTGGGAGAGTGATTTGATTACAAGTGATGGTGAGAATCACCCTCTTTTGCATTAGTAAATTTTGCAGCTGTTTGGAGCTCCTGGCAAGCAGCACCACACAGTGCTATATAAGGCCAAACAGTTTTCCCCAAAGCTTCAGTCCATATTAAAACCAGGCATATACTCTTGAATGTTTAAAGCAGAAATGTTTCTGGCTAAACTGTAGTGTCAACTCAAAACCCTGTAGAAGAAATTATAATTTGGGTTTTCTTTCCTCTCAAATTCCCCCCAAAACCCAAATAAACAAGTAATGATTTTAGAACCCAATCTTACCTGAGTTTTAAAGCAAAAGGAATCATTGCCAACAATCTTTCTGTTTCAATTATCTGGGGGCTTCTACAAATAAACAAAAAATGATCCAGGGACTTCCACAGAAACCTCACATTTAAAGGACATAAATGCATGTAATGAGTAGTGCTTTGCTAATGTTAAATGAGGGTTGGTTGGTTTTTTTTTTTGGTAAAGGAAAGGTAACTTTCTGTGCCTCAAGGTTTCTAAGTCACAATCACTTGCAGAAAAGAAGAGCTCATTAAATGACAGTTTGGAATGATAGACTTTCAAAGAAGAAATCATAGTTAATGTATTATTGAGAGGAGTTGAAAAAGTGGCATGAACATAGTTTGCATTCTTTGTCTGATACATTAAGAGAAGAGTTACAAATGAAAAGTGATTTTTTTCCATTCAAAAAGGAAAATTGTTCATTTTAAAAAATGACAAATTGGAGGTAAAGATGACAAAGATGCCTAGTTGCCCTTTTTCCTTAACTTGAAAAGAAAAAAAAATTGGATAAGTTAAAAAAAAATATATCCCCTCCCCCAAATCCTACCAACTTTCCACTCATCTCACACAAAAGGTTCCAACAGGGTGAATAAATGCTATAAGATAAAGAAACTAAAAGATTCCTAAGTTTGTAAGAAGCAGAGCCATTGTTCAGTGGATAGAGCACTGGGTTTAGTGTCTGGAAGCCCTGAGTTCAACTCTGACCTCATTCAGTTACTAGTTGTGTGACCCTGGGCAGGTCATTTTATTTCTGTAAGATGGGTGTGGGGACTAAAATAGAAAGAAAAAAGAGAGAGAGAGAGAGAGAGAGAGAGAGAGAGAGACAGAGACAGAGAGACAGAGACAGAGACAGAGACAGAGAGGGAGGAAAGAAAGAAAGAAAGAAAGAAAGAAAGAAAGAAAGAAAGAAAGAAAGAAAGAAAGAAAGAAAGAAAGAAAGAAAGAAAGAAAGAAAGAAAGAAAGAAAGGAAGGAAGAGAGGGAGGGAGGGAGGGAGGAAGGAAGGGGGAAGGAAAGAAGGAAGGAAGGAAGGAAAAAAGAAAGAGAAAGAAAGAGAGGAAGAAAGAGAGAGGAAGAAAGAAAAAAGAGAGGAAGGGAGGAAGAAAGAAAGAAATTCTTACCATGTGCCAGACACAGCAGTAAGTAGTTAGAATAAAATTCAATCAAGCAAGACAGTCCTTGTCTTCATGGAGCTTATATTTTAATAGAGAAAGAAAACACGCATCAGAGAGTGTTCTTTAGGTCTAGTATTTAGGGAAATAAAGTCAGAGGAAATACTTATTAGAGTCTCAGGGCAATTGATTAGCATGCCCTTAACAGAAATGAAAATGCTGGTTTAATTATTACTCCAAGAATTAGAGTCAGAAAATGTGTGTGTGGGGGGGGGGCAGGGAGGCATAGCTTGAAAATGTCTGAAAGGCTACAAATTTAGTCAGGGCCAAGGTAAGATCTGGGGAATAATAAAGGGAGTCACCAATGTGAAAAAGAAACCCAGGAGTGTGCGGCTTAAGTTACAGGGTCAGAGATGGTGGCTGGGGCATAAGTACTTTGCATGGATACATGTTTAATGTGTCAGTAGATTTGCCCTCCTTTTTGTTAAGGCAGTTGGGGTTAAGTAACTTGCTCAAGGTTACACAGCCAGTTATTTTATTTTTATGTGGGGGTGTTAAGTATCTGAGGCTGGAACAGATCCCAGGTCCTCCCGACTCCTGGGGCGGGCATTCTTACTCACTGTGCCACCTAGCCGCCCTTCTTAGAAACATCCCTATGGTGATTAAAGACATTTCCAGTCACTCAGGTTTGCAGCCAGTCAACCATGATTCTTCCTACTACATTATCCTATGATCATATCCTCTCAGCATTTGCGATTCCACTTCTACCATCTCTCCCCATCTCTCCACTATTTTGACTATATTCATAGTTCAAGCCCTTTAATAACTCTTTCTTGGACTGGGTTCCTAATTGAAACCCTTGCCCCCAAACTCTCTCTTCTCCAGTTTATCCTTCATGACATTACCTAAATGGTCTTTCTAAGAATTTGGACTGGAGAGGATTCTGGGAGGATGGCAAAGTAGATCAGGACATTTCAAACTCTCTAGGTTTCCTCCACAAACAAGACAAAATTGCACCTCGGGATGAATGTAGAGTGGCAAAAATAAACAGGAGTTAGGGCAGAACACTGATCCTGCTGAGACAACCAGAGAAGATCCAAAGAAAGATCCCTGTATCGAGGTTCTACTGAATAAGGTTTAAACACCTTCAGCCTAGG
This sequence comes from Petaurus breviceps papuanus, assembly GCF_028583685.1. Taxonomy (NCBI): domain Eukaryota; kingdom Metazoa; phylum Chordata; class Mammalia; order Diprotodontia; family Petauridae; genus Petaurus; species Petaurus breviceps. Next base: position 712,119 of record NW_027186458.1, on the reverse strand, counting down.
TCCACAGAAAGAAAAAGAGGGGAGCCCTGAGGGCAGCTGACTTGGGAGGTAGCCTTGGCCTCAGCGATAGGAATTTCCACCTCATGGGCAATGTGGAGAGTTGACTATTTGGGTAGGGGGAGATTGAGGGAACCTCTGCTGATAAGGGATGCCATGCCCAGTGTGCTGCTGAGACACTGCTTTCAGGGCAAGAACAATCTTTATAAAGGCATCCAAAAAGTAGTTATAATTTTCACAGTCACAGACCTTTACAGATGGTGGAAACCTGAGAAATCATCTAGTCCAAACCCACCCCCTCTTTCAGATTAGGAAACTGAGACCCAGGGACTTAGGATATAGGAGATGGAGGAAACATGTTGGCATTATGTTGAGAAAAAAAGTGTTGTATTTAAAGTCAGAAAATCTGGGTTCCAATCATCTTGCCTTAAAAAAATATATCTGTTTGACTTTAGGAAAATATTTAATTTCTTTTTACTTCAGTGTCTTTATCTGCAAAATGGGGAGCTTGAAGATTATATGTCTTCTTAAAGAACAGACTAATATGTTTTCTATGTTGTGAAAAGATTACTGAATTAGGAGATGAAAATTCGATTTGTGATAGATTTTCCCTGGATTTTAGCCAAAGTTTTGTTTTAAAAAATCTTATCCTTTCCTTCTGGAAAAAGTGGAGAGATATGAGTTAGATGGCTTCTGAATTAGGAGGACAACAGTACTCAAAAGTGTAGACTTTCATGGCTCAAAGTTAACATAGCATGAGAACTCCAAAGTAATGTTCCAAGAATCTGTGCTTGACCAAATTCTATTTAAAATTTTAATCAGTAATTGGAATAAAAGTAAATATTTTGCTCATCCAGTTTTTTTGTTACACACATTGGGATAGATAGTTAATACACTGATTCATAGAGTTAAGATCCAGAAGTATCTTGCTAGACTGAAAAGTTGGGCTGAACCTAACGAAATGAAATAAAATGAGGATAAATGTAGCATCTTATACTTGGTATAAAAAAGAAAATCAGTGTTGGGATGATTGAGCAACATAGATACACAATAGTTGTTCCAGGTTGGGGGTGGGGAGTCTGGAGAACTACAGTGGACAAGAGACTAAACATGAATCAGAAGTGTGATGTGACAATCAAGCAAACCTAATGTAACCATAGGCTTTATTAAAAGAAGTAGAGCTTACAAGAATAAGGAGGTGCTATTCACTCTTTATTTTATCACAATTGGACCTCATATATACTACTTATATTCAGTTATGGGCACCATGGTTTAAGAAAGACATTGAAAAAATGGAGACTACCCAAAGAATGGTCCACTGAAAGAACTATGACTGTCCTGCAGAGAAGACTTGGGTAATGGTGGTGATCTACTGGGGCAGAGATGGATATGCTAGCTACCTTTAAGTATTGAAAGTACTATCACATAGAGGAGATATGAGCCTGGTTCTTTTAGAATCCAGAAAGTAGAACACGGAACAGTGAATAAAAGTTGTGAAGAGAAAAAAAAATATAGGCTTGATGTTAGGATAGGCTTGCTAACAACTATTATTGCTGGGACATTTCAATTGTGTCAGAGTCTTTGTGATCCCATTTGGAGTTTCCTTGGTACTGACACTAGAATGGTTTTTCATTTTCTTATCCAACTTATTTTACAGATGAGGAACTGAGGTGAACAGAATTAAATAACTTTCCCAGTGTCATACAGCTAGTAACTGCCTAAGACAAGGTTTGAACTCATGAAGACATATCTTACTGATTCCACACCTTGTGCTTTTATTCACTGCATTACAACTAAAGCTGTCTAGTGTAGGTTTGGCTCAATGTCTTTTTAACATGCTTACTAACTCTTAAAATCTGACATTCTCTTACTAGATGATCTCTCAGTCTTTTATAGTTCCAAACTTTGAATCCTGGGAATGCAGGAATTCAGAGTTTTTAGTCTATTCCATAGATACCTATTAGGTCTTCAGTTTCCTGCTTCCTGTTATAATTTCAGACATTGAAAGTCTCTAAACTGGCTTGGCTGGGACCTTATAGGGCATAATTCTCTTACATTTTATGATGGGGAAGAAAATGACTCAGAAACGGCTATTCATTCACATCATGTTTATCTTTCCATGATGCTTAAAGATGGTATCTCAGAGAGTTAACATGTGTGTCTATAGCTCATTCCAATTGGCTTTATTCTAAGATCTGATCCTGCAGAATCTTGCTACTGAATCCATTTGACCAAAAATCATAATCCTGAATTGTACTGATCCCCCAACTCCAGATTTTCCTTCATTTATTTCCCCATTGGATGCTGTGACCGTCTTCTGGCTGGTCTCTCAATTTAATTCTCCTGATATTTACAGGGAATTCAATATTTTGCAGTACATCAACTTTCCACCTATCACTCACTCCTCTCATATTTCTCATATTAGCTGGGCCACTTCTTCATTGGAAAATTCTATTTTGGATTCCAGAGTGAGTTTTTAAGAAATTTATACTCTTGGGTGCTTCATATTTTTCATGGTTCAATTCAGGTTTTGAGTGGTTCTCATCCTTTCTCTGATTTTTTTGTTAATGCTATTACCCATCCTCTAAGCAAATTTCCCAGAATTTATTTTGCTTCCACTCTCAGATAAATTTTGATTCACTTTCTTAATGTTCTGTAGTTTTTCTGGTACCATGTTTGCATTTTGTTATGGAAGGAGGAGACCCAGCAATTGAATATAAAACAAGAGTATAATAGCAATCAGTAGGGTCCAGTAGTGGAGGGATTAAACTTAACCCGAATTAATTCCATAATCATTTGTTAATCACAAAGAGCAAAACATTGTTCCAGGTGCTGGTATATACAAATGAGATAGTCTTTTCTCAAGGACTGTACCTTTTACTAGGGGTTACAATGTCTATAGAAACAAATAAAAACAAAGAATATAAAAAGAAATCCAAATTTAAGGAGAGCAAGTTCATAACTGTGAGGATTGGGAATGGTTTTACCCCAGAGTAGGTACCTGAGTATTCCTTTGAAGGAAAGATGGAGTTAAGAAAGGTCTATAATCTAGGACTGGGTCATCACCAGGGAGAATATATGGAGGGAACTTCAGAATTTCCATGTACCAGGAACATGTAACATGCCAAATTGATTAAAGGAGATAACATACAAATAATGGGTAGTCATGTAAACTGAGGTAGAAAAGGTATCTCAGAAGCTAGGAACCAGATTGTAGAGGGCTTTTAATATATATTTCACTTGAATGATTGTATTAACAATGCAATATTCACAATGCCTATGGTAACTATAAATATACTGATATGGTTATACCAGTATACCAGGCTCTCTACATGGGGAACAAAGTTAGAACATTTATTCAAATACCAGAAAACTGAGACCCAAAACCAGAAAAGTCAAAGCCATCACAGTAGTTATAAAGTTGGCACATGTAGTTAATGTAGTAAACACCCACATTCTCAAGGCTTCAAAACAGAACAGGCTACCTCAGAGAAAGGTCCTCCTCTCCCCACTCATGGCAACTGCTCAGCATCCAGGAAGCATGGTCCCAGCAGCTCCAGCCCCCCTCACAGTTGTGGTCCCTGCTAGTACACAGCAGGAATTATTACGAGAAATTCTGGCTGGTTCAAACAAAAGGAGTTCATGCTGCCACCACCACTGCTGCTGCCATGCTTCCACTCACCACAAGCACTGTAGCTTGGCTTCTGCTTCCTCTTGCCCCACCCCTTCCTGCTACATCAGCAAGTTCAAGAGGCATGGAAGATCTTCAAATCCCATAACCCTTACAATGATCTAGCTTATAATTTAAAATAACATGATAGATAAACCATAAAACACATATTTGGCTTGAATGACGTACTATAGTTATATATGTGCACATATTTATGTGCTTATACAGATATGCACATGAATACACATGTATAAATCCATGCATATTATACATATAATACATACACATAGATATTATGGATATACACTATACATCCACAAAATATAACATCTAACTATGTGTATACACATGCATGTATGTATCCATGTAGTATACACATAATTTTGACTTGAATCATTTATGATATGATTTTTCAAAATCCTCAGTAACAGTATTTATGTGTTTGTATTTGACCTAAATCATCTAGCCTGAGTACATAAATGTGCACATTTATTTACTTTATTGTCTAAAAAGTATGCCAATCCACCTAGATGTACCCCTTATTTTCTTGTTGGGTCAGTAAGAAGTAAGCCTGAGGCATGAATTAGCAGGTGGGTGCCCTAGGGGTTCCACATGACAATCAATGCTCAGGGTATACCAAATGTACAGAATCTTCTAAAATCAGAACTGGTAGTTTTTTAGGGAGTAAAGGAGGTACGTCATTCCTTGGAGCTTATCTGGGGCCATTTCATATGTTACTATTAAAGTACATCAGGAAAAAAAAATAATGGGATCTTGAATTCAATGTCAAAGTTCAATTGCACTAGAATTGATAATATTCAGGTAAAATTTTAAATTTCATCTTAACTGATTTTCACACTCTTCCCATGGAAGCACCAAAGCATTAGTTGTCTCCTTTGAGTATTTTACCTTATTAACTTTTATTCCAATCACAATTTGTATTGGGTCATTTCAGATTCAGATACCTTGAGTCTGTTGATAAGGGATATTGTTCAGTTGTCTCAACAGTCAAACAGGGGCCTAAGTAAATTCATGAGTCTCCTTCAGAACCTCCCTTATGATCAGGGAGGGACTCATGGATTAGAAAGAATTGAGCTTAGTATTTTCTATATCCATCTGGGCCCATAATAGTATGCTATTCCCTCTTTGTCAGGAGGCCATGCAAATCCCTATGCAGGGTAAGGGAAGATGGAAGACAGTAGAGAAGGAAGCAAGAAGTAAATAAGAGACAGAAAAAAGTCCAAAAGACAGAGAGGCAGAGAAAGAAAGAGAAAGAAACACAGAGACAAAGAATGATAGTGAAACAGAGGAGAGGCAATGAAAGACAAAGAATGAGTATTTATTATTAAGTCCTTTATGTGTTACCAGGAAAATACTTGACTTTCTTTTTAAATATTCATTTTTCTTGCTATTTCAACAAGAATGTCTACTTTTTGCTAGATTTAATTTATTTTTTATAAATCAAGGAATAGAAAATATTCACTTCCTAACAAGCCACAGTTATCCATAAATAAATGGCCAATCTCTAGCACATGATGCTTTGATATACAACACATACAATGTTAACCATACTGATGCTACCATACTCTTGTAAAAAACAAAACAAACACACCAAAACCAGTCCTCTCCAGTCTTTTATTCATCTGGTAAGCACTGTAAGCTAAGTATTCAGAATTCTCTGGATGCAAAAATTCTTTCTACTCATAAAGATGATAAAGCTTCTAATGGGGTACAGTAGACAGACTCTGAGATGTTTTCAGGAAGTTAACAGAAATGTTTATCCTTTCTTTAAAAAAAATGGTCTCCTTGGGATTTCTTGCAAAGAAATTATCATCACAAATCCACTGGCCATAGCAAAAGAGAGCACCCAGATGACAAAAGGAAGCAATTCTTCTGACAGCGATTTGACAGAAGCAAAACAAGTTGCTGCTGGGGATAAAAAAAAAATGTTTGACTGACTGAATGCATGGAAATTCCTTTGGATCAATATTGGCAAGCCTTTAAGGAAGGAGGGAGTTTTTGATCATGCAGCTGACATATCAATCTCATCTTTTTTAGCCTAATGTTTGGGAACAAGACAGTCATTATTTAACTTTTAGGTATTTTGTTGTATAAAGACAGTTTTATGAATGCAAGAGATGTCCTAATTTCTTTTTATTTGTTTTTATTAAGCCCCTTACTTGTAACATAATGCGCGTGCACACACACACACATATATGCTTCAAAAAAGACATTCTATAACAACATGTTTATACCATTGCAAACTCTAATGTACTATGAAAATGTTGAGTTGGTGCTATTTCTTACTTCTGCAAGATAGGATAATAGATGAAGGGTTTAAAGGGAGGTTGGAGAACATGTAACCCTGCTTCTTCACTTGACAGAGGAGTGGACCTGCCTATGGTCAAACAGCTGGAGAGAATTAAATTCACTATTTAAATTTTAGATCTCACTTGATTCCAGACTCTGTCTATAGCATACTGCATTTCTGCTTTGTACCTAGACTTAATCTCCCATCAATAAGTCCTTATTAAGACACACATAAGTTGGTTTTATTCCCAGTAACTCAGTTTCTACATAGTAGGTTTTCTGCCTTGATCTTGAGCATCCCTGGTTCTGGGTTTCCTGACCTTGAATCCCAAGTACTCAGAGATTAGCCTCTAGGATGTCTCCTTTTCCAATTGACTGTTAAGTTGGTAACTTGTTGCTTTGGAGGCACCACTGATTGACTGTCTTCTTCCTTCCTTGAAAAAGCAAAACAAACCAAAACACTGATTCTTAGCTTTTAGACTTATTTGGAACTCCACTAGCATTCTATTTCCTCTGTTAAATCTTAAGGTACTATAACTCCCAGACAGATTTACACTAAACTAAGGAAACTAACTTTCCTTTTTTAAAAAATAAAATGACCCTTGTAGCAAACATAGAAAATCCAAATGAATCCACAGAATTGACATGTCCAATAAATGTACATCTGAGACTATTCCCTCTTTGTCAGGAGGCCATTGAGGTTAGGGACTGTGTTTTGTTGCTTTGTGTAATCCCCAGTGCAGTGACTGGCACATAGTAGTTTTATAGATGGGTCTGTAACTTGTTTTATCACACGTGCCCTGGAGAACCGATTGTTCATTCTTTAATCAAAATTCAAGATTCTTTTTCTTTGATTTTTGATTTTTCTCCTGGTTCTGCTCTTTAGCTTGCATCAGTCCCTGCTACTTAGGATTCTTTGAAACCAACTTTTTATCATTTCTTAGCACACAATAATATTCCTTATATTTATATACCACACTTGTCTAAAAGGTAATCTAAGGCATCCCCTCAGATTGTTTGTTTTTTTTCTTTCATTTACCCCTTTTTTAAAAAATTCTCTTTTCTTACAAATTTAGTAGAGAGCTCTATAAAGGAAAAAAATATTCTGACTGAAAGGAATGGAAAGATAATGATGGAATGTCAAACAGTATTAGAGGAAATCTCCTTAGATTGGGACCTCTGAAATTATAGTATGGCATCACAATTCATAGCTTTAAAATAGTCCTCTAACTTTGACTGCTGATACTGCCTTTTTGTATAAGTGTCTGTCTGTCTTTCTGTCTATATGCCTGTGGATACAAAAGGATGATATATGTTCCCTAACTGTTAGTCTAGTCAAGGATATTGTTGTACCAAATGGAAGACACATTCCTTAACTGTATAGAGTTGTCCCCATACTTAGTCTATCGGCAGGTTGGGTTACACTTATCTTATCCTTGTCTAAGATGTACTTTTTTTTGCTGCACTGATGAGATAGGGTACTGACGTGAAGTTGAAAGCCTCAGTGAAGAAAGTCTCAGTGAAAAAAAAAAGGTCTTTTTTATTTTAAATGAAGCTTAGAGCCTTTGTCAAAGTAAATCAATCCTTTCATTCCAAAAGGAATGAATTTTTTGGCAAGTCAAATCATCATAATTTTCATATAATACACCATGTACCACAAAAGATGCCATAGAAGTTCAGTAAAAAGGAACTATTATTCAGTTGGCATTCATACAATTGATTGTTGCCAGGGGATGTAAAAAAGGAGACTATTGCAAAGAGATAGAGGGTTTGGGGCAAGGGAAGTACAAATGGAGAAGACTGTAATTGCAGAGCCACAGGGTTGGGAGAAAGACTGGATTGCTAATGCAAATCTTTTAGAACATATGTCAAAACTATTCCCAAGTCACAGGTCTTTGGATTAATAACTGAGTCTTTCTCAATCAATAGAAGCCAAATGGCTTGAAGTCCAGAAACATTCATCAGTTCTTCATGCCAATATAACCACCGGGTGGTGATGGCAAGAAAGACAGAACTGTTAATCACCTCTAAGCCTGGGGCCCTGACTACATCTATTTAGGGAATATGTTTCCCTCTTTTTCTCCATGGACAGAATTTCTTTAGCATATCTCTCCTCTTTTGGGGCATGGCTTTCTTTAAATCCTCTCTGTCTCTCTCTCACACTCTCTCTCTGTCTCTCTCCCCATTTCATAAATTCACACATGTTGATTGATAACATTGAAAATGTGACTCTGAACCCCCAGTCATTTTGCTTTGGCTAAGTTTAAATGCCATGTGTAAACACCAAAAGGTATAGGCTTACAGCCTTCCACTTGACCTTGTTGAAGGTCACCATTATTCTCGCCAGCATTCCTAGGAGCACACAAAGTAACTTCATGCTCAAAGAGTTCTTATTTGTTTTATTGTTGGAGAGAATCTCATAGCTGTACTCTAGGTGCTGAGGGCCTTTTTCCTTTATTTTTCTTCTATTATATTTTTCTTCAATCTAATATGCTGATATGGATGGCAGTTTCCTCCCCACCCCTGCATCTTCATATCTTTTGTCTTCTTTTGTTTTTACCTTGAATTTTTTGTTTCATTTTTATAAATTCCCTTCTCATTATAGAGTTCTTGTGTCTGTGAACTCAAAATAAGTTGTCTTTTTAAAATAACTATATCAATATATTTGACTTCCTTTGCAAACCTATTTATATTATTTTATGAATTTACAAATGCTTCTCTGAGAATGGGTCCAGAGACACCAGATTGCCAATGACACAAATATAGAACCCTTAAGAACCTTTCCTCAAGATCCTTAATGCTGTCTTTTAGCAAGTTGGATTTTCAGTCAACAATTATGTATTAAACTTTTCCTGTGAGGCAGGCACAATAGAAGGGGAAAAAAAAAAAACATAGTTCTTCTCAAGGAGCTCACATTCTAATGGGTAAGACAACATGCATATAAGTAGATACATACAGGATATATATTAGATAAATGAGTCATCTCATAGGTGAACCTCTGTTGGGTGGGACCAGGAAATGCCTCCAAAAAAGAGGATATTTAAGCTGAGTCTTTCTGAAGCAAGTGAAGGAGTGGAAGGTCAGAAGATTGTTCCAGAGAGACAATGAACAGGAGAGAATTGGTAGAGAGAGTGTAATGTGTGAGGAGCAGCAAGAAGGTCAGCATTGTGGGATCATAGAGTAGTGGGCACGTGAGCCAAGACTAAGAATACTAGAGAAGTCGGAATGGCCTAGGTTGTGACAAGTTTCAAATACAAGTGGATTTGATATTTGATCCTGAAGGTAAAGGGGAATCACTGGGATTTACTGAGCAGGGGAATTACATATATCTGTAGTTTAGGAAAATCATTTTAACAACTGAGTAGGGAATATACTAGAACAGAAAGATGTAATACAGAGGAACAACTCATTATTCATTCAATAAATGTTTATCAAGTGTTTAATGTGTTAGGCACCATGTTAATGGGGATAAAAAAAGAGGCAAAAGATAGTCCCTATCACCAAGGCGCTAACAATCTAATGGAGGGTACAACATGTAAACACATATATACAGGATAAATGGGAAATAATTAAAAGCATTAGAATTAAGCAGTTAGGTGGTACAGTAGATAGAATCCCAGGATTGGAGTTGGGAAGATTCATCTCCCTGACTTCAAATCTGACCTCAGGGACTTACTAACTGTGTGACCTTGGGCAAGTCACTTAACCCTGTTTGCCTCAGTTTCCTCATTTGTAAAATGAGTTGAAGAATGAAATGACAAACACTCCAGTATCTTTACCAAGAAAACCCCAAATGGGATCACAAAAAGTTGGACACAATTGAAAATAACTGAACAAGAAAATCATTGGAATTAAGAGGTATTAGGAAAGCATTTTTGTAGAGGTTCAGGTTTTAGTTTAGACTTAAGGAAACCAGGGCAGTCACTCATCATAGTAGATGAGGGAGGGCATTCTAGGCATGGGGGAGGGAAGAGAAGGGTAAGGGAAAATAGTCATAGCCAAGGGATGGAGTACCTAGTTCATGTAACAGCCAGGAGGCCAGGATCATTGAATCAAAGAACAATTGGAAGGCTATTGCAACAGACAAGATCAAAGGTGAGGAGAGCCTACAGAAGTCTGATGACTATGGGAGTGGGAGATGCATATGAAATGAGAGTCTTTATTCTACTTTGCATATAGAAAACTGTTAGTTGACACTGGGAAGAAGGAAAAAAAATGCTGGGTACTCGTAGGGGGTCACTGCCCAAGTCTCTCTTAACCTACATAATTATTTGTTGGAAGTGAGATCTTTGGTCTTTAATAACTTTGCCATTTCTGTTGATAGAAACTATTTTTTTTACCCTGAAAGGAATAATTTATTGACAACTAACCGATATCCAGTGTAAGGAGATTAAAGATAAATTTCCACCCCTTCAGCTTCTTACTGTTCCCCAACAATTTCAACTACAAATAATAAAACCAAATGCAAAATATCTTGGGAAGCTACTGTGAAAAACGGCCTTTTGCATGCCATTCCATGCCACTCTGAGGTGACAAATCACAGCCTGCTCATTTGTTCTCCTGAGGTGACAATCATTTGTCTAATTACTTTTGACTAGAAATTGGAAGCATGCTACCAAAGGCCCATTGCAAGTAGCAAGTGAGGATTCCAGATGTCTTTGAGGATTTTACAGATGAATGCTATTACTGGCTGTGTCATACTTGTCCTTTCTCTATTGGGTTCTTCCCAATGAACACTGTTTAGAAATAAACTCCTGCCTTTAGTCATGTTAAAGAAAACATTAGAAAATAAACTCTTTGGCGGTAGGGCTGATTTCATTCTTGGTCATTGTATGCCCAGTGCATAGGAGAGTAGCTAGTACAAAGAAGGTGCTTAATAAATTCCAGTAAGCCTCACCTATTCTAACTAACAGACTATTGCAGTATCTCCACATACATAATCTGTCATTTTGAAATGAAAAAATTATTTATTTTGAATAATTTTAAACAGAATCTCAGATTTTCAAGGAAGGATTAAAATGGGGCCAATATTGATAATATATGTAAAATATCAAAAAAAATTTCCAATATAAGTTTGACACATAATATTAGCTATTATTATGACCTTTGAGATACCTTCTTTCCCTGAAAATTTGGATTTCTGTTTAAAATTATTCAAAATAGAGATTTATCATTTCAAAGGAACAGATTATATCTATGGAGTTGCTACAGGAGCCTTGGGTAGAATAGGTGAGGCTTAATCAAGAATTTATTGAGCAACTTCTTTGTGCTAATTATTCTCCTGAACAGGCTGCTATAGCATCTCCAAGCATATAATCTGTTCTTTGGAAATGAGAAATCTATTTATTTTAAATAATTTCAAGCAAAATTCCAGATTTTCAGGGATGGAAGGTATCTCAGAGGTCATAAGAAGACCTAATATTTCATATCATACTTATATGGAAAAGTTTTTGAGTCTTTTACATGTATTATAATTATCATCCTCATTTCTTTAAGAGTTGAGGAAATGAGGCAAAGAGTTGATTTTCGCAAGTCCACCCAGTAGGTGTGAGAACTGGGATTGAAAGTCTGTTGGTGGTTCTTCTCAGCTCCATCTTGTCGAAGCTTCCATTGTGCCATGAGAGCCAAGTGGAGGAAGAAATGAATGTGTAGGCTGAAACACAAGAGGAGAAAGATGAGGCAGAGGTCCAAGTAAGTAGACTGTGCTGACCACCGAGGCCATGGGAGCAGAGATGGAATGACCCTTGGTGACATTCTCAGGAAAGCAGAAACCTTCGGGAGACATCACCCACCATGGGGAGGACTCTACCAGCTCCACCATCTGACACTGACAAGAAGCCATGCCATCATTACATGCAGATTCCACTTAGCTGACTCCTGGCTTTGTGCCATGGGACTTTGTCATTCCGGTCTGACTGTTTCCTCTGTGGCTAAAGTGTAGCATACCTGTGTAATAAATCCTAGCTACTTTCATGTTTGGAAAAAAAAAAAAAGAAAGTCTGTTGGTGGGTGGTGGGGTCCTTCTCGTAAAAGTTTGAATTTCAAGTTCGGCGTAAAGGAAATCAGTAGTCATAAAAAATAAGGGAGAACATTCCAGGAATGAGGACAGTCAGGAAAAATGGTCATAGCTAAGGGAAGAAGTGTCCCACTGTAAAGCAACCATGGTAAATACTCCCTAAGGATATCTTTAGGTCTCTAGTAATTTAGTACCTTGATGGAACTACCTATCAAGATATATAAGCATAGCATGTTTCGTTATGTTTTTGTTTTGGAGGGGGGAGGGCAGGGTAATTGGAGTTAAGTGACTTGCCCAAGGTCACATGTCTAGTAAGTGTTTAGTGTCTGAGGCCAAATTTGAACTCAGGTCCTCCTGACTCCAGGGCTGATGCTGTATTCACTGGACCACCTAGCAACCCCATAAACTGTTTTTTCAAACAACTTTTTTTTTCAATCTTCTTCTTTTTACTTTTTGGAATTAGAAAGATCAAGTCTAATCCCTCTTTCTTCTAATAATCTTCCACATATTTGAGGGTAACTACCATGTGTGCCTGCTTAAGCCTTATCTTCTGCAGGGTAAACATCCCTAATTTCTTCAACTGGTCCACAAATAGTTTCTAATCCAATATTGTGCATCCTTTGCAGTTCAGAGAAAAATGTACTATAACACAAATTCTATAGATTCAAATTCTTTGCTATTTATTATCTGTGAGATTTAGGGGCAAGTCACTTTTCCTTTTTAGGCCAATGCTTATTGCTTATTTTGAAGTTTAGTCTTTTCTTTCTGAGTCTTTCTCTCTCTGTCTCTCTCTGTCTCTCTCTCTCTCTCTCTCTCTCTCT
>NW_027186458.1:600041-699205 GCF_028583685.1 Petaurus breviceps papuanus | reverse complement strand
TCTCTGTCTCTCTCTCTGTCTCTGTCTCTGTCTCTCTCTCTCTCTCTGTGTCTCTGTCTCTCTCTCTCTGTCTCTCTCTGTCTCTCTCTCTCTCTCTCTCTCTCTCTCACACACACACACACACACACACACACACACACACACACACATTTGAAATCTTTAGAGAAAAGCTGCTACTCCCCCTAACATTTACATACACTCACAAGATGTCTCCTCAAAGGCTGGTTGTCATGTCAGGTGCTAAGGGTAAATCTCATGGATGGATACTAGCTCAGGAGCCCCTACTGGTGTGCTTTAATTAACATTCAGCCAATAGAAACAATCAGTTTGTTTAGCAATAGCATTTATTAAGGTGGAAGAGAAAGAAAAGTTACTATAAAACATTCTTTGAATAATCTAAGGCAGCTTTCTTAGAAATATGATCTATTTTCTGAGCAGAGAGAAGACATGATGCCAATGCTTTTTGAGGAAGTTTAGCCTTCATTCAACCATGCCAATAATTAAAGATCCACAGAATAATGTTTCTGGAGGGAGTGGGGACCAGGAGGGAACAATTTTACAGTACTGAAAGGTATGGCCAAAATGATGACACACTTTCCCCCCAAAATAATTGTTGGCTAAGGAGCCAGGACCTATCCAGCTATACCTATGACAGGAGTTCATCTAAAAAAGTAAGTTTCTTTTTAGAAGACTTTTATTTGAGATTCAAGTTAATGACAAATCCCCTTGTGAGGACAAAGAAAAAGAAGAAATTATTTACGATGAAATGTGTAATGAAATACTGAAATGGGCCAGTGTTTAAGAAAGCACATATTAATGGGACAGAACCTCTTACCCTCTGAGAGGGCAGTAGGGAACATTTGGTTTGGACAATTAACCCCTGTCAGAGTGATGAGCATGGGGTATAATTATGAGGTTGTTTTTTTAAAAACATTTCTCTTTGCTTGTAGCATTTTTTGAAACAAAAGCTTGATTTTGGAGGTTTTTTAAAGTGTCTTAAAAATCCCTCAGTCACTCATTTTTGCTGTGTTAAGCCTTTGTTTCCAAGTTTGAGCCTTAAGTGAGTTTTTACTGCATAGTTATAAACTCTTAACATAGGGAATTAGATAATGGAAAGGCTGACATGTTCTCAGTTGTACCCATGTCAATGGCATGTACCCCCATTATAAGGAGCAAATAAGGTTCTAAAAACCACTACTGATCTCGTGCAATGCCTTAAATTGTACCCTGGACACTTTCTCACAGGTGGAAGGAATATAATTAAGCAGCAGCGTCTAACAGGGAGTGCATTTCCTGGCAATTAGTGGCTGGTTAGTATTCCTGAGTTAAAGCCAGGTGACCTTTGCCAGCTGGCTAGTAATTGCCTAGAAAATATCTCCACATCAGTCATTATTGCTAATAGCCATTTTCACAGAGAACTAAAAAGTCTGAAGAGAGCTGTGTGATGAAAAGTTTCATTGAACTAGACATTCCCTTCGATTAAAACAAACCAAACCAAAACATATCTGTCTCTCACTTAGCCTTTAACGATAATAATCAGGTCTTGTAACTGTTATACAAAACAATGGCCTCTCTTTTCTCAGCCCCTAATTCATTCCCTGGCAGTAGGTTAGGCCTTTAAGAAGGTAGATTGAGTTTTTAGGACACAAGTACCCTCTCATTTTCAAGCCACTGTTCTTGCAAACAAAATGTCTCTAATGTACATTCTCATGTAGTTGAATTTCCTTTTAGTATAAAAAGAAATGATAGCATCATTTAAAAAAAATTCTCTCTCCCTCCCTTTTCCCAAGAAGAGGTAAAGAAGGTGGGTATTATTTGGGAAGGAGCCACAAATAATAGGAAGGATTTATTTGAATACTTTAAGGTTTACAAAGCACCTTAGGAGTGTTACCTTATCTGATATTCACAGCAACTCTGTGAGGTAGATGCTATTTTTATTCCCACTTTACAGAGGAGAAAACTGAATGAGAAAGAGGTTAAATGGTTTACACATGAAAGAAAGAGGGTAAATGGTTTACACACAGAGGAGAAAACTGAGTCTGAAAGAGGTTAAATGTTTAACACATGGAAAAGCTGAAAAGGATCTGAGGCAAGATTTGAACTCAGGTCTTTCTGATTACATGTCATATTCCCTTATTTCTGTGTCACCTGCCTTTTCACCAATGATATGTAACCCTTGAGGCAGGAGCTTCCTTTACATGCAAAGGACAAGAGAACCGTTTGGAAGTGTCTCATATCATTACTTCCAATCAGATGGAACCTGAGAACAGAATTTTTTCATTCCTTGAAATCAACCACTGGTTTTCCTTATAAGCACTCAGATTCAAACAGCTCTGAAGTAGCAGACCAGTTTATTGAGAAAAAATCTTCCTTCTGTCGAATCCCCCTCCATGAAATGCACAGAGTCCTTGTGACACATACTACTCTTCTGGATGGTGTCCCATGAAGTTAAAAAAAAAGCTGCAGTTTCACCATTTCCATCAAATCTCCAGTTTCACTGAAAAGTCTCCTTGAGTCTATGTTATTGCCTTATTTAAATTCTTCTTACTTCTCCTCAGTGTTTTCTTCTAACTATTGGATATTATCCTGCATTAAAAATATTAGTTTATATTTTATATATAATGTTTTTTTTCCCTCATTATATTCCATTAATCTGCTACTGTATTTGTTTTTACCTCTAGGTAGTATTTCTTGACAATGTGCTATGAAATCAGGCAGGTCAAATTATTTTTATTAATTAATTTATTTATTGCTTCTTGGAGGGAGGGAGGGCAATTGGGATTAAGTGACTTGCTCAAGGTCACACAGCTAGTTTTGTGTTGTCTGAGGACAAATTTAAACTCATGTCCTCCTGACTCCAGGGCCGGTGCTCTATTCATTGAGCCACCTAGACACCACTAGTCAAATTCTTTATAAAGACTCTTTGAGACTGTCATTCTTTCCAATATATTAATGCTTTATATTCATTTCCATCTACTTTTCCCTAATAATTTTATCATTTTGATATTTTGTTATTACCTATTTTAATGAAGAAGTCTTTTTGGAATTCAATTGACATTGTTTTCATTCATTAAATTAACTTGACATTTTAACTATTTTCCATTCCTCTGACAAGATTGTGCCATATTACTGTATTTGTTCATTTTTCTTTGCTTTTCATCATCATATTTCTGAAGTTATCCTTATATGGTTTATTGTATATATCTAAACAGAATATGGTAGGTAGAAGTGGACTTCAGAGAGCACCTGGTCCAAGTCATACCAAAAAGAGATTCCTTTATTCATTATAAGTAATAATCTAGCCTTTGGTAGAAGACCACAAATACAGGACAGACAGGAGTGGGATTCCAGAATGAGGAATGATCAAGGGGCATAGGCTGTATAATGAGAAAGGAACAAGTTTAGAGGCAAGTAGTAGTGGTGTGACCCTGAACCCAGGATCTCAGTTCCAGTTTTTCACTTTAGATGGAGTAAATATATATTTTGCTTCGGTCCCTTATTTTCACTCTTTGAATATTTATGTTTTGGGTGTGTTTCTTTTAAACATTTCTGCTTTCTAATACATTCTTCTATTTTGTTCTATTTTCTGGGTAAATTTATTCCTGGGTAAATATTAAATATAAAATAGATTTAGTGTTAGAAAGGTTTTCTTTACACTGGAACTTTTGAACATTTTTGGTATCATGGACTCTTTCAGAGATCTGGTGAAATCTGGGGACACTTCAGAATAATATCTGTTTGCTATCAGTGGATCCCAGCTTAAAAATCCCTACCTTATATGGCACTTGAATGTGTCTCCCTGAAATTCCTACCCATTGCTTGTAGTTCCCTCATTTGGAACCAAGAAGAATAAATCTGATAATTTCAAATGACAATCTTTGAAATGCCTAAAGGTAGTTATAATGTATTTTCTCTAGGCTAAATACCCAGCTCTTCTTTCTCCAGGCTAAAATCCTGTTTTGTTAAAGTAATAATCATCAACTGATGCCTAGGCACCTCAAACTTTTGTCTGCCCTTAACTAAAATCTCTTGCTTTTGATTCAATATCTGTCATTTAATATGTCAGGGTTCTGTTCCAGCAATGTTTAACCTGTGAGTTTGAGGAACATGCTCTATTTACCATCATTGAATTCACTGGTAGATGCAATAGAGTGCAAAGTCAAAGGACAGACCTTTGCGACACTTTTTTTCTTTCATATTGACACTGAGCTATTAATTGAATACTTTTTGGATCTGGTCTTTCAATTGTTCCAGCATCTGCTTAACTATGTGTTGTTAACCACCACCACCCAGCCATATCCCCATCTTGTCCACAGAGATAGTGTAAGTCTTTGTCAAATGATTTGTGGAAGTCTTTTATCTACACAGTTTCCCTGTTCTAACAGATTAGTCACCTTGTCGAAAAAGGAAGTGAAGGTAGTCTGGAAACACTCAGTCTAAACAGTCATGCACTCCTTTTACAATAACTACTTCCTTTTCTAGTTCTGTACTTACCATCCTTTTGATATGAGTTTGCCAGGAATAAAAGTCAAGCGTGTTGACCTATAATTTTCAGACTACATATTCTTACATATTTATAAATATTAGGTTTTTAAAAATTTATTTTATTTTCCATTTAGAGAATAAAAGAAACAATTCTGTAATGCAACATAATTAAAAAAATATGATTGCAGAAGAAACTGAAAATTGACAATGTACAACTTCCTATTCCCTCCAAATATACAACAAAATTATCATGAAGATTTCTTTCTATTTCCTTTTTTCTTCATATGTGTATGTATGTAAAATTATTCTACATATATTTACATTTATCAGTTCTTTCTCTTGACGCAGATAGTGTCTTTTTTCTTTTGTCCTTTATTTTTTTTAATTTATTTATTTTTATTTTTCAATATTCATTTCCACAAGATTTTGAGGTACATTTTTCCCTGACTTTCCCCTACCCCCACACCAAAATAGCAAGCCTTCTGAATACCCCTTCCTCGAATCTGTTCTCTCTTATATCCTCCTCCATCAACTCCTGACTTCCTAGTAGGGCAAGATGGATTTTTATACCCCGGTGCCTGTATATCTTATTTCCCAGTTGCATGTAAAAAACAAAACAAAACAACACAATTTTTTAAAACATTTGTTTTTAAAACTTTGAGTTCCTGATTTTTTTCCTTATTTCCCCCTCACCTGCCCCCACTGGCAAAACAAGTAATTCAACATAGGTTGCACATGTGTAGTTACCCACATCATTTCTGTAGTAATCATATTGTGAAAGATTAACTATATTTCCCTCCATCCTATCCCACCCCCCCCACTAATTCTATTTTCTCCTTTGACCCTTTCCCTTTTCAAAAGTGTTTGCTTCTAACTACCTTCTTGTAAGGTTATAGGATTTAAAGACCTTCCATGCCCCTTGAATTTGCTGACATAGCAGGAAGGAGTGGGGCAAGAGCAAGTGTAAGCCAAGCTACAGTGTCTGTGGTGACTGGCAGCAGCAGCAGCAGTGTTGGTGGCCACGGGGAGGGGGAGAAGAAGGCTCAAAGTCCTGTTTTTGAGCCAGCCAGAATTTCTGCTAAGGACTCTTGCTGAGGACTGCCAGGGATGAGAACTGCAGAGTGTAGGGGCAGGAGTGGGGGGGAGCTGCTGGGAGCAAGCTTTGTGGATGCTGAGCAGTTGCCGTGAGTGTGGAGAGGAGTACCTTTGCTTGAGGTAGCCTGTACTGTTTTAAAGGCTTGAGAATGTGGGTGTTTACTACATTAACTATATGTGCCAACTTCTTAATTACTGTGATGGCTTTCACTTTCTGGTTTTGGGTCTCAGTTTTCTGAAATTTGAATATATGTTCTAGCTTTATCTCCCATGTAGAGAGTCTGGTATATTTTATAATTAATACCCATATCAGCATATTTATACTTACCATAGGCATTGTGAATATTGCATTGTTGATACACTTCTCCCCCAATATGCTCTCCCTTCTATCCTCCCCCCTCTAATCCCCAACCCCCCCCCATTTTCCTGTAGGGTAAGATAACCCATTTGAGTGTGTATGTTATTCCCTCCTTAAGCCAAATTCAATGAGAATAAGGTTGTGCCATTGCCTTTCACCTTTCTTTACTTCCCCTCTATTGTAACAGTTTTTATCTTGCCTCTTTTAGATGAGATAATTTACCCTAATCTATCTCTACTATTCTCCTCCTAATTAATTCCTCTCTCACCTCTTAATTTTGTTTTTTAGATATCATCCCTTCATATTCAACTCATCCTGTACCCTCTGTCTATATATACATGAACATACATGTATAAACATAAATATATATGCCCACACTCACATATATATTTATATACATATACAACCTACTATACATATACACACACATATGTATTCCCTTCAACTATCCTCATACTGAAAATGTCTTATGAGTTACAATTATCGCTTTTTTACATATAGGAATGTAAATGGTTCAACTTTAATATGTTCCTTATGCTTTCTTTTTCCTGTTTACCTTCTCATGCTTCTCTTACTTCTTGTATTTGAAAGTCAAATTTTCTGTTCAGTTCTAGTTTTTTTTCATCAAAATGCTTGAAAATCCTCTATTTCACTGAATGACCATATTTTACCCTGAAACATTATACTCAGTTTTGCTGGGTAGTTGATTCTTGTCTTCAGTCCTAGCTCCTTTGTCCTCCAGAATATCATACTTCAACCTTTCAGTCCCTTAATGTAGAAGCTGCTTAGTTCCTGTATTATCCTGATTATGTTTCCACAATACTCAAATTGTTTCTTCCTGACTGCTTGCAGTATTTTCTCATTCACCTGGGAACTCTGGAATTTGGCTATAATATTCCTAGGAGTTTTCTTTTTGGTATCTTTTCCAAGAGGCAATTGGTGAATTCTTTCAATATCTATTTTGCTTTCTGTTTCTAGAATATCAGGGCAATTTTGCTTGATAATTTCTTGAAAGGTGGTGTCTAGGCTATTTTTTTTATTATGACTTTCAGGTAGTCCAATAATTTTTCAATTATCTCTCCTGGATCAATTTTTCTAGGTCAGTGGTTTTTCCAATGAGATATTTCACATTGCCTTCTATTTTTTCATTTGTTTGTATCTGTTTTTAATATCTTTATTTCACATAAAATCATTAGCTTCCAATTGCTCTCATCTAATTTTAAATCAGTTATTCTCTTCAGTGAGTTTTTGAAATTCCTTTTCCATCTGGAAAATTCAGCTTTTTAAGGCATTCTTCTCCTCAGTAACTTTTTGGACCTCTTTTGCCATTTTAGTTAGTCTATTTTTTTCAGTTGTTATTTTCTTCAGTGTATTTTTGGATCTCCTTTAGCATGCTATTGACTCACTTTTCATGATTTTCTTGCATCATTCTCATTTCTCTTCCCAATTTTTTCCTCTTCTCTAGATTCATTTTCAAAATCCTTCTTCAGCTCCTCCATGGCCTATAATCAGTTCATATTTTTCTTGGAGGCTTTTGATGCAGGAGTTCTGACTTTGCTGTCTTCCTACTGCTCCATGCCTTGATCCTTTTTGTCCTCCAAACAGTATTCCATGGTGTTTTGTGTGTGTGTGTGTGTGTGTGTGTGTGTGTGTGTGTGTGTGTGCTTCCTCTGCTTGGTCATATTGGCAGCCATTTACTTGGCTTTTGAGCTCTTTGCCACAGTAGAACTCTGCTTCCAGAGTGGAGAGAGCTTTGTCCCAAATCACTGGGGTTTTTGCAGCTACTAGAGCTATTAGGAGGGTGTGCTCACTACAGCCCCCACAAACTGTGGCTCACTGGCCACACACCCCAGCACCACCACCCAAGACTACAACCCAGATCCAAGCAGGTCAAAGCAAGAGCGAATACCCTCTGAATGGTTGCTTGGTCCCCCTACAATCTGCAGACCAGGAGCTCCTGAGGCAACCACACAGCACAGGTGCAGCCACTGTGCCTCCACTGCTTTTCACCCCAGGGACAGGGACTGGACATGCTTTTCTGTTCCAACAGAGTTCCCCACTGACCTTTTACTTTCGCTTTGGCATTTATGGGTTGAGGAGTCTGGAAAACTCCACAGCTGCTGGTGATTCACTCTCCTGGAGTCTGCTTTGGCTGCTGCTGGTTGGGGCCACCCTGGGGCTGGAGCAAGGGCTCATGCGGCACTGTGTTTGGCTCCCAGTGTGCTGTGATAGAACTTATCTGTCTACCTGCTTGGTTTCCTTGAGCAGGAGATTTGTTTTTCTCTGTCTCTTTGTGGGTTCTGAGCTCTAAGTTTTCTTTAGAGTATTTTTTTACATGTATTGGAAATGGTGGGAGCTGGAGCCCATGCCACGTTTGTGCTTCTACTCTGCCATCTTAGCTCCACCCAAGACATACCTCTGTCCTTTATTTTAATTTGTATATTTGTAAAAGTCAAAATGACTTAGTCACTCAAAGTCATTCTTAAACAATATTGCTGTTACTGTATATAATGTTCTTTACTTTGATGTAATAGAATATCTGGGTTCATGTTCAAAAGAAGATAATGTTGTCAGAAAAAAGTCACTCCTACCCCAATGAGTAACATCAAATGGTTACAAGTCCAAAATGTGTTCTTAGAAGAACTTAAAAAGGAATTGAAAAATTAAATAAGAGAGATCAAGGAAAATCGATGGGGGGGAACAGCCCAAGACAACTATGAAAAAAATTAACCACTTGGAAAAAGAGGCCCAAAATCTTAAGGAAGAAAATAACTCCTTGACAACTAAAGTTGGACAAAAGAAATCAACTGACATTATAAAACCCTTAGAAACAACAAAATTAGTGGGAAAATATAAGAGAATATGAAACATCTCATTAGAAAAACTAATTGATCTGAAGAAGAGATCCCAGGAAGACAATATAAGAATTATTGGACTATGTTAAAGTCATAATTAAAAAAAGAATCTGGATGCAATATTATGAGAAATTATTAATGAATATTATTTGGATCCTTCCCCTCTTCAGGCTTGAGTAACTTCTTCCATTCTCCAAATTCTTTTGAGTATTTATAATGATGAACAACTTCACAATGGCACCTTGCAGATCTTTTAAAAGCCTAGGACACAGGAATCTGATGACTTGAATAAATCAGTGGCAGCTGAATGCTTTGTTATTATCTCAATCAATTAATTATTCTAACAGTGATAACTTATTAAGTGCCTACTCTGTGTCTGGTATTGTGCTAGGCACAAGTAAAAGTTCCCTACTCTAAAAGAGTTTACATTCTAATGATATGGACAACAAATATATACACATTGTATATGTGTATATGCATGCATGTGTATACATGCATGATAGTAAACATGCATGCATTTAAGCATGTATATATAGTGTGTGTATCCACACATGTACATATATGTATGGATGTGTAGATACATATGTATGAGTATGTATGTAAGGATAAGTACCACAAATACAAGTTTTTAGGGAATTTATGCAGTTATCCGGCATGGCAGCGTGGGGAAAAGAAAGCAATGTACAAGGAGCCTAGAAATGCAGCCAGGGGATAGGTCATGAAGGACTTTATAAGCTAAATGAGACAATTTATTTTAGATCCTTGAGACAATAGGGGGCCATTAGATGTTAGTGAGTAAAGCAATAGCATGGTCAGTTTGCCACTTGAGGACAATTCCTTTGGCAGCTGTGTGAAGGATGGACAGGACGGAGAGAGACAAGTAAGAGAGAACAATTAGAATGCTATTATAATAATATAAGTCAATGGTGATGATTGCCTGATCTCATGGGCGACTGAACAGAAAAAGAGGAATGTTGCCAAAGAAGGAATAGGAAGATTAGACATGTCACCATCAAAGAGGGTGAGAAAAAATCAACAATAATACTGATGTTCAGAATCTGGGAGACCAGAAGAATGGTTGTACCTTGGTCATAAATGGGGAAATTTTTCAAAATAAGTAGGAATGGAGAGAACTGCAATAAAATCTCTTTTGGACATACCTTACAGATATATCTGGATATATCCTTAATGAGATCTTCTGGATTTGCATGCTGGTCATGGGCATAAACTCCCCAGACGAATCTTGACATGTCTGTCTTTTTCCTTCCTGTACAGTGCCATTGCCTCTTTCATAATCATGAGTGAGCTTATATCTTTTTAAATCTCTCTCTTTTCTCCAAACAAGGTGAAAAACATTTTATATTTTCTTTAACATTCCTCTAGAACTTCATTTTACTCTGACAATGAGGTCTCCTCCAACAAACTTGGCTCAAAAAATCTTTTAAAATGTGTGTGTGTTTGTGTGTGTGTGTGTGGGTGTGTGTAAACTGAAATTAAAAATGAAATTAAAATGAAAATGTGAAACTGCAAGAGGGAGAAAGAAATAATGAGAGAGAGATAACATGGTGGGGAAAAGGGAGAGGGAATGTGAAGAGAGGGTAGAGGAGAGAGGGGAAAGGAAAGAGAGGAGAGGAAGAAACAGAGACTGAGACCCTGAGGTTCCGCTGACCTGACATTGGGAAGGTTACCCCCTACTGTGAGGAGCAGTGTGTTCAGGGTTAGGTTGGGTAGGGTTGGGGTAACTTGGGTAAAATCCACAGAGGCAGTGGGAGAGGGTCATTTGATAGTACTCTTTCATAACTAATCATTCTGACTAGTGAAGTCTTTTTGAGATGCTATCTAAGTTATTTCTATAGACATAAATAGAATAAGTGCTTTCAGTGACCTTGCGAAAAGCTTAACTTAGGCCTTTTGGTACTGTGAGAGCAGGAATTTTTGTTCTGGTGGCAGATTCCTCATTCTATCCCCCTCTGCTGGGCAGGCTGATGTGCAGGCGGAGGAGCTGCTTCTTTCTTGAATTCATTCATGTACCTTCTATCTGTCATAGGGCTTATATGCTGAATTTTGGTTCCATGTTTTCTGATGCTGAATCCTTGGGTTCATCTTTTTTGATAAAAATAACTCAGGAACTCTGGGTCTCCATCTTAATATTGGGCCAATTATGGTCCTATGCCACGTACACTAACCGGCATTGTGGCCCTCAGAGCCATGACACTTCTTTCTAAGCACAAAATTAGTCATTCAATAAACATTTATTAAGCACCTTCTATTTGCCATGTAGTAAACTAAGAGCTGGTGACATGAAAAGAGGAAAAAGGCAGCTCCTGACTTTAAGGAGCTCACAGGCTGATAAAGGAAAGAACAAATAAACAAATACACACAAATCAAGTTATATGCAGGACAAATAGGAAATAAATAACAGATGGAAGGAACTAGAATTAAAAGGAATTGAAAAAGGTTTTGTGAAGATGATGGAATTTTAGTTGAGACTTGAAGGAAGCAGGAAAAGTCAGTGAGCAGAGGTGAGGAAGGAGATTATTCTAGCACTGTGCACAGCCGGGGAAAATAATCAGAGCCAAGAGATAGGATATCTTGTTAATGGAATATCAAGGAAAACGTGTCAGTGGATTGATGAGTATATGGTAAGGTGTAAAATGACTGGAAAATTTGGAGGGACCTTTGTTCCCCCCAAATGCCAAATGTAAAATTTTGTATTTGATCCTAGAGGTGACACTGGAGTGTACTGAGTGGGGGGTGCACAGGTGGATCTGAATTTTAGTGAACACTTTGGTGACTGGAGGAAGGATAACTTGGAATGGGGAGAGACTTGAGGCAGACAGACTCACCAGAGGATATTGAAATATTTCAGATGTGAAGCTCATAAAGGTTCCCACTAGTGTGACGACAGTGTCAGAGGAGAGAAGAGGGTATATTTAAGAGATATTGCAAAGATGAACTCTATGGGCTTTGACAAAAGATTGGATATGGGGATGAGGAGGAAGAGAGAGCTAGAAATCAAAGAGGAATTCTAATTTGTAATTCTGAGGGACTGGGAGGATGGTGTTGTTCTGGACAGTAAATGGGAATTTATGAGTGGGGGGGTAAGAAGGATTGGGGGAAAGCTAATGATTTTGACTTTGGAAATGGATTAAGATATCTGCTCTTGATGGAAAACTTATATATTTGTGAAAATGTATTTATTGGTGAAGTCTTCTTCATCCCTTTAGATGTATACACTTCAGGCCTACCCCTCTATTCTACAAAGAGAATTTGCACACTGTTCATCACATAGATACAAAATGACATCATTTACTAATAAAAATAATGAAAATGCTAATACAATTTCTTCATTTGGTAATAAAAAATAATTTCTACAATACCAATGATTATATTTTTAATTTATTATTTTTAATTTATTTGTAATTGCAAGTCTCATATAGATTATCCATTGTAGTAAAAATGAGACATTACATACCGTGTTTCCCCGATAATAAGACCTATCCCTAAAATAAGCCCTCCCCTTACTGTGTAAGATTCCTCTAAAATAAGCCCTCCCCCGAAAATAAGCCCTATTGAGATTGCTACTGTAGTGAAGGTGATCCCCTGCGCTACATTACGGTACCCTCTGTATGCACCGTCCCCTCCCTCCCCCCGTGAAACGCACGCCGAGCTCCGAGCTGCATCCAATCAGAGCTGCAGCAGTGAGCGCGTCATCCTGTTCTTCCCCAGTGATTTGCTTGCTGCCACCATTGAGAGCAGTGCCGTGGAGGAGAGCTGAGGCAGGACAACATAAGCCCTCCCCTGAAAATAAGCCCTCTGGTGTTTTTCTTTCAAAAAAAAAATAATAAGACAGTGTCTTATTATCGGGGAAACACGGTAGGGATGACATGGTCCTACAGATATTTTTGTTTGCAGACATCATAGTTGTAATTCTATAAAGTCCTGGAACTTCGCAGAATCTATCAAAAGAGGTCCATAGTTTCTCAAAAGATTTCAGCCTAACTATCCTTGAATAGAATCTCCTGAAATGTGTAACTAAGGCCCCAGTGGGGAAGAGATTTCCTATGACTGAATTGTGCCTTTTAAAGAGTACAAGGCACTTGAGAAAATAAAGGGCACATCTCAACTGCCTCTCCCTCAATCTTTTGTTCCTTGTATTCACCACCATCATCAAACTTCCATAGAAAGAATAACACAGATTTTGCTTAAGTAACTTTTCTTTTAAATCATGCCCCCAATTTTCCCCCAGTTAAATCACTTTGGAAAATTTTACATTTTAATATATTTTAAAACAATTTAAATAACAGTTTTCCCTCAAATATTTCTTCTGTACTCAAAGAGCTCCATGGAAATGACTGTTCAATATTATACATTTAAAATCCCAGCACTTGGTACAGAGTAACTACTTAATAAATGCTCGATGAATTGACTTTACCATGGTTACCCTTATTAAATCCTTCCTTCTATTATCCTTAGTCCCTCCTTCAGCAGTCTAAGACCCTACTCAACTAGTTTCATATGAGTTAGAGAGTAATTCACTCTGATTAAAACTTATTCTACTTAATGCAAAGAGAATTCCAGAAAAAAAATAATTAATCTGATTTGACAGACTGATTTTGTTGTTGTTGATTTTATCTCAATTAATTCTACAAACCTGAATTAAAAAAATCTTTGCTTTTTATTCTGCACGATGGCATACAAATAGGAAATTTGAAACCTTCTACTTATTAGTTGGGGTATGTCATATCCAATTAGGGTAATTATAAAAAGATTTTCCCTGGAGGACAGAAGCACTCTGGGAATTGATTCAATTCAAAATCTACATAAATGTGAGTGCCCATTTACAATTAGTATTTGCATACATTCTGTACAACCACTGATCCAAAGATAGTCACTTCTGTTCTATAAGAAGAAATCTCCTGAGATCCTTTTCTAAAGAATATACACACACACACAAATATTCATTTACAAAGAGAAGAATAGAGAAAACTAGTGATTACTTAGTATTATTGATTAATCTTTAAAAAAGATAATGTTTATATTTTTGGATAAGTAGGATCCTTAAGTAAAGTGATACACTGAGATTTCAAAACACTTCCTTTTCTACACTAGAAGCTAAAAACAATTCCATTTGAATCAGTAGTTGTGTTGAAGGTCCAGAGAAAACCATTCACTTCACATCATCTTACAGATCCATTCCCTTCCTCCACTCACACAGCCACCACCCTGTTCATGTCTTCATCCTTCCCAACTCCAATGGCTCTCTAAATCCAGATTTAAAAAAAAATCCTACTGATTTTTAAAGTCTTTGACAACCTGGCCCTTCCTACCTCCCAAATTTGTGACTCTTTGCTCTCCTCACTATGTGCAACAAAGCAACTATACTGACCTCCCTCCTCTTGCTCATACATGATATACTATCTATCCCCCAATTTTGTACCTTTGCGTTGGCTGTCCCTCACACCTGGAATGACTTCCCTCCTCATCACTGCCTTTGGATTTTCCTTCAAGATTTTTCCATCCAAATACCATCATTTTGCAATAGCCTTTTCCTAGTATTCCCATCCACATAAGCTTTCCACTCTAGGTTTACTTGCCTTCTAATCTGTATGTCTTTCCTTATAGTTTATGTGTCTTTCCTTCCAGCCTCTATGTCTTGTCTTCTAGTCTCTACACTAACTTGTAGACACTTACTTATTTGCTTATTGTCTCCCCCTTAAAAAACAAGTTCTTAAAGGGCAGAGAATGTTTTTTAATTTCTTTGTATCACCAGAATTTATCGCTGTGTCTAAAGTGTAATAAGCACTTACTAAATGTTTATTGATTGAATTATTTCAATGCAATTTACTTCAAATTTGAGGAACCTATTATTTAAAGGCTCCAAAGGAAAAAAAATTCAGTCCATGCTCCAAAGAAGATTACATTCTAATGGCATGCACACATTATAAGTAAACCTTCAGGAATATTTTATCATTGCAATGACAAACAAAGATATATATATATATATATATATATATATATATATATATATATATATATATATGTATATATATATATGTATATATATATAAGATAGATAGATAGATAGATGGATAAATATTTTGCAGCACATAATTTAGGTTGCTAGCCAGCCATCATTTATCCTTCAATGATACTTGGGTAATCCTTAAATTTTCTTTATTTTTGCCTCTAGGCATTCCGATACTCTGCTTTCCTTCCTAGAAGTGGCTCTGGGTAATGTAAATGCTAGATTTCCTGCTCCAATTTTTTTTTCCTACCAGCCCAAGTTTGGTGTGAATATTAAGGCCTTCACACAAGGAAGGGGTATTGCTTGAATTAAAAAGTAAAATTACATAAGAAATCAAAACTAGTACATACCTTTTTTTTACAAGATTATTTTGACTTTAAGTAAAGGGCAAAGAGTTCTGATGAGAGTAATATGAACTGATGCTGCATATGATGAGATCAATTTGCTTTTCTGAGAATAGAAGAGAGAATAAGCTGGAGTTTCTGTATAAAGGACATGAGTAAGATCAGAAAATAGAACATTCTTTTTTTTTTTGCTTTGTTTTTGAGGGCAATTGGGGTTAAGTGACTTGCCCAAGGTCACAGAGCTAGTTTTTGTGTTAAGTGTCAGAGTCTGGATTTGAACTCAGGTCCTCCTAACTCCAAGGCCAGTATTCTATTCATTGTGCCACCTAGCCTCCCAGACATTCATTTTGGTAAGATGCCAGAATCAATTTTTGAGTGGTAGAATGCCATTCCCTTCCTTTGTGATGTTGAAAAATCAGGATATATTCCCACTTGGTTAGAACATGTTAGAATTCAGATGTATGAAAAAGAAAGATGGCTACTAGGTAACTGACTGATGTCTATTCCAAACCTAGATTTCTATGAGGGGATGATGCTAAATGTGTCCTACAAATCTAGGTCTCACTCTGTCTGAGATCCAGTGTTTAGAAGTCACTTAATGAGGCTTTACCTTACCACTGCTGGTAAGTATTCTCAGACCAACTGGAGGAAAGAAAGAGAAAATATATCCTCCACAAATACTATAT
The DNA here is from genome assembly GCF_028583685.1 of Petaurus breviceps papuanus. Taxonomy (NCBI): domain Eukaryota; kingdom Metazoa; phylum Chordata; class Mammalia; order Diprotodontia; family Petauridae; genus Petaurus; species Petaurus breviceps. Next base: position 683,354 of record NW_027186458.1, on the reverse strand, counting down.
ATAAATCTAGGTTCCCTTTCCTTTATTGAGTGCAGAGAAATTTTGATGTTGCTCTAAGATGAGGCAATGTTTTATGTTGTCATCTCTCCAAGTGCCAAAACTACTTGACTCCAAGACTGGCAGTGAGTTTCTTATAATTATTTTCCCAAAACCCTAAATATTTTTGCATGTGCAGAATTAATGCCATAAGACAGATATGTATTATGGCTTCAAAACTTGAAAAGTATCATAAATGATACAAAATTTTACTGAAAGGAGTCATAATAATGATCACAATGTATCTTGATATCAGATTATATGGTTTCACTGAAAAAAATGTATAAAGCCATTTTATCCCATGAAAATATTCCTTCCTTACATAATAAATTCAAACGTCTCTCTATTGCTTCTATCCTGAAATATAAAGTCATTGGACTTTTAAAGCCCCTTACAAAATGGTCCCTATTAGAGATTACTCACCTTTACAAATTCTTACTTGGATTTGGGGGGGTCATTAAATGTGTATAAGCATTGTCTTCTCATTTCCGTTTCAATGAGAAAATAAAAATGTAACAGGACACTTTAGGCTAATACCTAACAGAATAACTTTCTGTTCAGCTGCACTGAATCTATGATTGTCTAGAGACAGACTGTGGCTTAAAACTAGCACTCCTATTTCAAGGGAAAAGAAGAGCAAAACCCCAGGGAGGGGCAAACCACTTACAGAATGAGAAGTGAACATCAGATATCTATGGAGGAGGTGGTTCCTTGGGAGAGTATTGTTTATAAGCAATGAAGTAGGAGATCAGGACAACAGAAGCAGGAAAAAGCAATCACCATGGAAGCAGGATTAAAGTTATTGCACAGGAGCAGTACTAATAAGGAAAAGTGGTGACCTTATTTCACTGGATAAGCATCTCCACCATTGCTAGAATAAGGACATACATAAGAATTAGATGTGTGATTTCACCAGCAGAGGGAATTCCCAGGTAAGAAAACTTCTACCACAATATTTCAGGACATTCTCAGCAACTTAGAGTCATGGAGTTGCTTGGAAAAGTGTTGTTACTAAAGTAGTTACTAAACTGCATATAAGGATCTTTTTGCGTCACTTATTGACAGAAAATGATGCACATTCACACATCTATGTATGTGTATGCCAGTAGATAAGAAGTTCTTTGTAACTTTAGCCAATGATTAAAAGAAAAAAAAATCTATGCTCTTCAGTTACTCAAAGCAGTGCAAAAAACAAACCATGCAAGTGTTCATTAATTAAATACCATACTCTTTGGACCTAAAAATCAAAGAAAGAAGGGCTGAGAGAGAGAGAGAACATTGGGGAGGATAATACAAAAAGAAAAAATCATCATTTATATGGCTGAAACACAATGCAAAGAAAACAAGTTGACTCAAGTGGAAAACAGAAAGCTTGAGTGCTTTTAATATAAAGAATGATAGAATGGCTAAATCAAGGGAGAGGACTGAAACTCTACCTGGTCTGCAAATCTGGAAATGGGGATGTGGGGCAAGGATAAGTTTTTTTTATCTTTTTTAAATTAAATTTTGTGTTATTTTTAGTTTACATCATTCATTTCCACAAGATTTTGAGCTACAAAATTTCTCCCCATCTTTCCCCTACCCAAGACCCCTAAAAAGTGATCCCATTCTATACCCCTTCTACCAATCTGCTTTCTCTTATATCCTCCCCCATCCCCCTTCTGACTTTCCGGTAGGGCAAGATGGATTTCTATACCCAAGTGCCTGTATATCTTATTTCCCAGTTTCATGTAAAAAATAATATATTTTTAAACATTTGATTAAAAAAATTTGAATTCCAGATTCTTTCCCTTCCTCTCTCATCATTCATGCTTACTGGGCAGATAAGCAATTGAATATAAGTTGTACATGTGTAGTGAGGCAAAACATTTCCATAGTGGATATATTGTGAATTTTCCTCCATCCAATCCTGCCCTCTACTTGTTCTATTATCTACTTTGACCCTGTCCCTTTTCAAAAGTGTCTTCTTCTAACTTCCCTCCAAACTGCCTGTGTTCCATCATCCCTGCTTTCATCCCTCTCACCCCTACTCTCCTGTAGGGTGAGATACCCTATTTAGTGTGTATGTTATCCTCTCCCTAAGCCAAATTCAATGAGAATAAGGTTGACCCATTCCCTTTTGCCTTCCTTTTCTTCCCCTCCATTATGACAATTTTCTCTTGCCTCTTCTATAGGAGATAATTTACCCCATTCTGTATCTCCCCAACTTCTCTCATTATATTCCTCTCTCACCTCTCAATTTCACCTTTTAAGTATCATCCCTTCCTATTCAGTTGGTCCTGTGTCCTCTGTCTATCTATACCTGTACACATATATACACACACTCACATATGTATTCATACACCCACATATCCTCCTATATAGACATATGTATACACACATTTATATTCTGTTCAACTATCCTCATAGTGAGAAAGGTTTCATAACTACAATGATCATTTTTCCATGTAGGAATGTAGATAGTTCAACTTTGAAAAATTCCTTATGATTTCTTTTCCTTGTTTATCTTCTCCTGCTTCTCTTGCTTCTTGTATCTGAATGTCAAATTTTCTATTCAACTCTGTTTTTTTCATCAAGAATGCTTGAAAGTCTGCTATTCCATTGAATGACCATATTTTCTCCTGAAACATAATACTCAGTTTTGATGGGTAGGTGATTCTTGTTTTTTTTTCCCCAGGTCACTGGTGTTTCCAATGAGAACTTTCAAATTTCTTTCTATTTTTTTCACTTGTTTGTATCTCTTTAATAGTGTCTTGATTTCTCATAAAGTCACTTGCTTCCATTTGCTCCAATCTAATTCTGAAGGAATTATTCTCTTCAGTGAGATTTTGAGATTCTTTTCCATCTGACTAATTCAGGTTTTAATGGAATTATTCTCCTCATTGGCTATTTGATCCTCTTTTGCCATTTGAGTTAGTCTATTTTTAAGGTGTTATTTTCATTAGTAAGGTTGTTGACACTCTTTTCATGATTTTCTTGAATGATTGTCATTTCTCTTCCCATGTTTTCTCCACTTCCCTTATTTGACTTTCAAAATCCTTCTTAAGCTCCTCTATGGCCTGTGAAAAATTCATATTTTTCTTGGAAGTTTTGATGCAGGAATTCTGACCTTGTTTTATTCCTCCTGTTCCATGCTTTGATCCTTTTTGTCTCCAAAAAAAGGAATCCAAAGTCGGATTGCTGTGCTTGCTTTGTTTCTTTCGCTTGCTTATGTTGCCACCGAATTACTTGACTTTTGAGCTTTTTGCCACAGAAGAAGTCTGCTTCCAGAGAGGAGAACTTTGTCCCAAATCACTGGGATTTTCATAGCTGCTGGAACTATTAGTTGGGTGCCTTCTCTGAAGCCTCCACGTGCTCTGGCACACACACCCCCCCCCCAGGACCTCCACCCAAAACCATGATCCAGATCCAACCATGTTAAAGCAAGAGTGATTACCCATTGTAATTGTCACTTGGTCCCCTTACAATCTGCAGGCCACAACCTCTGAAGGAGGCATGCAGTGGTGACTGCCATACCCCAGCTGCTTCTCCCTCTAGGAGCAGAGTCTGGACCGCACTCCCAAAACCCCTGTTCCCAAAGTCCATTGAGCTCTCACTTTGTGTTTGGCATTTATGGGTTGATAAATCTTGAAACTGCTACAGCTGCTGGTGATCAACTCTCCTGAAGTCTGCTTCAGGGTTAGGGCCACCCTGAGGCTAAAACCATGGGTTGACATGGGGCTGGGCTCTGCTCCCAGTGTGCTGTGATGGAACCTTCCTGTCTGCCTGTCATGACTGCCTTCAGTGGGAGGTTTGTTTTTCTCTGTCACTTTGTGAGTTATGTAGGCCTAAAGTTTGTTTAGAGTCATTTTTATAGGTATTTGAGGTGGTTATGGAGGGAGTTCAGGGAGTTTTCCTACTTCTATGCTGCCATCTTGGTTCCGCCCCATAATTTTTTTTTTCTTAAAAGTTTTACATTGGTACCAGAGTTATAAGAAAAAGTACTTTACCAATTCCTCTTATGATGTAAATCTGATCTCATCTTTCTTAATAGTTAACATCACATTATCAAAAGATTAGACCAGTAAGTTTTCCAAATTATATTTTATGTACTTTAGATAGACTTTTCATAGCTCATATCACTCAATCCAATAAATCTTCCAGAAAATCAATTTATTGGCCAATCAGTGGTATTAGTCACTTGTTAACCTCATAGGTTCACGTTGGTTAAAGTATCATCTCTATGCAAATGACTCCCAAATCCAGGTCTGACTCTTTCTTGAGTGCCAAGTAAAGATCTACCTAGCTCTGTCTGTTGGTTATTTTAGAGATTCCATAGAAGTTGTTCCAAACTCATTACATGCCAAAATTAACTTAAAACATGAACAAAAATGTTTATATTAGATAGATAGATATACTACATATGTGTGTATGTATGTATAGTATTTGAAATTCATATAGAAAATTGTTTTCTATTTAAAATATGCCATTGGTACCATGTTAATAATAATTGAAACAAAATATGGCACTTTCCTGGGAGTCAGTTGAAATCATCTATGATATTATTCTCACAAATTACTATTGCTCCTGAGTAGGATTGAATGGCTTTTTCAAGACAAAGAGAAATCTAACCAAAATATTGTGGTAGTCACAATATATATTGATAAAAAATTATATATTTTCATTAAACAATACCTTAAATAACCACTTTATTCCATGAAAATATTCATCAGCAATATCCAAAGACTTTTGGACTTGATAAATAAGCTTGTCATTAATAAAATGAACACCAAGTTAATGCCAAGATAGTTTTTTTTTTGAGGCTTTGATGTCGAATCCAAAAGCCAAATTAAACCAATGGATGAAACCAATACCTATATATATTGCTCTTCTCCGAGCAAGTCACATCAATAGAAGATTATCAAGGAAAAAGTTGAAATTTAGCTCTTAAGAGACTGATTGGGATCCTGAAATCAAAGCTTAAAAGGCAAAATGCAGTTGGTGTCATTGGCATCTTAGGAGATACCAATCTTGGCATGTGCTTTTGACTCAGGAAAACAGATAACAAACCTCAGAAGCATCTTTAAAAACCTCTTATAGTGTTAATGAAACAGAAGGATCACAAACACACATACATATGTATATGTACTATATATACAATTATATAATTTATGCATTTATATGCCTATAAAATACATATGGAATATTGAATTTTTATGTCCCTAGAAGAAAATGAAAGGCAGCATAGACAAGCAAGACAGTTTTGAAAGACAAGTGGGGAATTTATATACACAGACACACAATATATGCATATACATGATACATGCATGTCTATGTATGTATCACTTATATGCAATGCACATGAATACACAAACTCATACACACATATTTTGGGAGGGAATAGATTCACAATAAAATAGTATAGATAGCTAGACAAATGATATTTAATATCATATCATATTATATTATACCCTGTCCTGATATGCCATGTTTAATATTATACTTCATTATATATCATATATATGGATTATTTTATTTTCACATTTCCTTTTTTTAAATCATGTCACCCCCATGTCCTCTATGAAATGGCACCTACTGTAGCTGTCATGAATAGCCTAATGTTACTTAACATAGACGGCCTTATATATCAAGATTTTGTTCAATTACAAAAAGCAGTCATCTTTTAAACTTGCACAGTGGTATTCAGAACATTTAGCAAAAATGATTGCTAGCAGGATAGCACCTGACTCCAGGAAGATTTTTGTCTGACTTTCATCAAGTGGTATGCAAAGAAGAAGACATTTCCTGCTTGTCTCCTATCTCATGGTGCTTCTTCCAGCAAGGAGATGAAACTTCTAATGAAGCACAAATGCATCCACAAATACACACACACACACACATCCACATCTTAACTATACCCTATAGCTGAGAAAGAGTTTTATTTTTTAAAGGGGAAAAGTGTTTCTTATATAAAAGAAAAAAGGCCATTTTGTTTTAAATTTGAAAGCAGCTTATCTTTTGTGTTTCCAAAGCTAACTGTCAATCTCAAATGAAAAGGCAATGATGTGGGTTAGGGATTGCATGTGGCTGCTTTGTTACATGTGGCATGAACAGAAGTGCTAATGAGTTCTGGCACTTCACTCATGTGCAGTAAGCTTTCAACACACATAAGCCAAGTGACCAAGCTGATGTGTGCAGTTATACAGCCTGGGAGAAAGGAAGAGAGGCACACATGAAGCTTGAAGAGAATGTAAGTCAATATGACTAAACATTAGTCTTTCAATAACCAAAAGAGAAAGAAAAGAAAAGATGGGAGAGGAGAAGAGGAGGGAGAAAAGGAATGGGTGAAGGAAATTTTAGGAGAAAAATGATCCCTGGAAAGCTAGGAATGGCTATCTGCCAGTTGCTGACACAGACATTTCTGGTGATTCTCTGAAATTCCTGGCACATGCAGTTGAACAACCAGTAAACCAAAAACCTAAATATGGTAGTTCAATCTATTCACTATACCTCTCTCTGCTAAAAAAATGGGGGGGGGAAGAGCTGGGAAAGTTTTAGATATGAAAATCTCTTCTGGGTGGAGGAAAGATAATTTTAGATTAATCTGTAAAGACTATGGAGTTAGGACTAGGTCTCCCAGTATTAATGATTTTTGAGCACTGAAATTAAAAAAAAACACTTGGAAACTATTAATTTAGGAGAAACAGAATAGGATTTTATTTTCATTTTTGAGAGTGCACGTGTTTCAGATACTGAATTAAAGATGAAAAGTAAAGCTACAGAACAATTTAGAAATTCTGAGTCAGCAAATATTTGATTGACTAATATGCATTAATCATTGAAAAGACAATTATCTTTTGTACAGAAACAATGGTTTACAAAATTTCAAAGGACTTTAACATGGATTGAAGGGGGTGAGAGGTGGGAATAAGGGTGATGTGGAAATTTAAGAAAATTCCATTGATAGCTATATGGAAGATGGACTGGGATGGGAAGGAACTGGAAGTAGAAAGACCTCTTAGAAGCCTATTGAAATAGTCCAGGTAAGAGTGATGAGGGCCTGAACTTGGGTGATTATCTGTGTGAGTAGAGAGATCACAGTTATATAGGTGAGATGTGAAGGTCAAAACGACAAGGATTTACAATTGATTATATATGTGAGATTACTCTCTCCTGAGTTCCTGTCTTACACTATGAACTACTTACTGGGCATTTTGAAATTAACATCCTATAGGCATTTCAAACTCAATATATTCAAAATCAAACTAATCATTATTTTTTCCAAAATCTACCCCTTTCCACAATTCAATACTATTTTTGAAGGTAGCTCTTCTGGGTCACATGAGCAACATATTCTCTGATACACATGATATCTCAAACCTCTCTATGAGTCAAAGATAAAGCAACTTTAACTGACCCCATGGTCTAGAATACCCAAAGTCCCCACCCCAAAAAAGGTTAAAATATTAACTGACATTTACTGACCCTGACAATTTTCAGCACCTCTTCCTCTCCTACCATGATATTGGCCCCGAGCTTGAACTAGCAGACCAACAACCCAAAACACAGGATTGCAACAAAATCCAATTACACACTTTGTCCAAACTCTTCTTTTCTAAGACCATGAAGACCCTGCGTTTGCACTCCAGAAGTTTGCTTGGGCAGTGACAGACAGCCAAAAGGTCAGCTAGTTGCTTTTCAGAAGCACACGTGTGCTGGAGGGAGCAGTCCTGTAGAACCAGTAATGCAAAGGACAGAACTCTTGGTTCCATAGCAGATAACTCTGTAGCACCAGCACAACAACTTTCAGCAGTGTGGCAGCTCTCAGAACTGCCAATGCCAGGCCAGAGGACTGAAAAACAGGAATGGTGACAGACTATGAAGGGGCCTGTGAAGCACTTCATTAAGCCTGAGGGCAAGGGTGAAGTTCCAAATAGTAAGCCAGAATAGCTGGACTAGATAACAGTACTAACAAAAGCGCATCACGGAACCTATTTTCCTATGGCATTTGTCATGTTTCTTTTATGTCATTTTAGCCAATATGATAGTCAGGAATTCAGAGTTATTTAAATTTGAATTTCTTTGATTATTGGTGATTTCAAATATTTTTCATATGGCTATTCACATATTAGAAAAAAAACATCAACATAAGTATTCATATCAAAAAGTTACATGATAATCTCAATAGATGCCTTTGACAAAATACAGTTCTCACATATAAACTTCCAGGAAAAAGCCTGTATAAAGTGTAAGCATAGAGTGTTAATATCCTAAAAATCACCTATCTAAAACAAAAATAAAAATCAGGCATAATATGCAAAGTGATACACTAGAAACTTTTCTAACAAATATGGGAATGGGACAAAGATGCCAACTCTCTCAAATATTATTTGTTATAGTTCTGAAAATGCTAGCAATAGAAATAACAGGGAAGAATGAAAACTGAAGACATAAAGATAGGCCAAAAGGAGATAAAATTATTCATATTTACTGATGATTGAATCACTTACATTAAAAATCCTAGGGAGTCAGAGAAGATACCAACTGTGAAAATAGCTACAGAAATGTTACAGTTTATAAAATATATTCTCAACAACCAGTTATATTTCTAAATAATAACAAGCAAATAGCAAGAAGCAATAAGAGAAAGGGAAATTCCATTCCATATAGCTATGAAATGCATAAAATATCTGATGATTGCCCTATGTAAAGCACATATAAAATTTACGTAGTTTAAATTACAAAGGACTCTGAAAATAAATAAGGGAAACCTGAAAACAAATAAGATGAATGAATATTTATAAAAATATAAACTGTTCAGATTAACAGTAATGGAACTAGAATACTTAAACAATGCTATCATAGAAAAAAAGTGAAATAGTCATCAATGAGCTCCCTAAGAAAAATAATTGTGACTAGATAACTTCACAAGTGAATTCCACCAAACATATATATATATATATATATATATATATATATATATATATATATATATTCCAATACTATATAAACTATTTGGGAAAATGGATAAGGAAGGATTCCTACCAAATTCCTTTTATGAGACACATATAATGCTGATACCTAAATCAGGAAGAGTAAAAACCAGAGAGAATCTAAATACTAACTTCCCTAATGAATATTAATGCAAAATTAAAAAATATATATATTAGCAAGGAGATTGTGGCAATATGTCACAAAAATCATGGATTTTAAATAGGTGGGATTTATACTAGGAATGGAAGTCTGGCTCAATATTTAGAAAAATATTAGCACAATTGAGCATATCAAGAAAAATGACAAAAATCACACAATTACCTCAATAGATGCATAATAGCTGTTTTTTTCAAAATGTAATACCCATTTCTATTATTTGAAACTAATGTAAAACAAAAGAATAAACTGATATTTCCTTAAAATAATAAATCATGATTATCTAAAACCATCTGTAATTATCATCTGTAATTTGCATGAATTAGAAGTCTTTTCAAAAAAATAAATAGTGAAGCAAGGATAAACATCATCACCATTACTTTCAGTAATGTACTAGAAATGTCGGCTAGAACAATAACATTATATCTGTATAAGTTCACATTTGGTCTCAGACACTTACTAAGCGTGTGACTCTGGGTAAGTCACTTAATCCTGTTTGTTTCAGGTTCCTCATCTGTAAAATGATATGGAGAAAAAAAATGGCAAACCCCTCCAGTATCTATGCCAATAATTTTCCAAATGGGATTGTGAATCATCTGAAATCACTAAAAATGTCACAACAAAATAATAAGATGAAAATTTCCATACTCTTTGAAACAGAGTGTTCATTACTGGGCTTTTACCAGTCCTTGTAATACAGTGAAGTATTTGTAGCAGCACTTTTGGTGACAGCTAAGAATGGAAAACAAAGAATATGTCAATCAATTGGATAATGGTTACACAAATTATGGTGCATTAATATAAAGGAGTATTACTGGACTCTGTAAAATGATGTCTGTGAAAAAACACACAGGAAGATCTATATGAACTGATGCAGAATGAAGTAAGCAGTGTCAAGAAAATAGTTTATCCAGTAACTACAACCATGTAAATGGAAAGAATGACACACTAGAACATCAAAAGTAAATGTAACAATTAAAATATTAAGCAGGACTTGATTGAAGACATATGAAAGGATAATCTCAATCCATCCCTTTGTGGAAGGAAGATGTCTCAAATGTTACACTTTGCATGAATTCAATGTATTGATCATTTGTGGTGATTTTTTTTTCCTGACTAAAAATACAATTTGTTACATGAGATAAATCTCTGGAAGAGAAGGCAGCTTTAAATAACTGATGATTTAAGAAATAGAAGATGATAAAAAACTATCATCCTTCTAGATATACATATTTTCAACATTGGTGTCAACCTAGGTTCTGGGTTATCACTTATATAATCATCAAATTTGTTCACACCTTCATATCAACTCTCACATATAACCTTTCAACTCCCCTGACACTGCTGCTACCACAGGTTTGGCCCATGTCATTTTGTTGCTGGACTGTTACAACTGTATGCTATTTGGTCTTCCTGCCCCATGCTTCTCTTCAATGCTAATCCATCCTTCCAACTGATTTCCCTAAAGTGAAGATCTGACCTTGTCATTCCGCTACTCAGTAAATTTTATTAGCCCTAAGATCACATGTTGACATTGAAAACATTTTATATCCTAGCTTCTTTCTGCAGTTAACAGTTTTCTTACACATTATTTCCTGACATGTACTCTCTATACAGAGGACAGAGAGGAGTTTATTGAAACTTGAGATAAGGCATATTGTGAGAAAGTTATTATGGGGACAGTTAGGTGATAAACTGCATAGATCATTAACTCTACAGTCAGGAACACTTGATTTCAAATGTGACCTCAGGCAATTCTTGGCTGTGTGACCAGGAAAAGCCATTTACCCTCTGCCTTAGTTTCCTAATCTGGAAAATGCAGATAATATTAGAACATACCCCTCAGGGTTGTGTTGATGATCAAACAAGATATTCATAAAGTACTTAACATAGTGCTTGCCATAGAGTAGGTGCTATATAAATTTTAGCTATTTTTATTATGATGAAGTCTTAGTAGCCTATTTGCTGTTACACCTACACTATCTCTTCTCTATTCCTTCACAGTCTCCATCTCTTATTACAATCGCTCTTTGCTTCCACTTTCTAGAACTCCTGGTTTCTTCAAGATTGAAGTCAAGCAACTTCTGTATGAAACCTTTGCTCCTTCTAGCCCCTAATTACTAATATTCCTCTTTCCAAAATTACCTTGCATTCATTTTCTAGTGAATAATTTTATAACATGTATGTGTATGCAGTATGAGTGTATATATGCACATATATGCATACAGATATGTATATATGTATATGTGTGTATACACACATTCACACACAATTTACAATAAATGCCAAGATCACAATATAGGAGTGTGTGTGTCTCCATATATATTTTGCCTCCTTGAATGACCATCTCCCCCAAGATATAGGCTGGAGAAGTCTAGGATTCAATGTTCAAGATCCCTGGGGATAGTTGCATCTTTTCAAAAGCTAACTCTGCTTGTGGGTTGCTCCCATACCCATTGCACAAGGAGCAAATTCCGTAAAGACAGGAAACCATCCTGAATATTTAGGTGACCAACTGAACTCAAAAATTCCTTGCTGGAATAGAAGAGCTTCTAATGTGTTGGCTGAGCCAAATAACAACCACCATCAACACTGACTCTCCTCTAACATAAAGGGGGTAGCCTAGACCCAAGACCCCATAGAAGAAGAGCAGATAGGTGTAATGTTTGATCAGAGAAAAGAATTGAAATACTGCATTTCTTTTAAAAATTATGAATGGACAATAATTTTGTGTAGAATTGAAATTTTTCTAAATATCTAATACTGGAATTGTTCATTGTTAAAAATCACACAGATATATCATATATTCTTAACAAGAGATAAAAGCAATTACAAACACATACAATCACACATACTTACATATGTATATGCATATTAACACATATATGTGTGTATACATGCATACATATATACAGAGAAGGAGTAACTTTGAGTCCTTGAAATTGAAAAACTGATGCACAGTCAAAATTAATGCACCTAGAATAAGAAGTAGGGCAACTAAGGACAGAGTGGATTAAAGTCAGGAAAACAAGTTCAAATCTGGTTTCAGATGCTTAATAGCTATGTGACCCTGTGCAAGTCACATAACCCCTTTTGCCAAAGTCACATCATGTGTTAAATGAGCTAGAGAAGGAAACAGCAAAACCACTCAAATATAGTCACCAAGACTGACTTAAAGAACTCAACAACTGCAACAACACGGTTGCTAAACAGCAGAAGGTAGTCATGGGTAAATTTGCATTGTACTTTCCATGCTACATATTTCTGAGGAAAGCATGGCAATGATTAGCTACTGAGTCAGGCAAATGCTTACAGTACATCCACTGATAATAACTTTCCTATCAGAAGGTTCTTCCCCTAGATGGTAATTTTGATTTTAGAATCAGAATTTGATGTTAAATAATTGATTTTATTACTTTGATGTTCAATATTTGGCCAATTAAGCCATTTGGAACAGGCACTTCATGACATCATTAAGTCATTTGGAATGTTCAGTTCATGTCTTTGCAGTTACATCTAAATAACTGGCTCTTCTGTTGCTGTATGTCATAGCAAAGTGATAGTGCCTAATTGCCACATTTTGCAACTCGGATCCTTCCAGGTCTGAGGGGTAGTGTGGGGAAAGGCTGCCCTATAATTCTCTTGATCATCTAGATGACTGGAGAGTTGGAAATCTTTGACCAATATGAACCAAAACCTTAACAGGAGACTATTGTGACCACAGAGATCTATTTGACACACTCTAGATTGAAAACACCAGGGAGAGTGAAAGCCTACTCAGTTAAGCTTGGTAGCATGTCCTCAGCTACTTGAAATTAATCCCCTGTACTCTCATTTCCTTGATTTTCCATCTTCCTCTTCTAATGAGAACATGCATTAGATAATGAAGATCACAAGCATCAGGGTTACACTGACGGTCTGTTGGTGACAGTATTATCCACCATAAAGCTTGTTGTCCTATCTCAGTATTTTAATGATTATGGGAATGTCTTTAAGGTGACTATTGGTGGGTCCAGTCAGTGATCATTCTTTCATAATTCCTTTTTGAGGTGTTGATATGCACTTTACTCTCTTTACCCGTCTTCCATACATAGTCTCCTTTAAAAAAATTCTAATAATGCTTCCAACTTCATAACCATAAATAAGTAGACAGATAGTGAGACTGAAATTTAATTTCCCCTTTGATCATAACAGCATTCATGTTGAGCAGAATTCTGGGCATATGGATTGTGTAAAGAAGTTATGTATTTTGTCTCTAGTATCATCCAAAACCTTGTAGAAGAGAGACAGTTAATGGGGGATTGGAAAAGGCAAAGTGAAGAGTCAACAGGGTCAGGTGGGAATGTAAATTGGTATGGAGGAGGAAGGAAAAAGAAAACTCCAGGGTTATGACTGTTTTTCCTGTTGATCTGGCTCACAAAGAATTTTAAAGCACTAAGTGCCAAGTTCTGTACCAAGTTCAGGGTGGCATAGGAAAGCAAACAATAGACTTGTACTCCAGAACACCTGAATTTGAATCCTACCTCTCTCACTTACAAACTATAGTATAACTTTGGGTATGTCACCAAACTTCTCTCAGTTTCAATTTCTTTGTGTATAAATTAAGGGAGTTGGGCTCGCTGACATCTAAGGTTCCTTCTGCTTCTAAATTAGGATTGTAATACAAAAACAAAAATTAACCAGTCTTGCCCTCAAGGAGCTCACATTCTACTGTGTCTGGTGCTATTAAAAGACACAAAGTTAAGAAGGTATGGACTGTCGGAATTCACAATGTTTAATTCCTGAGTTTTATCTTGCCATGAGGAGCAGTATTTGTCAGAGTCCAGAATCCATACGTGTCAATTTTCCACATGGGGATATTATTGGTAAGATTTAAGTCATTCCAACATACTCCATTGTAGAAAGAGATCTTATCAGCAAGAACCAAATAAGGGCAGCTGAAAAGACCAACAGAGCTAGAGTTCTCTAATTTCTGGTGACAAATCCTCCATTAATGAGCATGAGCCCAACTCCTCTAGGGACTTTCCCTGAGGGACTACTGGCCAAGGCTTCTTTGGCACTGGGAATGTGCATTGAGTGGGCTCTACTTTAATGAAAACCTTAATTCCAAAGTGCTACTTGAATAAGGATTACGGTTGTTAGGTGCCCTTGGCAAGCAGCCGCTTGGCCTCCTCCTATCCCTATAGAAACAGAAAATAGACAGAGGGGCTTCCTTGTTTTTTATTCTTCACTCAGGCTGATTTGATATTCATGCAGAGAATATGAAGCTGATTTTGTGTGTTTACCTGGGTCCCAAAAGAAACCAGTAAGCTTCCCCTGAAGGTTTAATAATAATTAGACCACCCATTTGGAAACAAACAAAAAAAATCAAATTAGTGTGTTCTCATTAAAAACTTGAGAGTTCTAGCCAGCATTTGGACTTGTAGGTGCTCTGATATTTCTCCTAAGGGGTCTTTTCTCTAAAGAAAACCTTTTTTTTAATTTCTTTTCAGAAATATAATTCTAGCTGTTGAGAGAGCACAGAAGTGCACATCAGCAACATAGTGAAGAGAAGATGGAGAATTTGGGACACGAAATTTTGCTTTCTAGGTTCAGCTTTTAATTTTCTGTCTATTTATATTTTCAATCTAAGAACTAAGGATACATAGAAAACAGATATGGATTAATAATGCCAGCCACTTAAAATAGATTTGCCAATCATTAGGTGTGTTTTGTCTCTTATAATTTAATTTGTATGGCATCAGGTTTGTTTGTTTTTTTTCCCCGTGGTACATCCAAAAGGAGAGAGGAGAACTTAATTTTGCCTACACTATTTAGGGAACACAGGCATAAATATAAGGTCTTACATTTGTGTTTAAAATAAAGAATCAGATTTATAAGGTGAAGACACTGGGTGGGGGGTAGAGTTAGGCAGTGGTTTATCTGGGGGAAATAAAAGTCCTGTTGTTTTTCATAGGCTTCAATGAGTCAACAGAATGGTTTGACATCCAAGAGAGCAAGAAAGAGCTGATGGTTTCACTCTAATTTGCCCTAGACCACATTCAGAGAAATCCATCCAGTGATGTGTGCCATATTTTAGGGAAGATATAGTTAATCTGGAGACTATCCAGAAGAATTCAGAGTAATGCAGAATCATTATCAGAATCAGTATTAATAGGAGCAACCTGTATGAGTCTCAATTGAAGGAAATGGGAACCTCTAGACTGAAGAAGAAAAGACTAGAGTGGTGAGGGTTTGAGGTAGCTAGGAGCCATACTGAATAAGAGTGCTAGGCCTGGAGTAAAGATGTCAATTTTAATGTTACCTGACTCTTGCTAGCTGTGTTACCCTGGCAAGTCACTGAATATCTGTCTCTGTCAGTTTCCTCAATCATAAATGGCATCATGATAGTACTTACCTTGAAGATTTATTGTGAGCATTAAATGACATAATATTTGTAAAGTTTTTGGCACTTTACAAATGGCACACAGTAGGTGTTTAATAAACATGTGTTCCCTTCTTCCCTTTCAAGAATTCAAATTGTTGTCTTCTATAAGAGGAGTTATGTTTGATCTCCTTCATGCAAGGAGACAAAATTCAAAGGAAAAATTGGGGAGAGGGAAAGAAGCAACTTGGTTCTTCCCTTGTTGGCCAGATTCAAGTAAGGTGGGTGATTTAGAATTGTAATCACACCCTAATGAGAACCTTGCTCACCATGTAACAATTAACAAAGCAAGGTTTACTTATTCACAGCAAAGAAAAAAAAACATTCAACAAAAATACAACTCCAGTTTAAGTAGATGGAGCCTATTCAGACTTCCTTCTCCATAGACAAATGTTTCTCGTCAGCCAGGTATTATGGGGTATCATATCAGTAGGATGTCTGGAATTCTAAGGTGCTAGACATAGTTATGTTTTTGTGAGACTACAGTACTAGCTGTCTACAGCTAGATTCTCAAATCTCAGGGTCACTGCTGTCTTAGAGGCAGCTTCCATATTTTTTAGAGGAAAAAGAAAACCCAAAGCTTGCTTACATGGCAGGGACCTCAGTCAATGTTGCTTGTACCATAGCCAACTTGGAAGTTAGTGATTTTTCCCTCCCTTGGAAGTCTCCAAGCAAAATCTGGACAACCACTTTTTAGGCAAATAGTAGTGAGCCTTCTTATTCAGGGTTTCTTGGACTAGATGGCCTTTGAGTTCATATTCAATTCCAAGTTCAATCATGTATTTCCCTCTAGACACATGTAAATGCTTTATTTCCAGAATAATTCGTTTACAGTAGATGAAACATATTAAATGAATTCATATCATATTTACATGGCTGCTATGTTCCAAGTTATATTTATTCTTACTTTTTATATTAGATTGAAAATAGAAATAGCCAGAAAATAGAAGTAGACAAAGAAACCAATTCTTTATTTCCAAAATCTTTCTTTTTCCCTTTCATTATATTTCTGATATATGTTTCTTCCTTCAGCAGTCAGAATTACAAATGTCTAACAAATACAATTTCTTATCATCACAATAATCCTGGAAGGTTGATTCTATATTTATTCCCATTATACAGCTGCAGAAACTGAGGCATATAAGAGTTAAATGACTCAGTCACCAAATAGCTAGTAAGTAAATGAAGCAGAATTTGAACTCAAATCTTCCTGACCCCTGGTACAATGCTTTGTGCTTTAGAGGTCACAGCCACGTGGAGATCAGAATTAGAGACCGAGAAAGCCATCTCTTCCCCCACCCTCCTCTTAGGGAAAGAGTTTGAGATAATCAATCCTGTCATGATTTGCAGCAAGACAGAAAGACTGAACTAAAGGGTCTGTTGCTTGCTCTAAATATTCATTGAGTTAGCAGCTCTTCACATAATAACAGAAATGCTGAGTCAAGCCAAAGTCCTTTGTCCAGAATAATGTGTTCTCAGATGGAGCTGTCAATTCTTCCAGGGGCTGAACTAGATGCTGGGTGGGAAAGTCTGTCATACCTCAAATGAGATGATCCTCATTATATATATAGTTACCCAGTGAGTCCCCTCCTGCTCCACCTAAGTTTTGTGAGAACTATTCCTAGTCTCTGTGAAATTATTTAGTATTTCCTTTGTACATATTTTATATTGACATTTCTCTGTATAAGCTGCATGTTTCCTTTCTTTTTCGTTTTCTTAAAGCTCATTTGTTCCCTTATTCCATGATTCCTGGGTGATTAATGGATATTTATTGACTTGTGTTGAATAAATGATTTGGTTTTGCAAAAAATTATTTTGTTGTTTCATCATTGACCTTTATTTTTTTCTGAAAATAGAGATCAGGTTAAAAAAAATCATGACAGGGGTGGCCCGGTGGTGCAGTGAGTAAGAGCGCGGGCCCCAATGTCAGGAGACCTGGGATCGGTTCCAGCCTTCAAGACTAGGCACTCACACAAAAATAATACCTGGTCGTGTAACCTGGAGCAAGTTGCTTAAAAAAAAATCATGCCATTTCAGTTATCAGTTTTTTTTTTTTGAGATCTGGTTATAGACAGTGTTGCTCTATTCAATCATTTATTCTTTATTGTGTTTAGGAAGGAAATGATTAGGTGAAAGTTGTGTTTTTTTAATCTGTTTTTAAAGTGTGAATCAAAGCATGGATTCCTGTTTCTCCTCTCCCTACATGTGTTAAGTTGTACTATGATATTAAGGATGTTTGTCTGGAACTGCTAGGAGAGGTGTGACATACATACATACATACATATATACATACATACATATATGTATATATATGTATGTATATTTGTCTCCCTCACCAGGAGTTTGTTTCTATATCCCCTGTGCTTTTGGATTCTAAAAAAGGAAATTAGGAAAAATGAAATCTAATTCAGAGAAGAAGATGTCTTATTGTTGAGCTGTAGGAATTTCTAAAAGCAATGTTTAGTGTAAATTATTTCAGTGGGAAAGATAATAGCAGACAGTTCCTCTTAAAGTGCTAAAAAATCAAGTTAGCACCAGACTACAAACTTGAGAGAGAAAACTTTATTTTAGTAAATAGAACTTTCTGTTGCCCTTGGCATTATTTTTTCTCATTGCATTCTCTCTTATTTTATACCTTCTCAGATCCATGGACAGCATGAATTCTGGGGACAATGGAGCCAATTTTATTCTTTTGTGATAACACAAGATACAGTTTATAAAATGAAGAAGTTATGCTCAAATCAAGTAATAAGCATTATTAATCATTTTCTATGATCTAAGCACTATGTTAAATACTAGCATTAGAAAAAGAGTAAAAAAAAAGAAAGATAGTCCTGGCTGCACTCAAGGAGCTTATATTTTAGGGTGTGGAGGAGAGACAATAGAGAAAAGGAAGATGAAAAGACAGACCTCTGGAGTATCAGAAGGTATGCCCAGAGAGGGCTGAAACAGGGAAAATGACTAGCCTGAGACTTTTCGTCAGATGGAGGCTCTGGGAAGAACTACAAATCACAGGATGGGACTACAGGATTCCTCTGATGTCCCAGGATGAGAAGATTGCTGAACCATGGTGGCAAAGGCATTTCTCAACGTAAGAAGGAGCATGGAAGAAAAATAAGTCTAGGGTTAGGAGTGGAATTCCTGATGATTATCCATGATTACTTCTGATATTTTCATCTTCCTTAAATATTTCTTGGGGAACTGAGTAGTTTCAAATGAGAAAAGTAGAGGAGAGCTTTGTAACTCTAGTCAGAGGTCCAAAGTCCCAATCCCAGTTCTGTCAACTCACTGTTTGTATGACTTAAATAAATTCCTTCACCTCTCTAGGTCCTGATTTCTTCCTTTATAAAATGAGATGGATAGACAAGATTTCTTTCAAGGTTTTTTTTTGCTCAAGGTTGATGATCCAAGGAAAATTTCATTCAGTACAGTTACATGAAAATTTCTTTACATTTTATTTTTTTATGGTACTTATTGTATAGGTGGACAGAGCAAGGCATCATTTGCATAAAGCCTATGTGGGCCCATGGCCAGTGTGAGTTTTATTGGTTTAGAGACTAATACTGAGTTTAGTTTGGGTGAATCCATGGGCCTTTTCCACTGAAGGAAAGGAAACAACAATTTCTCCCTACTCTTCTCCCCACAGTGTCCCATTCTCCTTCTGAATAACTGTCATTGATAAAAAGCTCTTATTTGGGGTTCTATTGATTTCAAGTATACTTTTTTTTTTTCATTTTCCAACCACTATGCCTATGTCTGATTGTTAGAATAATATCTGGTAATAAGGAAAATAAGTATAATCAGTCTTCCATGTGGAAGTCCTCAAATCTTTGAATAGCTTTATTGTCTTCACAGTCAGTCTTCCCTCTCCTAATTTAAACATTCTCAGAGACTGTGAGCCCAAGATGACAGAATTTCTGGGCCCTTCATGACTTTTGTAATGTCCTCTGAACACCTTCAGACTTTTCTAAATATTTTTTTTTTTACAATATGGTGCCCCCAATTTAATAAAATATTATTTTGTGATTGTAATCTTAAAGTTGAAGATGTAAAAATTGTTACTACTTCAAAAGCCCCCATGCATCTGTAGCCCCTAAGTGACTGTTTGAGCTCTTGTTCTGGTCCTGAGACATACTAAAGTTATAGTCTTTATAGTATTTGAATAGACTTTCTTAAAGATTACAAAGAGATAGAGAAAAGATGGCATTTATTAGATGGCTCTAAGTAATCAGAGCTACCCCTTGTAGCTATTATTCTCCCCCTAATCCTGGACACAGGAAAAATGGCAATGGATATTGAGCAGACATTGGAAACATTGGAAACGCTGTTCATCTGCTGGATCTTAAACATGCCGAAGAGTTATCATCTTGTATGTCTCTTCCACTTCATGGGTAAGTTCTTCTAGAAAATAATCAGTAGATGGAGAGGAACATGTCAGTTTTCATTTCAAGCTCAGCCAAATCTAAATGGTATTTACCCCCTCAAGATTGGCAACCTGGTCAAGTACCAGTTATTCCCATGGCTAAGATGCTACATATAGGCTCAGAAAATCACTAATGACCTGACCAACTGAAATATCAAAATATCCCAATGAAATAGCTTGAGTTATTCCTTGACAAGGCATATTTGACATTCTTGAGAAGAGATATTTATATTTCTACATTAGTGAACAATTCAGGGACCAAGTAAAATATCAAAATATGGAGTAGCCTAATAACTATACCTAATAGTTCAACAAGTGACATTTGTGATGTGTGTAGATTTATCGTCGTAGTCATAAAAAACAACCTCCCACTGTCTCTGTCTATCTCCCTTTCTCTGTCTCCCCTCTCTCTGTGTCTCTGTCTCTCTGTCTCTCTCTATCCCTCTCTCCCTCTCAGACACACACACACACACACACACACACACACAGAAGAAAAGAAGCGATTCTTCCAGCAGAACACTATTAATAGACAATGTCAACAGGCAAAGGAGTTGAGAAGTTTGATTTCTACTCAAGTAGCTATTCGATTTAAAGTGAGAACTTGAAAAGACTTCAGCTTAAAAGAGCCAAGGTTTCCCACTGAATCCTAGACCATCTTCAGTCATCTTGATAGATATATGGCCACTGGACCCAGATAGTTCTGGAGGAGAAAGTGGGACTGGTGACCTTGAACTACCGTCACTCACTCAAATCAAACTCCATTGCAAATCATGTCATCATCTTCCTGATGCCATAGTCCTATTTGAGAAGAAAGACAAATCACACATCAATGTTGTGATGATGATAAACTGTGAAAGACTTGGCTATTAAGATCAATACAATGATCCAAGGCAATTCCTAATGACCCCTGATGAAAAACTACCATACACCTTCAGAAAAAAGAATTGATGAATGTGAGTGCAAACTGAAACATATATTTATATTTGTGACATGGCTAGTAGTAAAACATATTTTACATGATTTGACTTGTGTAATTAATTACTGTATCTTTGCATGACTTCTCAGAGGTCAAGAAAAATGTGGGAGGGACAGAATTTAAAACAAAGTTTAAAAAGAAAAATATGTTAAAATGCATAAACAATAAATTAAAAATAATTATACATCATTTTTCTTGCCTTTTCAATAGGTGGAATTTGGGAGGGAGGAACAGTGATTATTTGGAACCTGAAATTAAAAAAAACATTTTAAAATGTGATTGGAAAACATTTAACAAAATAAAATTTAAATATATAACTTTAAAAAAGAATTATGGATACTTGAAAGTCTGTTTTGTCAACTTTTGTTTAGGGCTCTTGGGAAGGGGAATAAAATTTTGGAATGAAAATAAGTAGTTTATAAGGGACCTAGCACTACACTAATAACATAGTACAGGGCAAGCTTGAAAACAGACACAAAGCAGGCAAATAGGGTCCAAGACCTTAAGTCACAAACATAGCAAAGAGTATAATTATGCAGTGACAAGCCAATGGAAGAAGAAACTAGGTTTCTTTCATCAAGTCCCTTTCACATAGGCTGACAAATTCCTCATTCTTCTCCACAAAATTTCTGGTTGGTGCATCAAATCCATAGTACCTCCATTACTCACTCAGTGAGCTACATACAATCTAACACAAGCTACACATGTGTTGACTGGTGTAAACCAGCTTGTTTGATACAACCCCATTCCCCTGAGATGTAAATATGCCAGAGCTACTTAACCTGGAGGAAGCCGGGCATTTCCTTCCTCCCCCTTTTAAGCCTCCTGCTGGAGTGGTATGATTAGGGTTATGATTCGTATTTCTCTCTTCTTTATTTCTCACTGCTACTTGGAGTAATAGAGAAAATAGTCTTACTTTATTGCTCCTGTGTATATCACAGGGTGGTCTCCCAATGCCATCATACTGTCTCTTTGTCTCAAACAATATGATTCACCCTTGAGATTTTCCGTGTCTTCCTCTAGATCATTGTGACCCATTCTTCTTCAGATTTCAGTCTTGTTTCTCAGAATTGTTCTCTTTGTCTTTATATTCCTATTCATCTGAACTTCCTTTTCCCCTTTCTGTTCATGCCATATGATTCTATTTCTTCTTTCAAAGGGGACATGAAGAGCTGCAATTCAATCCCTTCTATAACTGATAATCTTTCATTTATTCCCCTTTTGTGAAGTTGTTGACACACTGCCCTGATGATCTTGGTGATAATTGCATTAGGTTTTGGTCCCCTGGACTCTCTGTCATTGTGACCTCATAGTGGGTTGCCTCAACCCACATCTCATCTCACAAAGATGTGGCTGTTGTAACCCGTTCAAGTTCAACCTCAGCCATGGACAAGCTGATTGCTCAGCACAGTGTCTAACACATCAGAGGCACTCGATGGATTTGTGTTTCTTTTGAATTCCGAGCCTCTAAATGTAGTTTAGAAAGACATTGCCTCTTAACCCTTCAGAGTACTTCTATTCCATGGCTATTTTGATAAGAGTTCTCATCTAGTTTACTTAGTATCTGATATTCAGACTATTTTTCATGGTATTTTAAAATCATTATTTTTAAAACAACATATCAAAGTTTTGCAATTCAATTTAGAGCTCCAGAATTTCTTGAAATAGCGGAAGGAAGGAAGGAAGGAAGGAAGGAAGGAAGGAAGGAAGGAAGGAAGGAAGGAAGGAAGGAAGCAAGGAAGGAAGGAAGCAAGGAAGGAAGGAAGCAAGGAAGGAAGGAAGGAAGGAAAAAGAAACAAATCCAAATTTTAAGAAAAAGGCAAATGGGATGCGCATGATTTTGGTATAGGCAGACAGATTATGACCTGTAAATATCATGGAGTATTTTTGTATTGTAAGAAATGATGAATCCAAAGAATTCAGAGAAGAAGGGGAAAACATGTATTAATTAACATAGAATGAAGAAAGCAGAACTAGGAGAATTTTATAGTCAGTTACCATATAATGCAGAGGAAAACATAATGAGAGTTGACTTCAAATTAATCGCAAATGGCCAGTCTTGGTCTCAGAGTACAGGTGATGCTCTGTATTATTTCCTTTTTAGAAAGTAAGCTCCTTGAGGAAAGGGATTGTGTTGATTTTCTCTTTGCATCCCTAGCACTTAGAAGAGTGCTTAACACAAAATAAGGGCTTGATATGCATTTTAATATATCCACTTATTCAGAATGTAACACCCTACCTCTCTGGATGGGAGTGTAGGATTGTGAGCATAGTATGTAATCAGAGATGGTTGTTCCATCCGTTGGCTTTCATGAAATGTTTTCTTCACTATAGGAATATAATATGTAGGAAACTATAGTAAGAAATGCCCTAAAACAAAGGCATCTGAAATTTCAGATGAACAAATAAGTGGGTTAACAAATGAATATATAAACAAATCAGCAAGTGAGAAAATGAATGAACAAAAATAAGGAAGAAAGGAAATACAAAGAAGCAGAGGGAAAGAGAGAGACATGGGAGAGGGAGAGGGAGAGAGAGGGAGAGAGAGAGAGAGAGAGAGAGAGAGAGAGAGAGAGAGAGAGAGAGAGGGAGGGAGGGAGGGAGGGAAGGAGGGAGGGAGAAGGAGAGACAGGAGGGCGAGAGGAGACAGACAGAGAGACAGACAGAGAGACAGAGACAGAGAGAGGAGGGACAGAGACAGAGAGAGGAGGGACAGAGACAGAGAGAGGAGGGACAGAGACAGAGAGAGACAGAGACAAAGAGAGGAGACAGCAAGGGGGAGAGAAGACAGGGAGAGAGGAGACAGAGAGAGACAGAGAGAAGGAGAGAAAGAGAGACAGACAGAGACAGAGAGAGACAGACAGACAGAGAGAGAGAGAGAATTGATAAAACAGATAAAAACCAGATAGATGAATGACAAGAGATGAGTGAATGAATGCTAGATTTCTTATAGACTTGCTAGGGTAGTTCAGGAATGTCTCTTAACCTATGGGTGCCTCAATCTTTAAACCCACAAAAATGGAGTAATATTTTTTTTGCTTGGGAACAACAGCTTATAAAAAGCATGCTGTCCAAGAGCATAGGTCATAAAAAGCCTCTGTATCAAACGATGAGGTTTGTGAAATGCATTCTCCAGGGCTCTTTGGAGAATGATACTTTTTGTAATTCTGTACAATGAAACCTCAAAAGTCACCTCATGCTGAGAAACAGTTCATTTCCAGAGATGAATAGTTAATGAAGAAGGATCTTTTGCCTTGTCAGAGCCCAGCAAGAAGGCTTGCAAAACAAAGGTCCTGGATGCCATGCTAGGTAACTTATAGCATAGTCTTTAACTAATTTGGGTGTCAAAGTGCTTTTACCACAATCAATAAAAGCCTTGTTTTACACAATCAGATAACATTAATAGAAAGTAAAAGATGTGCCTAGCTTTTGTTGTCACAGATGGGGAATGAGTGATTGACAGAGCATCATACTTCCCATCTGAGTTCAGATCTCTCCAGTCACTTGGGTTTTCCAAGTAGGGGAGCCGCCAAACCTCACACCTAAAGGGTGAACCCTTAACTCTGTCTGCTTTAAGTATAATTCCATCAGCACTTCCAAACTGAAGCCTGCACCTGGGGATTTCCCAGCCCCATGGAAAAGAAATAGTGAGGAGAAATTTCTGATGGTACTGTCTCACTTACAAATGACTCTGACAGACCCAGGGATGCTTCCATTCAGCTTTAATGGATGGGGCAGATCTTCCTAATACCTTGGCACAAGCTGTTTCTCTCCCTTCCTTTGATGAGTCATTGGCCTTATTGTTTTTAGGAAAAGGAAAGGAGAGCTCAAGTTGAAAGGTGTCACTAGGGCTTCTGGGCCCTTCTGGATGAATAATTCCTGCTGTAGCTGTCTGGTCATTATTAGGAAAATTGGCTCAACTGGAAGAAAAAAAAAAACTTAAAGAAGGTAACATAGCTTTCACAAGCCACTTTACATGGGGGATTCCTGGGGTCCCTTGGAAGAAATAACTGAGGATACAAAAATACAGTACCATTGAAAACTTGAACAAAGCTTGGCAAGAGAAGAAGAGGCACACTTTTGACTCATTCAAAACATTATCGTTACAATAGTAGTCCTTGTAAAATACAGGTAAATAGTAGCAAGTCTGTGGTGTCCATCCACACTTTTAAGCTCTGTGACTGGGAACTGGAAACTTTTTCTCACAGTCGTCGTATGATATCTCTGCAGTGTTTGGTGACTGTTGGTCACCCTCCCCTCCTGTAAATTCCCTCTTCTCTGGGTTTCTGTAACACTGTTCTTTTCTGATTCGTCTCCTACTCTGTCTGACTGTACTTTCTCAGTCTCCTTTGTGGAATCATAATCCATATTCTTATATGATTCCTATTAACTATTAATTACAACTATATCTCCAAACTCTTAATCCTACTCTTCTCTTTTTGCCTCTCTCTCTCTCTCTCTCTCTCTCTCTCTCTCTCTCTCTCTCTCTCTCTCTCTCTCTCTCTCTCTCTCTCTCTCTCTCTCTCTCTCTCTCTCTCCCTGTGTCTCTGTCTGTCTCTCTGTATCTCTCTCTATCACTCTCCATCTCTGTCTATCTCTGTGTTTTTCTCTCTCTGCTCATAAGATCTCATTATTTTACCAATGCAGATGATTCCCAGTTCCTAGTCTCTCACCTGGGCTTCAGTCCTGTGACACCACTTGCATTTTGAGTATTTCGTAGTAGATGTTTGTATCACCAAGGCAATATTCATAGCACAAACTAGAACTGTGAAAATGCTAGCAAAGTTTGGGATCACAAAATATAACAGAAGCAAAACATTTATTCAGACACCATAAAGCCAAGTCCCAACACCAGAAAACCAAATCTCTCATAGCAAAAGTGAAATCTATACACAATAACACTGCAGATGTCAACACTATCCCAAAGCCTTCCCCCTGCTAGGGTCTTCCCACAAACAAACACTCACAAGCCTAGCTGTCTCCTTGCCTGCATCCTCTCTCTCCTTCCATTCTAGCTGCTGTCACTCCTACCTTCTTCTCAATTCTGCCCCACCCATTTCATCAAATTCCTCCCACTACAGGATCCATGTGATTGCATTAGGCCTATTAGGTGACAGGGAATTTCTTCAAATTCCCTTAGGCATATTAAAGGGCAGGGAAGATCTTCATATTACCATTACCATTACTATGGTCTGTCACCATCTCAAAATCAACATATAACAAGACTGTATAGCTTCTAAAGAAGAATTATCAGGCCTGAATCTTTAGACTTTTTCCTGAAGAATAACATGAACAACTTTGTGAAATTATGTGCTAAAAATCTATATAAATGATGTTTTTAAAATAAAAATTACCCCAACCTATCATTTCTTTAAACTTCCCTATTTTCTCTAGAGTACCAACATCCTTCCATTCACCACAGTTCACAAACACCACTCTTTATTCTTTTTTTTCAAATGCTTTATTAACTTCTGATGTACATAATTCATTTCCACCAGATTTTGAGTTACAAATTTTCTCCCCGTTTTCCCCCTACCTACCATCCCAAAATAGCAGTCCCACAGGATATCCCCTCCTCCAATATGCTCTCTCCCATATTTTCTCCCATACCCCTTTAACTTTTCCAGTGGATCTCCATGCCTCAGTGCCTGCATATTTTATTTCCCAATTACATGTAAATAGTATTAATAATAATGTATATATCTGTATCTCTCTCTATCTATCTATGTATCTATGTATGTATCTATCTATCTATCTATCTGTCTGTCTGTCTGTCTGTCTGTCTGTCTATCTATCTATAGATATAGATACATAGATATTTGAGTATTTCATTTTAAAACTTTGAATTCCAGATTCATTGCCTTCCTCCCTTGTCACCCACCCTTACTGAGAAGATAAGAAGTTCAGTATAGTTTGTACATATGTGGCTAATGCAAAATAATAACTGAGTAGATATATTGTAAAAAACTAACTATATTTCCCTCCCTCCTATCCCACCTCCCACTTGTTCTATTCTCTACTTTGATCCTGTCCCTTTTCAAAAGTAGGTGCTTCCAACTTCCCTTCCCCCCCCCCCGCCGGCCCGGCCTCCAATCATCCCCCCTCTCATCAACCCTTCCCCCCTACTCTCCTGTAGGGTGAGATACCCTATTTAATGTATTTCATTCTCTCCCCAAGCCAAATTCAATGGGAATGAGGTTCACCCATTCCCTTTTGCCTTCCTTTTCTTCCCTTCCATTGTAACCATTTTCCCTTACCTCTTGTGTATGAGATAGCTTACCCCATTCTGTCTCTCCCCGTCCCCTCTCATTATATTCTTCTCTCACCTCTTAATTTCACCTTTTAAGTATCATCCCTTCCTGTTACATTGGTCCTGTGCCCTCTATCTATGTATACCTATAAGTATATATACACACATTCACATATGTATTCATATGGCCATATGCCCTCATATATAGACACACACACATACACATACACATACACACACATATATTTCTATTCCCTTCAACTACTGAGAAAAGTTTCATAAGTTACAATTATTGTTTTGCCATGTAGGAATGTTAATAGTTCAACTTTGATAAGTTCCTTATGATTTCTTTTCCCTGTTTACCTTTAGATGCTTCTCTTGCTTCTTGTATCTGAATGTCAAATTTTCTGTTCAACTCTGTTTTTTTCAGAAACAATTCTTGAAAGTCCTCTATTCCACTGAATGACCATATTTTCCCCTGACACATGATACTCAGTTTTTCTGGGTAGGTGACTCTTGGTTTTAATTCCAGCTCTTTTGACCTCTGGAATATCATATTCCAGGCCCTTTGATCACTCAGTGTAGAAGCTGCCAGATCCTGGGTTATCCTGTTTGTGTTTCCACAATATTCAAGTTGTTTCTTCCTGGCTTCCTCTAATATTCTCTTCTTAATCTGGGAATTCTGGAACCTAGCTATAATATTCCTAGGAGTTTTCTTTTGGAGATCTTTTCAGGAGGCGATTGGTGGATTCTTTCAACCTCTGTTTTGCCCTCTGCTTCTAAAACATCAGGGCAGTTTTCTTTGAGAACTTCTTGGAGGATGATTTCTAGGTTCTTACTTTGATCATGGCTTTCAGGTAGTCCAATATTATTAAAATTATCTCTCCTCGATCTGTTTTCCAGGTCAGTGGTTTTTCCCATGAGATATTTCACATTGCATTCTATTCTTTTGTTTGTTTGGATCTGTTTAACAGCATCTGGATTTATCATAAAGTCATTAGTTTCAATTTGCTCCAATATAATTCTGAAGCAATAATTTTCCTTATTGAGCTTTTGAGATACTTTTTCCATCTGTGAAATTTGGCTTTTAAAGGCATTCTTCTCCTCATTGCCTTTTTGAGCCTCTTTTGCCATTTGAGTTGGTCTATTTTCTAAGGTATTATTTTCCTCAGTCAGTCTGTTGACTCTCATTTCATAATTTTCTTGTATCGTTCTCATTTCTCTTGCCAATTGTTCCTCCACTTCTTTTATCTGCTTCTTAAGGTCCTCTATAGCCTGTAACCAGCTGGTATTTTCTTTTGAAGCTTTTGGTGCAGGAGTTCTGACTTCACTGTCTTCCTCTTGTTCTATGCTTTTCTCCTTTATGTCCCCCAAATAGGAGTCTAATGTTGGAATCTTCTGTCTGCTTTGTTTCCTTTGCCTGGTCATGTCGCCCCTCAGTCACTTGACCCCTGAACTTTTTGCCACAGTAGGACTCTGCCACCAGACAGGGGAGCTTTCTCCCAAATGCTGGGGTTTTCTCAGCTGCCTGAGGTATTAGATGGGTGCCCTCTCTGAGGTCCCAACATGCTCTGGCAAGCTATACACAAACCCCAGAACCTCCACCCTAGGCTGCAATCCAAATCCAAGAAGTTTAACGGAAGAGCGATTACCCCTCAGACTGGTTTTTGGTCCCCCTATACTCTGCAGGCCAGGAGTTGAAGCCGCCATGAGGCACTGGCTGGCTGTGCCAGTTTCTCAGCAGCTTCTCACCCTGGTGGCAAAAGCCATGCATTCCCACTTACTGGGCCCCATAGTCCAGACTGCACTGACTTCTCACTTTGTCCTTATCGTGTATGTGTTGATAAATCTGGTAATGGCCACAGCTACCTCCCCTGGGGCTAAAGCATTGGCATGGGGCTGGGTTCAGCTCTCAGAGCACTGTGCTGGCCAATTCCTGCTGGCCTGCCAGTCTGTCGTCAGTGGGAGGTTAGCTTCTCTGTGTCATTTTGTGGGTTCTGCAGCTCCAAAGTTTGTTTAGAGTCCCCTTTTTACATGGATTGGGGAAGGTGGAAGCTGGAGCTTCTAGGAGGTCCTGCTTCTACTCTGCCATCTTGACTCCCCACTCTTTATTCTTACTAATCCCATTTAAATGCTAAATCTTGTTGTTTCTATCTCCTGTAAAATATGTGTACTTCAAATATACATAATACATATATATGTATTATGTATATGTATACATGCATATTTGCATATTTCTATTATCTCTCTCTCTCTCTCTCTCTCTCTCTATATATATATATATATATATATGTGAGTGTGTGTGTGTGTGTGTGTTCATTCTAGTTATCATCTCTTTTCTAGATTACTGAGGTAGCATCCTAACTGGTCTATCTGCCTCAATTCTGTCCCCATTACAATGAATTTTCCACATGGTTGCCAAAATGATTTTCCTAATGTGCAGGTAGAAACCTGTCAGTTAATTACTCAATAAACTCTAATGTCTCCCTAATCCCTTTAGAAGCAAATAAGAATTTCCATATTTGGCATTTGAGCAGCTACATGGTGTTTTAGTGAATAAAGCTCATATCCTGGAATCTGAAAGAATCATCTTCAAATTTGACCTCAGATGCTTGCTAGTTGTGTGACCCTGGCAAGTCACTGAACCTTCTGTGTCTCAGTTTCCTCATCTGCAAAATGAGTTGGAGAAGGAAATGGCAAACCACTCCAGTATCTTTGCCAAGAAAAAGCCAAATGGAGTCATAAAGAGTTGGAAATGACTGAACAACAAACATTTGATACTTAAATTCCTTCCTAATCTATGCTGATCTCACTTTTTTCACACTTATCACATATTCCTCACCTCCAAGCACACAGCAATCTAGCCAAACAAGTTTGTTTACTGTTCTTCAGATATGAAACTGCATCTTACAACTCTCTACTTTTGCACTGGCTATTTCTTGCATCCATAACTTCCATCAAGACACAGGTCAAACACCACTTTCTATATGATTACTTTTTTGATCTTCCCAAATGCTAGTTCCTCCTCACTCAGTCACCTTGTAGTGATTTTAAAAGACAGTTAGGTGGTACCCTTGGATAAGGCACTGAACCTTGAATCAGGAAGACTGGAGTTCAAATCTGTCCTCAGACATTTGCTAGCTGTGAGACTGGAGAAATCACGTAATTTCTGTCTCATTCTATTTCATTGACTATAAAATGGGAATTATAATGCTACCTATCTACCAATGCTGTTATGAGGATATGATATTTTTAAAGTGATTAGCACAATACCTGTCACATAGTGGGTATTATACACATGCTTCTTTATTATACACATTCTTCCTTATTTCCTTCCTTCCTTCCTTCCTCCCTCCCTCTCTTCCTTCCTCAATTCTTTCATTCCTTTTTTCCTCCATTCCTTCTTTCCTTCCTTTCCTTCCTCCCTTCCCTTCCTTTCTTCCTTTCCTCCCGCCCACCCTTGCAAGCTTCCTAATATCCCCCCCGACAGAAAACTCCTTGAGAGAAAAAGGTATTTCATTTTTGTCTTTGTATCTCTCACTCCTTGCACAGTACCTAGCACATAGTAGGCACTTAATAGATGTTCATTGATTGATTCCTTTCTTAGCTCTAATAACATTGTTTTTGGCTGGATTGCTCCTATTTCTTTAAAGGATTTCATATATTGCCTTTTTATTCTCTAGGCTATAAAAGTGAAAGTAGTCACATTTCATAAATTTCAGCCAAAATCATTCAATGCCTTCTTTTTCAGAGGTGATACATTTCCTGGCAGTGACTGTGGTGAGTGAAAGAACTGTCAAACAAGAGGCTTGATTTCAGAGGCATCCCAGATAGAGCACTTACATTTATGACTCAGTTCCTATATGAAATACATGCAAGATAAGAGGTACAATACATTGTGTTTATGCATATGAAACCTGGGCTGATTAACAAACTGACAATTCCAATTTCATGAATTAGTGATATTTTATTTTTTAAGAGTAATAACTGCTATTTTGTAGTGGCAAATATATATGGAAATTAGGGGTAGGAATTACTGAACAATTTGTGGTATATTAAAATCATGGAAAATTATTGTGCTATAAATAATGATGAGCCTGAAAGGTTCAGATTAAAATAAACTGGGGAGGACTTGTAGAAACTGATCCAAATAGAAGGGAACAGAGGCTGGAGAACATCATACATAATGGCATCAATATTGTAATAAAGATCAACTGTGAAGCACTTAGCTCATTCAATTCCAAATGACTCATGAAGAAAAATGTTATTTACCTACAGGGACAGAATCAACGGACTCAGTATAGATCAAGATACATTTTCCCCCTTTATTTTTGTTGTTTTTATTTATTTATTTTTTTGCAACATGGTTAATATAGCAACATGTTTTACCTTAATTCATACATATAATGGGGATAATTCTCTTCTCAATGAGGCTGCATTAAGGGAGAGAATTTGGAATGCAATTAAAAAAAACAAAGTTAAAAAAGTAATCGCTGACTATGGTATCAGGTAAATTACATGAAATAAAATAATATGAAAGAACTATGGGAATATCAATCATTATTATATTTTTATTCCATTCATTTGGGAAGCATTGAATAATTTCCTGCTATGGGTTTGGCACCATGGATACAAAGACATAACTGTTATTTATATCTTTAAGGAAGTCAATGCTATTCATAAATAACAGAAAAGAAAAGAAGATCATAGACACAGAACACAGGGAAAGAAAGCAGATATTAGGAAGAACTAGGTGTGCCAGTGAGTAGAGTACTGGACCTAGAGTCAGGTCATTTAACTTCTACCTGTCCCGATTTCCTCATCTATAAATTGGGAATAAAAGCATTCAACTCCCAGGATTATTGTGAGCATCAAATGAAGTGATATCTGCAAATAACTTTGTAAACCTTAAAGAGCTATATAACTATAGCTATTATTTTTTTATTTATCATAGAATTATATTTAAAAATAATTTATTCCAAACCTCTTATATGTAAGGCACTGTGTTGAGGGCTAATGATGCAAGAAAAATCTTCTTTTCCCTTCCCCTCCTCCCTTAAGTAACTTATGTTCATTTAGGGGAATACTATTCATACATAAACAAAGAAATATGTAAAGTAAATAAATAATTTTGGGGGAATCACTAACTGTTAACAACTTGGTGCAACTAAAGCTCAAAAGGTGGAAGCTGATCAGTCTGACAGGGTTCAAGAGGAAGTCATGAGAAACACTTTAGGTATGAAGTGACATCCTCTGTCATGGCGCAGAGTAGAGTAATGGAAAGTTGTGTTTGAGAAACCAGAACACAAATGTATCTGGAATGCAGAATGTGTAAGTAGCTGATAGAAAATCAGTCTGGAAAAAAATCTATAGCTTCTGTTTTTATCTGAAAAACAACAGAGAGTAATTGATTTATTTTATTTTTTAGCAAGGAAATGAATGACTTAGCTTTAGGAAGGCTTTTGCTTTAGGAATAACAATTTTGCAATGTTGTATAGGATGGAATGGAGAGGGGATAAAATGGAATCAGGAAGAACAATTATGAGGATATTATAATGGGTCAGATAAGTAGTGCTTAAGGCTTGAATTAGGAATGATGCCCATGTGAGTGAAGAGGAGAGTGTGGGAGCCAAAAATTTTGGAATTAGCATCAACAAGACTTGGCAACTGATTATATAGGGAGGAGGAGTAAGTAGAGAGGGGGAGGGAAATAAGTGAGTGGTTGTGAACCCAGACAACTAAAAGGATGGTGGTTCCTCTATAGAATTAAGAGAGTTTGTTAATAAACACTGGGTTGGATCAATTGAAAAAAAAATATACTCTTAAAATATCAGAGAATTGACAAAACTGCTTAGGAAAAGAAAGTAAATATTTAATATTAATCCAAAAATCAGTGTTAATCACTTCAATATGAACCTCATAGTCAAAAATATATCATTGCAATTCTAGCATTGTGCCTATTTCTGTCTCTTTTAAAAGAGATTTGACTTTTTTTCAGACTTTTTTTTAATATGACCAATCAGTGTAGAATTCAGTCATATTCTGTAGGTATTACTTTAAAAACAAATCTGTCCACCACTGAAATATAATGCTTGTTTCAGATGCTGTCTCATAAAGACTGTAGGTATTGTTGCTGTATCTTTAAGAGTTCAAATGGAATGTGGAGAAAACAGTTTATGTTGGCAGTTTACAAAAGCTAGTTAAGAAAATGGCTAAATCTGAAGTGGCTTTCCCTATGGAAACAGAGAGGAGATATGGTTTTCCTGAAATGCAATGGAAAATACAAAGAGGACAAGCTTTAAAAAATAGCTTAGAATCGTTTAATTTGTACTATTTGTCCATTGGGAGTCAGGGAAAATGTATATGTTTTAATTGTGATTCATTAGGATCTGAATGTAATCTTTGGAGAAGAAAGATAGGAAGAAAGTGAAGCTAAATATCTTCCTTGTTGGAATTATTCCTAAAAATATGTCTAGCACTCTACCCACATACTACCTAGTAGAATAGAGTTATCTCCCCTGTCAATATTAGTAATTCATATTCTTATAATAGAAAAAAAACATATTTAGATAGCCTAAGATAAGATGTTTCATTTCAATGACTGCCTTTGTAGTGTGAGTTTTCTTCCTTTAAATACTCCAGTATTCCAATGGATGGATCTGTGATCTGAAGGATATTCTCTCCAATGGAAAAAATATTCTGGCTTGTTCGTCCTTGACACGTCTTGTTGATTTCCTTCCCATAAATTCTCCACAGGGCCTGTAACCAATGTGCTGGTGGTCTTTTTTTTTTTTTGAAAGAAATAAATTTTAATGATATTCAATTTAAAAGCTATTCAAAAACAAATGCTCAAATACCACATCAAAAGGATGATCTTTGTTAAAAGCACAAATGGAGTATAGGACATATATATATATATGTATATGTATATATATATATAAGACTATACACTTCATTTATTCAATCTCAGAGAAATGAACATTTTAATTTTCTGAATAATTGAACTTAACCAGGCAAAGTATCATTTTTTTCAAATGCTTTATTAACTTGTGATTTACATCATTCATTTCAGCCAGATTTTGAGTTACAAATTTTCTCCCCTTTTTTTCCTACCCACCGCTCCCAAAATGCAGTCGCACAGGATATCCCCTACTCCAATCTGCTTTCTTCCATATTTTCTCCCATATCCCTTTCGACTTTTCCAGTGGATCTCTATGCCACAGTGCCTGTATATTTAATTTCCCAATTACATGTAAAATAATATTAATAATAGTATATATATTTGTATATTTGACTTTAAAACTGAATTCCAGATTCATTCCCTTCTTCCTTTGTCACCCTTCCTTTTTCAAAAGTAGGTGCATCCAACTTCCCTCCCCCCCAGCCTGCCCTGCCTTCCATCATCCCCCCACTCATCCCCTTCCCCACTACTCACCTATAGTATGAGATATACTATTTAGTGTGTATTTCATTCCCTCCCCAAGCCAAATTCGATGGGAATAAAGTTTACCTGTTCCCTTTTGCCTTCCTTTTCTTCACCTCCATTGTAACCATTTTCCCTTGCCTCTTCTGTATGAGATAGTTTACCCCATTCTGTCTCTCCTCATCTCCTCTCATTATATTCCTCTCTCATCTCTTAATTTCACCTTTTAAGTATGATCCCTTCCTGTTACATTGGTCCTGTGCCCTCTATCTATGTATACCTATAAGTATGTATACACACATTCACATATGTATTCATATGCCCATATGCCCTCATATATAGAGACACACATATGTATATATATATGTGTGTGTATGTATGTATGTATATATATGTATGTGTATACATATACATATACATATATATATATTTCTATTCCCTTCAACTACTGAGAAAAGTTTCATAATTTACAATTATTGGTTTTCAACCTAGGAATGTTCATAGTTAAAACTTTGATAAGTTCATTCTGATTTCTTTTCTCTGTTTACCTTCTCATGCTTCTCTTGCTTCTTGTATCTGAATGTCAAATTTTCTGTTCAACTCTGCTTTTTTTCAGCAAGGATGCTTGAAAGTCCTCTATTCCATTGAATGACCATATTTTCCCCTGAAACATGATATTCAGTTTTGCTGGGTAGGTGACTCTTGGTTTTAATCCTAGCTCCTTTGACCTCTGGAATATCATATTCCAAGCCCTTCAATCCCTTATAGAAGCTGCCAGATCCTGGGTTATCCTGATTGTGTTTCCACAATATTCATATTGTTTTTTTTTTTTATTTTCTGGCTGCTTGTAATATTCTCTCCTCAATCTGAGAATTATGGAATCTGGCTATAATATTCCTAGGAGTTTTCTTTTTGGGATCTTTTTCAGGAGGTAATTGGTAGATTCTTTCAACCTCTATTTTGCCCTCTGCTTCTATAACATCAGGGCAGTTTTCTTTGAGAACTTCCT
This sequence comes from Petaurus breviceps papuanus, assembly GCF_028583685.1. Lineage (NCBI taxonomy): Eukaryota > Metazoa > Chordata > Mammalia > Diprotodontia > Petauridae > Petaurus > Petaurus breviceps. Next base: position 647,684 of record NW_027186458.1, on the reverse strand, counting down.
GAAGGATGATTTCTAGATTCTTACTTTCATCATGGCTTTCAGGTAATCCAATAATTTTTACATTATCTCTCCTGGATCTATTTTATAGGTCAGTGATTTTTCCCATAAGATATTTCACATCGCCTTCTATTCTTTCATTTGTTTGGATCTCTTTAACAACATCTTGATTTCTCATAAAGTCATTACTTCCATTTGCTCCAGTCTAATTCTGAAGCAATGACTCTCCGCATTGAGGTTTTGAGATTCTTTTTCCATCTGTGAAATTTGGCTTTTTAAGGCATTCTTCTCCTCATTGCCTTTTTGAGCCTCTTTTGCTATTTGAGTCAGTCTGCTTTTTAAATGTTATTTTCCTTAGTCAGGCTGTTGACACTCATTTCATAATTTTCTTGCATCATTCTCATTTCTCTTCCCAATTTTTCTCCACTTCTCTTATCTGCTTCTTAAAGTCCTCTATGGCGTGTAACCAGCTTGTATTTTCCTTTGAAACTTTTAGTGCAGGAGTTCTGACTTCACTGTCTTCCTCCTGTTCCATGCTTTGTTCCTTTTTGTCCCGAAAATAGGAGTCTAATGTTGGAATCGTCTGTCTGCTTTGTTTCCTTTGCCTGGTCATTTCGCCCCCCAGTCACTTGACCCCTGGGCTTTTTGCCACAGTAGGACTCTGCCACCAGACAGGGGAGCTTTTGTCCCAAGTGCTGGGGTTTATTCAGTTACTGTTGGTATTAGATGGGTTCCCTCTCTGAAGCTGCCACAGGCTCTGGCCAGCTAGACTTACACCCCAGGATCTCCACCCTACACTGTAATCCAGATCCAATAAGGTTAAAGGAAGAGCGATTACCCCCTCATACTGGTGCTTGGTTCCCCTACACTCTGCAGGCCAGGGGCTGAAACTGCCACATGGTGCTGGCTATGCCAGCATCTCAGTGGCTTCTTGCCTGGGGGGCAAGAGCCACTCACTCCCACTTACTGGTCCCAAAATCCAGACTGCGCTGACCTCTCCCTTTGTCCTTCGCATTTATGTGTTGATAATTCTGGAAAGGGCTATAGCTGCTGCTGATCTGGAATCCCTCCTGCTGATAGCTGCTCAGGCCCACCCTGGGGCTAAAGCCTCAGCGTGGGGCTGGGTCGACTCCCAGAGCACTGTGCTGGCTGATTCCTGCTGGCCTGCTGGGCTATCCTCAGTGGGAGGTTAGCTTTTCTGTGTTATTTTGTGGGTTCTGCAGCTCCAAAGTTTGTTTAGAGTCCCCTTTTTAAATTGATTGGGGAAGGTGGAAGCCAGAGCAGCAGGGAGGTCCTGCTTCTACTCTGCCATGTTGGCTCCGCCCCCTAAAATATATTCTTTTTTTTTAAATAAAAATTTTAGATAGAAGTCTTTGTCTTACTGTATCTCATATTTTCCCAACGTCTTAAATAGAGTATTCTTATCCCTTTCTTTCCCTTAGGGTAATAACGATATACATTAATTATTATTGTATTGTACTGGGACTAGAGGAAGAATTTCAGCACAATCATTAATTATTGTTGTACTATACTGGGCTTAGAGGAAGACTGTCAGCACAATCATTGAGGTTTGCAAGATTATTTATCTTTAATGAAATGGTAATTTTTTCTAGTTATTATTCATGCTTTTTATATTATACTTTTTTGTCACTTCTTGCTATTATCAATGTTTCTACCAAAAAGGAGCCTCTTTATAACCAAAGTGATTAAAACTGCTTCCCAAATAAGGAAATGGGCTTTGAATGAGAGTATGAGGAGTTTTCCAATTAGTAAAAGGCATGAACCCTATTGACCTGATGACACCTATTTTGACTTTTCAAAGGTCTCTTTTTTCTCCCTTACTGCTAGGTTCTTGGTGGTGTTCTGGGTAGTTGAGGTTGTGTGATAGTAATGGCAATTAAAGATTCCCCTGTATTGGCTTGGTTTTCAAGTTGATTGTGTTAAAACCCAGAGTTTGTTAATCCCACCTGTGGGATGGGCTTGTTGATGTGAAAAGAAAGTCCTGAACTGGGAGGAGCTGGTGACGTAGATTTGGCGAGACAAGAGAGAGGCGGAAGATTTTTTTGGAAGCAGCACCTTGTGGAGAGAGAGAGAGAGACTAAGAGAATTGCTGGTGGCCGCTTTGAATTGCCCTGGACTTTTGAGACCTGCCCCCTGAGCTGCCAAGGACTGAGGAGACATGGCTGTTTTGCTGGTACTTTGTCTGTCTGTTTTGATGTTGTTTTGCCAGATTTGTCCACTGGTGAAAGACAGTCCTTTTGTTGAAGAAGTCCTGGAACCTGGCTGTTCGCTAAGAAGCCCTGAGACTGTCCTGCAGACAGAGAGTGAATACTGTCCACTGGTGAGGGACAGTGCTGTTGTTGCAGGGGTCTGGAGACTGTCCTGCAGACAGAATGAATACTGTCCACTGGTGAAGGACAGTGCTGTTGTTGCAGGAGTCTGGGAGCCTTTCTGTTGGTTCAGAAGCCCTGAAGAAGGATTTTCTTGTTGTATGTTTACAGAAATCCTGGGAGAGGGCTTTGCTAATGTGTTCAGGGGTTCTAGGACTGTTCTACAGACAGAGGATGAATTCATGAAGGGACTGGCAATGTATCTTATGGCCTTGCTAAGCCTTGTCTCCCCAGGAACTAAGATTGCTGAGAACTTGCCTCGTGTCAAGATGAAGAAAAGACCTCCATTTGGGTATTAAGTGCTGGGTTTAAACTTGATGTAACTCTGGGGTAGATTCAATTGTGATCCAGGGGTGGGGAACTTTTGACCTTATTGTGCTCTGTGATTGACAAATGAAGGTTACTTTACCTATGTTTGGAAACTAATCTCCATTTGAGAAGAGGGGTTTTGTGGTGGACCAAATGAAGGTATAGCCTAGGGATGGAGAAGTATTTAGAACAGGGACTTTGTAATTGATTGAATGATTGGAAGGTCCTGGGGTGGGGTAGTACTTGGAGATTATTTAATCACACTTAGTAAATGCTGTATTTTGAATGATGTCATGTTTTGATCTTCTCTGTTCTTGGTTTGTCACTGAATAAAATAGAGAGCACCTATGCTGGTATTCTGAACCTTGGGAAGTTGCCTTTCCTTGGCATTACATTACAGGTTGCTGCATAGGCGGCCTCTGAATAAATGAGTTATTACTGTAGCCACATCAGCAAATCAATGTTAGTACAGACTCTTGGTCAGGATCTGGAAATAACCTTATTACAGAGAAGTGGACGTCATAATGGCCTTAATTAAAGTGAGATTCTGTGCACTTGTAAAATCTGAGAAAAGATTCTGGGCTAATGCCAGTGGAAGCTTCTCCTAGCTTCTCTGCTCACTTCTCTTTCTGAGCAGGTCCAGCAGGTGTAGTCTCCCAAGCTGCTCGAGTTGGGGTTGGAGTGACAGATGCAGGTGTAGAGTTGGGCACCAAGGCAGGGGAAGGAGTTAGGGCTGGAGTCCCAGATGTTGCTGGAGGCGAATGAAATGTAGTAGTGGCAGCCCGATTTGCTCACTAAGTTGGAGCTGGTGATGGTGTAGAAGTGGCTGCTGCTTTGGGTTTTGTCCCCATCATCACCACAACGTTCTTGTCATCAATTCTGTATTCTTTGAGAGCAGAGTCATTGTTGACGATTTTGCTGCATACATTCCTTTCTGGTCACTCCCAGAAAGGCATCCTTTCCCTCTGCAGATTGATGTTCTCTTTTGGTGTCTTAATTGGTTTCTCAGGGTTGATGTGAATCTTGAAGGTCTGTTGTGCCCTTCAGAGTGATCTGCATGGGATCGCGCTCCCCTGGACACCACGATTGCTGTGGACTTGGTAGGCCTCTAGAGGAGCTGGGAGGGAGGTCAAGGTGGCTGGTGGGCATGGCCACATTCACCCTGTGGGGCAGCCTCTCCCCAGGACTTGGGCTGCAGCCTCTCTGGAGTCACTTTCTCCAGGTGTGATCCGCAGTGATTGCCTTCTCCCCAAGGCACGGGGCCAGCTCAGAATCCATCCTCAGAGGCTGCTGGCAGGTCAGGAATGTAGTTAATGAAGCTGCTGGTTCATCAGGGCCTAGTTGCCACCATCATGATTCCCTTCAACATCCCCTTTCTCCCCACTAGTGGTCTTTTTTGAGTTCCCCAAACTTAATAAGAGAGGGCCTTTCTCGTCAGGCGATTGGGTTGGTGTTAAACTAATTGAGATCTCTTTGGTTTGCTTGTTTGTTTTCATAAACAAAAAAAAATCATACTTCTTCGCAAAACTACAATAGCAAAACAAACAACAGCCAGGACCCAGAGCTGAAGAGAAGCAGGATTGGATTCATGTCAATGATGCAGTCCGAAGCACTCCCCTCATGTTCCAACAGCTGGCCAGAAAAGCTGACATGGTACATATCAGTTATACTTGTTAATTTTAGAGAAGTAGGATGGAAAGCAGGCTTGGGGAATATTGAGAGCATATGCCCCTTTGTCCTTGAGGAATCTGAGTGGAAACTTACCCTATTAGTGCTTAGTCATTGGCAATAAACAGATTGGCACAAAAATAGACAATAGATCCAGAGAGAAAGACAGGCACATGCATGGATAGATATTAGACTATGAATGAATGATGAACAAATAAATAATCAAATGAATGAATTAATAGAATCTTTGAGCATTAGACTTTACATGTCTAGTTCTCTGAGTGCTTTTTTTTTTTTCATTTCTGTGCGACAAGTTTGAATTTGCTTCAAGGTACACTAACTTCCTGCTATGGGCTATGTACAGAGCAGTAATATAGGGGATAAGGAACTAGACTTGGAATTAGGAAGTACTCAATTTAAATCCTGCCTCAGACCTGTAATCTCTGCTTTAATTTCAAATAAGATAATTTTTATGCCAGCCACATAACAGGTACTTAAAAATGCACCTGTCCCTCTTCTTTTTTTACTTTTACTTTTTTTTTTTTTGCTTTTTGGAGGGCAATTGGGGTTAAATGACTTACCCAGGGTCACACAGCGAGTTTTTTGTGTTAAATGTCTGGTACCGGATTTGAACCCAGGTCCTCCTGACTCCAGGGCCAGTGCTCTATTCACTGCACCACCTAGCCGCCCCACCTGTCCGTCTTCTTACCTATAAAAGGGTTCATATGATTTATAGGAAGGTAATCAGCAAGAGTTGTCAAGGATGGACAAGCCAGCATATACCATATAAAATGATGTTAGCATCTTTATCACAGTGAGATTTTGAGGATATAAGGAAATAATATATGCAGAAGTGCTTTTTAAACCTAGACATGCTCTATAAACACTCACTGTTATTATCATTCTTTAGACAACAGATGGATTCTGATAGAAAATTTTAATTTTCCATTCATGATCAGCTACTCCCCATTACCATCATTTATCAGTCACATATTGCTCTGACAACATTTATGACTCTTCTTTTGAATAATTCCTCATTTGTAATGCATTTTGGGCTATGCCCACCAGAGCCCTTGGGATGACCTCAAATTTCAAGTCTCCATCATCTATAGATCAGAGATGTTCCATGACTTGGAGCAATATGATTTGGGATGAGTGAATCTCAACTCAACAAACGTAGCCTGATAGCTGTGAGATGTTTTCATTTTTATAATGGATATTGCACTGTCTAGTACTATGGTTGGAAACACATATGTACAAACAGAGTCCCACTTATTGCTTTTATGGTTGATATACCAGGGTGCTTTACACTCATATTCTATAGTGAGAACATGGGTCGGGGACTAATATTACAAGCAATTCCACCACCACCAATAGTGATAATGGTTATTCATATGGCACATACAATTTTGAAAAGTGTTTTCCATAAATGTTGTAGGCATAGTCCCACAGATCTATCATGAATAGTATCTGCTGCCTAAATGAAAAAAAAAAAAAACATTGAAAGCCAAATCACCTGACTGGAAAGCAATGAGAATCTACAAATCTTCCCCCCCCCCAATTATCCCTAGCCAAGTATGACTACAGTTATTGCACTTCATGAAAAAGCAAATCTAAAATTCTGAGCATGATAGAAAGAAAGAAAATGCAATCCAAGTTCAAAGGTAGTCTTATAGGCATATTTTAGGTAAGTCTCAGAAAATGACAATCTTTCAGAATCACTCTCTTTAACTGTCTCAACTTTTACCCTAGGGTAATGTGGGGAAGATAACTTCTCATATGATATAATTTTCCCTCTCTCAATCTTGAACCCTAAATTTATGGTACTATCAACATAAAAATGCAGACAAATATTCAGATAAGTTATCAAAGGCTATCACAGAGCTCATGTCTAAGTTCATTTATCTCTCCTCCTCTACTTTTTTTTTCAAATTTTCTTTTGCTTAAAAAAAATAAGATTTAACTTCTGTGTGGAAATTCCCCAAGTATTATATTCTCAGAAAAGCAGAAGAAAGAAACGAGTTATTGAATGGACTTCGCTGTCACCCATTGCAAGTCCCCCCCCCCCCCAGCCATGCATCTATGCATGGCTTTTCTCCTCTCACTCTCTTGTCTATATGCTATTCCACTGACATTTCTCCCTCACTCTTCCACCCCCTTTCTGGAAATCCAAAGTGAGAGAAAGTCCTCTTCTTAAAGTCATGGGAACACCAAGCAAACAGCTCCACTAAATGTTTGTGAGCACTCCAGCTCCAGTATTCTCTATCATCTTTTGAAAGTCCTCCAAAGTCTCTGGCTTTTGCGAACCCTAAACCATCTATGTGAAATAATTTAGGGGAAGAGAATGTAAACAATGATGGGGGTTTAACTCTTCTCATTTAGCCTATTGTTGAGGGTGGTATTTGAATTAATCTTTGAAAAGATTTAAGAATGTAATGAGTTAGAGACAAGGAGGTAGAGCATTTCAGACAGTGACAGTTTTCACAAAGTCATGGAACAGAGTAATAGAATCACACATTTAGACTTGGAAGGGAAGTTAGAAGTCATCCAATGCCTGCAATTTTACAGATGAGGAAAGTGATTCATAGAGATATTAAGTGATTTTGCCAGGGCCAATCAGCAAGTATCTGTGTTGGGATTTTCAACCTAAGTCTCCCTGACTTCACATACAATGCTTTATCCATTATCTAACATACTGATAGGATTATTGAGATGGAACATTAAACGTGGGTAATAACAAATACTCCAGTTTCGTTGTAAATGAGATAGTGGAGAAGGCAATTTGAAATAATTCTGGAAAGATACTTTACAGGCATATTGTAAAGGGCATTAAATGAGAAAAGAATTAATGCATAAAAGATTTTTTATATACACTGGGAGGCTACATAGCATCATTTTACCCAAGGCAAATTTTTGCTAGTTACCATGGGAACCAGAATAAAAAAAATATACATGTTCACATCTTAGAAATATGTTAATTAGTTAGATCTGCAAGGCATCTAATAGGTAAATTAATCTCAATTCATAAATGAAAGGTGGGTTGAGGCACTGTCACCTGTCCCAGGTCTAGCCAGGTGTAATGTAATGCCAAAAGAAAGGTAACTTCCCAAGGTTCAGAATACCAGCATAGGTGCTCTCTATTTTATTCAGTGACAAACCAAGAACAGAGAAGATCAAAACATGACATCATTCAAAATACAGCATTTACTAAGTGTGATTAAATAATCTCCAAGTACTACCCCACCCCAGGACCTTCCAATCATTCAATCAATTACAAAGTCCCTGTTCTAAATACTTCTCCATCCCTAGGCTATACCTTCATTTGGTCCACCACAAAACCCCTCTTCTCAAATGGAGATTAGTTTCCAAACATAGGTAAAGTAACCTTCATTTGTCAATCACAGAGCACAATAAGGTCAAAAGTTCCCCACCCCTGGATCACAATTGAATCTACCCCAGAGTTACATCAAGTTTAAACCCAGCACTTAATACCCAAATGGAGGTCTTTTCTTCATCTTGACACGAGGCAAGTTCTCAGCAATCTTAGTTCCTGGGGAGACAAGGCTTAGCAAGGCCATAAGATACATTGCCAGTCCCTTCATGAATTCATCCTCTGTCTGTAGAACAGTCCTAGAACCCCTGAACACATTAGCAAAGCCCTCTCCCAGGATTTCTGTAAACATACAACAAGAAAATCCTTCTTCAGGGCTTCTGAACCAACAGAAAGGCTCCCAGACTCCTGCAACAACAGCACTGTCCTTCACCAGTGGACAGTATTCATTCTGTCTGCAGGACAGTCTCCAGACCCCTGCAACAACAGCACTGTCCCTCACCAGTGGACAGTATTCACTCTCTGTCTGCAGGACAGTCTCAGGGCTTCTTAGCGAACAGCCAGGTTCCAGGACTTCTTCAACAAAAGGACTGTCTTTCACCAGTGGACAAATCTGGCAAAACAACATCAAAACAGACAGACAAAGTACCAGCAAAACAGCCATGTCTCCTCAGTCCTTGGCAGCTCAGGGGGCAGGTCTCAAAAGTCCAGGGCAATTCAAAGCGGCCACCAGCAATTCTCTTAGTCTCTCTCTCTCCACGAGGTGCTGCTTCCAAAAAGATCTTCCGCCTCTCTCTAGTGTCTCTCCAAATCTACATCACCAGCTCCTCCCAGTTCAGGACTTTCTTTTCACATCAACAAGCCCATCCCACAGGTGGGATTAAGAAACTCTGGGTTTTAACACAATCAGTTTGAAAACCAAGCCAATACAGGGGAATCTTTAATTGCCATTACTATCACACCAGGTCTGAGCATTTGTCTTCTGATACACAGAACAGTGATCTCAGCAGTGTCTTGTAATGCTTTTACTAACTGTATTGTTGATTGTTAACTAGGAAAGAAATGCTAGGACCTTCTAGATGTCTGAGAGGTGTCAGTTTATGTAAATCAAAGTAAAGGTACTTCTAGGGGTAAAAAAGAGCTTGTTAAAAAACTGATAAAATTTGAAAACATATTTACAAGTTCTGAAAAATTTAGATGTCATTTTATCTCCATTTTAAAAATCATATTCAAGGTCTAGCTGGGAGCGCAGCCTAGATGGCGGAGCAGAAGCACAACTTCCACGCAGCTCCGGCTTCCACCTTCCATAATTAATGTAAAAAGGGGACTCTAAACAAATTTTGGAGCTGCAGAACCCACAAAATGACACAGAGAAGCTAACCTCCTGCTGAGGACAGCTCAGCAGGCCGGCAAGAATCGGCCAGCACAGCCCTCTGGGAGCAGAGCCAAGCCCCATGCCGAGGCTTTAGCCCCAGGGCGGGCCTGACCATCTGGCAGCCAGAGGGACTCCAGATCAGCAGCAGCTGTGGCAGTTTCCAGAATTATCAACACATAGATGGGAAGTACAAAGGCAGAGGTCAGTGCAGTCTGGACTTTGGGACCTAGTAAATGGGAGTGCATGGCTTTTGTCCCCAGGGTGAGAAGCAGCTGAGACTCTGGGACAGCCAGCCAGTGCCACATGGCAGCTTCACCTCCTGGCCTGCAGAGTGTAGGGGAACCACCACTAGTCTGAGGGGTAATCGCTTTTGCTTTAACCTGCTTGGATCTGGATTGCAGTCTAGGGTGGAGGTCCTGGGGTATGTGTCCAGCTTGCCAGAGCGTGTGGAGGCCTCAGAGAGGGCACCCATCTAATAGCTCCAGCAGCTGAGAAAACCCCAGCATTTGGTAGGATGCTCGCCTGTCTGGTAGCAGAGTCCTACTATGGCAAAAAGCCCAAAGTCCAAGTAATTGAGTGGCAAAATGACCAGGCAAAGGAAGCAAAGCAAACAGAAGAATCCAACATTAGACTCCTGTTTGGGGACAAAAAAAAGCAAAGCATGGAACAGGAGGAAGACAGTGAAGTCAGAACTCCTGCACCAAAAGTTTAAAGGAAAATACAAGCTGGTTACAGGCCATAGAGGACCTTAAAAAGCAGATAAGGGAAGTGGAAGAAAAATTGGGAAGAGAAATGAGAATGATGCAAGAAAATTATGAAATGAGAGTCAACAGCCTGACTGAGGAAAATAACACTTCCTGTAAATACAAGGTGTTGTAATTATTCAGGAACAACTGAAATAAACTGTTATTTTGATGTCCTTTGTTCTTGAAAAAGGAAATATTAAAAAAAACTTACTAAGAAGATATTTATTTTCCAGTCTGTTTAATACAGAAAACCACTTTAAACATATTTAAATTCAAGCTATTATTGTAGTTAATCTGTAGCTCAGAGACCCCTTAAAATCTTTGGGCTCATAGACTGTAGATTAAGACCCTCAGAGTCAGGTTCTTTGCTTTCGACTCAAGACCCTGGCCTGTAATTTATCCAATGATAGTCTCCAAAATGAAATTTAGCAGCTTTGCATAAGGCATTCAAAATGTCCATCAGTTGCCCAAACATTCCTTTCATTTTCCTGACCTTCAGCCTATCTAAACTGATTCATTCACTGTCCCTCTCATTCAACTACATTTTCGGTCGCTGTATCTTTCTAGTACTAGGTCTCCCCTATGTCAAGAATTATCTCTCTTCTTATCTCCTTCACAGGATCTCTTCCTTCAAGAATTAGTTAAACCACCATGTTTTATACAAAATCTTTCCTGATTTCAAGTTATCAGTGCCATCTTTTCCAAAACTACCTTGTTTTTCATCTCAATAGGTAGCAAGATTGATAGCCAGAGAGGTGAGAGGTCTATTTGTGGCTATGTGACCCTGAGCAAGCCACATAACCTTTCTGAGTCTCTGTTTCCTTGCCTGTGGAATGGGAATAATAAGAATGTGTACCTTGAAGAGTTGTTATAAAATCAATTTAGATTATACATGTATGTATTTTCATATAGATATACATATTGCTTTTCAAATCTTAAAATATTTTATAAATGCTAGCTATTATTTTATCTTCCTCTCATAGAATTCCTAGCTTTCTTCATCTTCACTATAATCTATCTAGATAGATACTGGATACACATATCTGTCTCTAAATTTGTATCAATTCAAAACTATTGTATTTCTATTTTTATATCTATCTGCCTATCTATATCTGTAGCACACACTCTCTGGCTTCTTCCCACTTATATTGGTGGATTGAATTTCCAAACAGTTGCCTTGATGTTTAGTACTCAAGATTCTGGGGCTATCTTTAAAGGGATCAGTTTCTGTCACTGTTATTTATATGCCCCCACAGGCATACTTCTTATTGATAATTGGTCAGTCAGAAAATGAGTCTTTAGGAAAGCTCTTGAATAGGAAGAGACACAATATGGTTTAGCACATAAAAAGTTGAATTCAGAGATGGGAAGACCTGCATTCAAATCAGCCTTCTGAGACAGGTTAGAATTTTCAAAATTAATTAATTATTTTGTAGAATAAAGCAAGAATTTCCATAATATAGCAGCATAAAAAATGATTGCATATGAAACTGCAAGTCTATTCTTTACATCATTATATTTCTTTAAAATATATAATAAAGTTACCAAGTAAATTCTCCCCCTCTTTTTCTCTTCCCTCCTTCTCCTCCACCTCCCCCCAACCCCAAACAGAGAAGGAAGTCTGGACAAGTTACTTAGCCTCTCAGACAATCAACAAGCACATTTTAGTGCTCTAAACTCTCTGGTTTAGTGCTTGCAACTTCCTAAGACTAAAATTTTCAAAGAAGGTGCCAATTTACAGTAGTAGAAGGAGCTTTCTGACCAGCTTATTCTTTATGCCAGTAAATCATAGTCCTTATCCCTTTATTCTAAGAACATTAGGAAAACAAACAATAGATGGTACCATATTCCTCTCAAATTTAGGCACAATACCCTCTTTTTGTTTTTGAGGCAATGGGTGAGGGGCAGGTAGGTGGTGTAGTGAATACAACAGCAGCCCTAGAGTCAGGAAGACCTGAGTTCAAATCTGGTCTTAGATACTTGACACATTTACTAAATGCGTGACCTTGGGCAAGTCATTTAACCCCAATTGTATTGCTTTTCCCCTCCAAAAAAAAGAGGCAACTGGGGCTAAGAGACGTGCTCAGTGTCACACAGCTATTAATTGTCTGACTCCAGGAACAGTGTTCTATCCATTGCATGTATAGCAGTGACAATATGGTAAAAACAGTCTCAGTAGACAGGCTAACCCAGATTGAAGTTAACCAATAATCCTCAAATCCAGTGGTGAGTTAGGGGATTGTCTTGCTCAAGAATGTGAAGACTTCCCCTTGTGGAATGGGCAAATGAGAACAATTTGTTCCAATGACCATAGAGTGGCTCAGGCAGGCACTGTGGATCACTTAGAGCTTGGGTCAGACATCAAATATGCCAAGGGCTTCACTGTGTCCAGGTGATCACCAGTGATCATGACTTTTGTCCTGCCACTGGACTTTGATGACTGCAGAGGACATAAAATTCATTCACAATGGAAGACATCACCCAACTTCCACTATGTTGCTATTTTATTATCTTGTGGTCTTCTTTGAAGTTCTGTGGCCACAGGAGAGTTTAGAAGCAGTAGATGCAGATATACTCGCATCTGTGTTGTGTTGTGCACATATATGCTATAGTTGTGCAGTACAACACTGTACAAGTCAGGCCAGGACACTGGGTCTTCTTCACACTGCATGGAAGCAGCACTAGAATTCAGTGACCCCTGAGCATCTGAGCTGGTGTTGCTGTTGTGGTTTGCCCTTCATTCTCCAAGAGGCCCATGACATCAGGAAGATGATGTCATGGCTTGCAAGTGAATTGGATTTACGTGAGGTAGGGCTGTGCAAGCTTGTTTTTAAAGGACCATACTCTTCACCTTCTTGCAAGAGGAAAAGTCTATAAAAAGTGCCCTAAAATCATCTGCTTCATTTGATCCTGGCCTGCTTACTATGACAGGGAGTCCTTGGGAGGAATAAAGTTGGAAACAACAATAATAATGATTACTTACTCCTGAAAACTTATTTTCATGTTTTCAGTCTCATGACCTTGTCATTATCAACACTGTCTTCTTCTTCCTGCATGACAACAAAACATTGTGGATACACCCTCACAACAAGCACTGGCATTTAATGGACTACGTCATTGTAAGGAGACGAGACAGGTAGGATGTAAGAGTGATGAAGGCAATGTGTAGTGCAGAGTGCCTGACCGATCATAGACTCATCTTCTTCAAGCTAAACATTCACATTTAGCAAAGGTGTCAAGCCCAAGGGAAAATGACCACTAGGAGATTTAAAGACAACAGATTAGGGTGCTTCTCCATGTTCATTGCTGAGCTAGAGGAAAGCTAAGCTAGCACACAGTAACAGTGGAGCAGAAAAGGAGTGGGCAGCTCGCAGAAACTTGGTGTACATTATTTCATTTGCTCATTTTGGCCAGAACACTAACAAACATCAGGACTGCCTTGATTAAAGTGATGGAGAAATTCATAAGCTGAGAAATGAGAACTCTGAAGGGTTTACCAGCAGGCCAGCTCAACTGTCTCCAAGAAAGTTCCATAAAAAATAAAGCACAAAGTTTAAAGAGATTCAGGATTCTTTGCTCATTAAGAAGACAGATGAGATTCCATTTTACACTGACAGCTGCAGTCCAAAGTATTACTACAATACCCTGAAGACTACAGGTCAAAGACTTCTGGTGCATCTCAGTTATTCAGTGCTAATGGAGCCACATTGATCATTGATAAGGACATGATCCTAGAGAAATGGGTTGAACACTTCCATAATATTCTTAACTTATTTTCATCAATCCATACTGAAGTCATTGGTCATATGCCTCAGGTTGTAATCAATCCCTCTCTAGCCAAACCTCCAAGTGAAGAACAGATACTGAAAGCCATTAGGCTCCTCTCAGGTGGGAAAGTACCTGGTGCTGATTCCATCCCAGGAGACATCTACAAGGCAGGGGCCCACTGCTCATATAGAAGTTGATTGAAATATGCATTTTATGGCAAGAGGAAGTTATCACCAGGAAATCTATGATACTTCCATTGTCCATCTGTATAAAGGTAAAGGAAATAGAGTTCTCTGTGACAATCACAGGGTGAAGGTGGGGAGGTGAGTGGGGAGGGTCTCTTTTTCAGTCACTGCTGAGAAGACTTTTTGCAGTGTCCTACTTAACAGGCTTGCCCTTCACCTGGAAGATGGTCATCTACCTGAGAGCCAGTGTGGCTTACAAAGCACTGATGAATGAATGATTGGTATGGTGTTTGCTGCCCATCAAGTCCAGGTAAAATGCCAGGAGCAGAATAGCAGTCTGTACGCAACATTAATTGATCTAGCCAAGGTCTTTGATACTATTAGTCAAAAGGGCTTGTGCAAAATTATAGCAAAATTGGTTTGCCCAGAGAAGTTCATCCATTCTACATGTTTCATGACAGCACGGTTAAATGGTTTCTGGATAATGGATGATACTCTTGTGCTTTCTCAGTCACCAATGGAGTCAAGCAAGGCCGTATGCTTGCTCCATGCTTTTCAGCATGTTTTCTGTAATGCCGTTAGAAAACTTCAAAGGGAACAAAAATGTCATCAAGGTCAGCTACCACATTGATGTTAAATTATTTACAATAAAATGGCTATAAACCAAGACTGAAATAGAGGAGAGTTGGTGCATGATTTCTGTTTTTGTTTTTGTTCAGAAATGACTATGCCCTCAATGTAGCGTCTGAGGCTGAGATGCACCAAAGTTTGAGTTAATTCTCTACTTCCTGTGCTTATTTTTGGCCTAATCAATAATACCAAGAAGAGATAGATTCTCCACAAGCTAGCACCACACCATCCATACATGGTACCATCATTTACAGCAAATGGAGAAATATTGAACGCTGTGGATAAGGTCACTTACAGTATACTTTCCATGGATATACACATAGTTGATGAGGTTGATGCATGTATGGTCAGAGCATTTGGCAGAGGCTTCTAAAGAAAAAGTGGGATGGAAGTGACATTAGACTCCCAACCGAGCCATTGTTCTTACTTAACTATTGTATGCCTGTGAAACCTGGAGAATATACTGGTCCCAAGTCAGGAAATTGAACCACTTTCCCTTGAACTGTCTTAGGAAGATTCTGAATGTTACCTGGTAAGGTACTGATGACTGAGGTTCTCTCTCAAGTTGAACTGTCAAACATTCAAACTCTACTTCAGAGAGTGCAGCTCCAATATCACACACCCACATACCCCTAATACAAACATGGCAACTATGTGAGGTTATGCTGCTCTGGGACTTGAGTTGGGGAACAACCGAATTCAAATTCATTCTCAGAAACTTCCTAGTTATACAATCCTAGGCAAGTGCTTCCTCAGTTTTCTCAACTGTAAAAATGGGGATAATAGTAGTACTTAAATATTAGAGTTGTTGAGAAAATCAAATGAGATACCATTTTCCACTAGACTGTGAGCTTTTCTAGGGCAGGGACTCTCATTTCCCTTTCTTTATATCTCCAATACTTAGCATAATCCCTGATATATACTTGGGTGTGGTCCACTCCTGAAGGGACTAAAATGGCATCACTCTGTTGATATGAAGGTACAATGTGTCTGACTGTGGCTGATTAAACCACTCAGAAGGTTGTACACCACAAGTTAAGAACAAATAATCCACTTGAATATTAGGACTGGTGATGTCTCTAAATATGTTCATCTCACATGTCTTTTGCCCTAGTACATTCTTGCTTCACTCATATGCGGGCATGCAAATCTAGATGATTCTTTCCCAGTGTCTCACATCATGCAATTGATTGCAAAGTTCCTCAGAGAGAACATGATTATATCTTTGTATCACTTATTCTGATATCCATGTGAGTGGTTACCTTGGTGTAAGGGTTATGGGATTTAAAGATCTCCCATGCCCCATAGACGTGCTGACATAGCAGAGCAAGAGAAAGTGAAAAGCCGAGCTAACGGTCCCTTTTTTTTTTTTTTGAGTTAGGACTCCGGCTGAGCACTGCCAGGGGCCGGAGCTGCTGGGAGCGCTCTTCCAGGACGCTGGGTGGTTGCTGTGAGTGGGGAGAGGAGGACCTTTGCCTGAGGTAGCCTGTTCTGTTTTAAAGGCTTGAAAATGTGGGTGCTTTCTACTTTATCTACCTGTGCCAATGTCATAACTACTCTGATGGATTTCACTTTCTGGTTTTGGGACTCAGTCTTTTGGTATCTTAATAAATTTTCTAGTTTATTTCCCCAAATGGCAAACCTGATGTATTTTGTGATGGATAATTATATCAGCATATTTGTAATCTCTATAGGCATTGTGAATATGGCATTGCTGATACACTTGGTTAATTCTTCATGAAAGAGTCTTTTAGTTGAATTTAAATATGGAATTCAAACAATCTGACCAGCTTATCAAAGTTGCACTCTGCAGTATAGTTTGAGAAAGGAACTCAGTGCCCAGTATCTTATCTTGCAAGGTGATCTTCAATGGGGGGAAGAGAGGGAGAGGGAGAGAGAGACAGAGAGAGAGAGAGAGAGAGAGAGAGAGAGAGAGAGAGAGAGAGAGAGAGAGAGAGAGAGAGAGAGAGAGAGAGAGAGAGAGAGAGAGAGAGAGAGAGAGAGAGAGAGAGAGAGAGAGAGAGAGAGAGAGAGAGAGAGAGAAAGAGAGAGACAGAGAGACAGAGAGAGACAGAGAGAGAGAGAAAGAGAGAGACAGAGACAGAGACAGAGACAGAGACAGAGACGGAGGGGGGAGCGAGGAAGGGAGAAAAAGAGAGAGAGTAGCTGTGTGACTATGGGCAAGTCACTTAACCCTGCTTGTCTCAATTTCTTATCTGTTAAATGAGTTGTTTAAGGAAATGACCAATCTCTCCAGGATCTTTGCCAAGAAAACCCCAAATGGGGTCACAGAGACTAAGACATGACTGAAATAATTCAACAACCACAAAATGGTATAATGCTTAGAGTAGACAATGTAATATATATACATATGTGTGTGTGTCTATATCTCTACCTATGGCTTTCTATTCTACACATCCCTCAAAGTATATGGCGACAATTTTTCTTCTTTAAAATCCTTCAGTTATTAAATATTTGTAATATATTTTGCTATGTGGTGCTTCTATTAGCTTAGTGATATAAATATCCTTATATTGTCCTATAATAAATGCCTAACATTTCATTTTAAGGCATAGTAAAATGGTTTTTAATTCCATAGAAGTCCTAGTATAATATACTGTAGACAAAATTCTGATCTTATTTTTCTCTAAGAGTATCATAAGAAAACAAAATATGCCAGCATCTACCATGTTAGAAAAGCTTTGAGTTGTGTCCCAAATCATACCTTGTTTTCAAGGATCAAGCTATCTCATTGTGAATTGCAAATTGTGGCAGACAGATTATTATACAAATCTATACATTAATATGTGATATCATTAACCATATATTTGAATTATTTTGAAAAGGAGATATATGACCACTATTGACACCCATTTAGGAAAGAAGCTCATTTGCAAAATCATGCAGTGGATTATATTAGAATATTA
The DNA here is from genome assembly GCF_028583685.1 of Petaurus breviceps papuanus. Taxonomy (NCBI): domain Eukaryota; kingdom Metazoa; phylum Chordata; class Mammalia; order Diprotodontia; family Petauridae; genus Petaurus; species Petaurus breviceps. The sequence goes on along the minus strand of NW_027186458.1, from coordinate 630,358 downwards.
CGAACAGAATTACTTCATTGACCAGCAACAAATAAAGGGAGGAAAATGAGTATGCAGAAACTTCACCCCTAAAACAATCTCTTCTAAGACTACAGTAGTCTACCCATTGATAAATACAGTGACTTCCTTAAAATGTGGAATGACCTGGTCTCAACATTTTATCTCACTCTCTTTTGAAGCTAACAAAAATTTTCCAACTTGGAAGTCTGATGATAAATCCACTAGATATTTTGTGAGATCCTTTCAAACAAAACCAAACTAATTTTATGGAGTTAAAAGGGATGGAGGGCATAGTGCAATGTGGGTGGAAATATGCATTTGACCAGAACAAGATAAGAACAATGCTTTATAGTTATAATCCAACCTGGGATAACAGAAAATAAGTTGCACAAGCCAGGGCTGGCAGATTTTTTCTCCTCACTAGAGAAATTCTTTAAAAACCCTAAGTAACTGACTGTTCAGGAGCCAACAATTGAAATGTAAGTTAAAAGCTTTGTTTGGACAGGTGGTTTTCCTACTGGGAGACTGACTAGATTTTTAGCACTGTTGTCTGTTCAATTATTCTGAGTCTTCATTTGTTTAGTGTCTACCAGACTTGATAACAACAGAAGCTATTAAAAAAAATGCTGACACATCATTTAACAAATTATCTTAATGGTATGAACATAAAATTCCACCATGAAAGAAAATGAATCTAAGGAGGTGAAGAATACTCAGATAGTCAAATGGTTGGAGAGGGAAAACTAAAGCTAAAAATTGAAAAAAATTAGGTATCTGTCAAATATCTGATCTGAGAGATTTTTTTTTCATACAAAGTGATACTTTAAATTCATTAATTCCCAGAACCTGGAAATATCTTTCCTTATCTTCCCCAATGAACAAGTTTAAATCTTGACAACAATAAATTCAGACTAAGAAAAAATAGTGAACTATATAATTCAGATTTCTCAATTAGTGATGGAAGAATTACTGAAAACAAGATTGTTTTTCACTGTGAAGGCTCATTGTAAAGCACATTATAGGTATATGGGTAAATTTGAAACATAAACATAGTGATAACTGCTGGTCCCAAATTACATATTCTTATAGCACAGATGCACTTCAATGAGATGAATAAAGCAGAGATTATATAGACAAGCTCTTGTTCTGGCTTTGTAAATGCTTTATAACAATTGCCTTCTGAATTCTTAATCCCTCATTGTGGTGTCTTGGCCAAGACAATATTGGATCCTCTGATTTTAAAACTCAAACCATAAAGAAAAACTGATGCTTTTTTTTCAGTCCCATAGTTGTGTTCATGTGTGTGTGCATGGGAAGACTAATCTCAATTTCATAGTTTAGTGATTATTAAAGTTAACAAGTCAGCAACACTCTAATCTCTTTTCTAAATTAGATTTGGGAAGTGTATTCCAGTTTCCTAGTTTCTCTTTCCCAAGAAAGGTAGTCTGGATTATTTTTTCTTCTTCAAGGATTTTTAAGTTGTGAGTTGTTCTTTATTTTTTCCTGTTTTGTCAAAGAATATTTTTCACTCTTTATCTTTTGTTTAGTTGCTCATTTTATTTATTTATTTATTCATTAATTCATCCATTCACTCACTCACTCATTCGTTTATATATTTCTCAAATATTTTCATTACCTCAAAGATATTTTTCTGTTGTCCCCAACTTTATAAAACCATTCTTTCCTAATTCTTTTCCTCTTTGATTATTTTTTTTTTCATTTTCTCCATTCAATGTATTTGTTGTTGTTGAGTCATTTCAGTTGTGTCTGATATTTTGTGACCTTGTTAGGGGGTTTCTTGGCAAAAATACTGGAGTGGTTTGATATTTCCTTCTTCAGCTCTTTTAACATATAAGGAAACTCAGGTAGACAGCACTAAGTGACTTTACCGGGGTTATACCGCTAGGAAGTGTCTGAGGTCAGAGTTGAACTCAGGAAGATGAGTCTTACTGATTTTAGACCTGGCACTCTGTCCACTGTGGCATCTTACTGCCTTGAAAACTTCATAAAGCTATTATAAATACAACATGCTTATTATTGATTTATGCCTTCAACTCTGTTTTGCTAAAGTGATTTTGGAAATGTTGTTTGACAGGGCAGTTATGTGGTCGAGTGAAGAGAGCACTAGCCCTAGAATCAAAAAGACTTGACTCCAATCAGTCAATAAACATTTGTTAAGCACCTTCTACATGCTAGGCGCTGTGATGAGTTGTGAACTGATTAGCTGTGTGACACCAGTTATCATACAAAATGAGGCAACTCGTTTTGATAACCAGTACAAATAAGATAGGATTTGCCTTTATTGCTTTTGATAATGATACACAAATGTATTGATATACTCCACATGGGTTCTAGGAATGGAAAGTCATTTTGGGGATTGTTTCTAGTTGCTTGAATTGGAAAATCTCATTTTACTTATTATCATCTTTCTCAGCATTCAGCTAGTTGCTCCTGGGGCAGATACGTAGAGTTCCAGAGTTGTTTTTCCCCTTTAGAAAGCAAGGAGAGAAGCAAGGATGAAGAGGTCCATGAAAAACATCATTTGGGGGACTGGAGATTAGAGTTCCATCTGCAGCATTGTAAAATGCCACATGGCCTCTTTCATAATCAAGGAAAATGCCCACCTTGTGAATAGGTTGGCTTACGTGAACATTATGATTGGAACACAACAGGAGAAAGTTATTTCCCAATTGGATAGATAGAAGGGTGCTTTTATCCCAAGGCCATTGGCAGTCATTACTCTTCCTTTTGATTGTTTCTTTACAGATGCCCACTTCCCATTCTTCTGTATTCTCCACCTCTATTTCCCAGTAGTGTTTCCCTGAGGTGAAGCTCTGATTGGCCAAGACACAGAGAGTCAATTCAAATCTTTTTGGTTTGTCAGGCACATCCTGTGGGACAGAAACATATTCGACCCTCTTCAGATCATCAGACAGGATGAGATGGGGATTGGCTGTTTCAGGATCCAGGGTTATATCTCCTGTAAAAAAAAAAAGTGGGGGGGCATCATTCAACTTAGTTTCCAGATCCTGGAGTTTAATAACTAAGCAAAGGATTCCCTAATCCTGGGAAAACCTCACACTATAGGATATTGGTGACAGTCCCCACCCACTGAAATTATACCCTCACTCTCTAGGTTGTCCTATTCCTGACACTCACTTGGATCAGTGACTTAACTTTCTTATAACTCAGTTTCCTTAAAAATGAGGATGTCAGGGTGTGGACTCAATGATCTCAGAGTGTTAGCTTTATTTTAGACCTATTTTTTGAAGGCATTCATTGAATACTTGGCAAGCTTTAAATAAGTACCAACTCCAGCCAGGAAGTGAAAGATAGGAAGAAATAGTTATGTAAGTAGTTGTACCTGAAAGAAGTGATACTATTGCCATAATTGCTTTTCAAAATATAGTTAAAAAGCCAGTGATGATAAATATTCCAACATTGGAAGAACCAGTTTCTTAACCTATTTTTAAAAGGCTAACCCACAGAGGGATTCCCTCTTCTTTTATTCTTCCAGAAATTGCTGTCTTCCACAAGTTTGTAATGTCTGAAACAACTTGAGACATACTCATCTCAATAAGAAATAGAGTGCTAACATACAGCACATTGCAAACAATATGGGAACTGCTGGGAATTCTGAAGTATCATTGAGGTCACTATCTGGTGACTTACTGTGGAAAGTCAGCAGCTTTTCTCTCAAGCCAGGGATGGGGTACATGGTCCATTTGGGTGAAGCAGTAACAGAATTTTGGAGAAGCAGTTCCTCATTCCTACAAACAAAACACACTTAATTACAAAGGTTGTATAGAGATCTTGAGGACCTATCCTGATAACAAATATCAGTGCTTCTAGTACTATGGACACCAATGAGCCCCTTTCATCCAGCCAACCTCCTTCACAAACCATGCATGTGTGACTCAGTTTGCCATAGAATGGAAACTTACCTTTCCAATATGCCCTTCGAATCCTAGAGGGAAGAAAACAATGAGAGATTTAATCTTCTACTTTTAATCTATTCCCATGACATCACATTTTTCATTGAGTACATACACAATTCCCCACAGTCTCTTTTCTCCCTGCTAGCTATTTTCAAGGCAAAATTCAATTATTGCAAATTAAAAAAAAAAAAGAAAGGAAACCTAGAACTGCTAAGAACCAGTCCTTGGCTACTCTTTCATTTGGTTGATGCTATTTGACTCCTTCTAAAATGGGGAAATCATTCCACTTTAAAGAAGTACTATTCTTGGGGGCATATAGGTACAGCACCAGTTATGGGATCAGGAGGACCTGAATTGAAATCTGGCCTCAGACACTTGACATACTTACTAGCTGTGTGATCTTGGGTAAGTCACTTAAACCCAATTGCCTTGCCTTATCCCCTCTAAAAAATATCTTCTGTGGGGCAGGTAGGTGGCACAGTGAATAGAGCTCTGGCCCTGGAGTCAGGAGGACTTGAGTTCAAATCCAGCCTCAGGCAGTTGACATACTTGCTAGCTGTGTGACTTTGGGGAAGTTACTTAACCCCAACTGCCTTGCCTTCCCCCCTCCAGAAAAAAAGAACTACTCTTCTTTTCCATCTTTCCTCTCTCTCTCTGTGTACACAAAATACATCTGACAGAGTTCACATATTGTTTTCATGGAGTAAGAGGAAACGGAACAGCTGAGGAAATGGGCAAAACGTTGGGGGTCTGGAATACTGAAACAAATCCTTTGTTAAAGTGGATATGGGTGTTCAGATTAAAGGGATATTTTCTTATCTTCCAGAGATGGAATTTGTATAGAGCCCAGAAGCCTGAACTAAGGCTGCATTCCAGGGTCATAATATTAGCAATGATTTACTTTCACAACTACTATCTGCTCAAAGTCCAGAGAAGCAAAGAAACCAACTGCCCTTCATCATCCCACACTAGAGAGGTGGTTTTGTGCTGATTATTTATTGTGGAAAGAGTAGAATATTGAAATGAGTAGGCATTTCAAATCTTACCTAGGCCTATGCGTGGTGCATGAAGAATGGTTATAGAATATGAGAAAAATAGTCTCTCAGCCTCCATTTGAAGTCTTCCTCTGCTAGGGGAATCACCACCTCCAGAGGGAAACCAAACATTTTGGACAGCATCTTTGTACAGTGAGAGGATCTCTTGGTACACACATTAGGGGACTTGGAGGGATCAAAGCATGAGCTCAAATACTGTCTCTGACAATGAAGAGCCAACACTAAGAAAATCTCTCAAATGCTCTGAAGTTCAGGGCCCTCTCTCTCTAGAATAGGGATAATAATACATACCTCCCCAATGTCAAAGGATTGTTGTGTCTCAAAATTAAGATAATGGACATGAATCAGTTTGGAGTTTTAAAGCACCAAAGTAATTAGAGAAACTATGACAGTTATTGTTCAATCCATTGCCCCTAATTCTGTCCTCTGAAAAAAACAAGTATACTCCATGGTTCATCCTTAGATGGAGATATCATGCCCCATCCCCCCACCTTCTCTTCTCTTGTTCTCACCATTCTCAGTTTTTGTTTCAATCACTCACCAAGAGCATTTCAACAGGAAGCTTCGCAAAACTCTTCTCTATTTCTGATATCGCTTTTTGCAGCTTGTGAATCTGTTGGGTCATTTTTGCCTTGCTCTCCTCAAACTTTGCCAAGTTGTCCTTTCTTTCCTTGTCCAGTGTTTGCAGATGGAGCTGTTTTTGCTCTAACAAGAACTGATGCTTTTTCTCAAATTCAGACTTCATAGACTGTTTCATAGGCTGGACTTCCAACTGTAATAAAGAAATCAGGATAAAGGCAAAAAATGATGAGTCAGTAAATGTCAGGGTCAGCATCAAGCACGCGTGCTGGCTATTCATTCCCATTTTCCATCTGAGCAGATTCTTGGGCTATGATGCTAGGCACAGAATTTCTATCTGAATTCCCCACACTTTCCACTTAGAAGCTCATTCCGTTACATTTTCTCTTTAAAGGCCCCTTTCCTGAGGAGTACTTAATGATGGAAAGCAGAGAGGAAGAGTGTTCTTTTAAAGGAAGATTCCTCAAATGTCCAACATAGACAGTTTCTCTCTAAAACTGTCCAAAGCTCATCAAAACAACAGATTCTTCATGTCTGTATTTTAGTTGATTAATCTTAAAACAAAGTCCTTCTTCAGCTGCTTATATCTGGGTTTCAAAACCTGAATCAATAACAGCAACATACTATGATCTTTGTACATTAACACTAATTTCTTACATTAAATGATTAGACTTTTTCTTCCTTGTCTGTCATTGCCTATTCCTTTATGAAAGGCCTTCCAGAAACAACATACTTAAAAGTTTATCAACAAAAGACAGAGACACAGACTTTACATTTGTGCTTCTCCCTCTCACACACATTGCAATTCTATTTCAGGATCATTCCTTTTCACCCTAAACTCTCCCATATCCTCTGGAGATTCTTTGATAAGAAAAAAAAAACAATTCTTGCTAAAATCTCTATTTTATATCATACTGATCCCCAATGTTTTAGAAAGTTGTCAATCTTCCTGAGCCTTTGCCCTGGTCATTCCCCATTCCTAGAATTCAGTGTCTCCTCAATTCGGCCTCAGTGGGGTGTTGTCTTTTTTCAAGACCTTGTTTAATTCCACCCTCTCTACCTTTTCCAGTCCTCACCTTTTATGATCTTAGTGTCCAAATTAAGTTTTGTTCATTCTTCTATTTCTTCTGTATTTATTTACAAATATCCTTATGCTCTTTTTGATTAAAGGAAATGCTCTTGAAATGAGAAGATTGTTTAATTCCTTTGACTTTTATACCCAGGGACTAGCAAAGCACCTGGCAACTGGTTTATTAATGTTTAGTTGGTTGAATGATTTTTTTTCTTTTCTTTTTCCTCAGCATATAGTATTATGCTTTGCTCTGAGGAACCATGGCCCACTATTGGAGAATGAGGATGGTCAAATATGATCAGAGTATAAGTTCTGTTCTACATGGAGCACACATAAGGAAGGTCATAGCTGCCTCGGGTTTGCATGGCTTAGCCTTTGAGGATCCCTGTCTATTTATTGTCTGGTTACACCATATCCCCACTAAGTCCTGCTCAGAAAAGAATGCATTTGGGAGACTCCAATGACCAACACAGAACTGACCCTTCCTGTAGAATTCTGGAGCTGATTGTGCAGGTACCTCCTCCTGCTCATGTCTGAAGCACTGTTTGGTATTTAGGTCCAACACTCACCTGGAGCATTTCCACAGGCTGCTGTTCTGGGTTCATTGGCAGATTGAGGTTCTCTTGGGACTGGCCATCCTTGCTCTCCTCAGCTGCCAATGTGTCTCCTGCTTCTTTGTCCAGGTTTTGCAATTGTGACTCTTCTTCCTCCAGGAAGAACTGCTGCATTTTCTCATACTCAGATAGAACCAAGTCTTTGAGAGTCTGGCCCTCCACCTATCACCAAAGTAGTTGGAAAAAATGAAGGAAAGCAAAGTCAATGAGTGTCAGGCTTCATGTCAATATCCAACATTTCTTGTGTTTATTACTTTCCTTTGTCTGTCTGAGAAGGCTCATGGGCCATGTTGACAGACACAGCTTTCCTCTGGGCCTTCCTCAATTTTTTTTAACTTCCAGGCACAGTAAAGTAGAGTCTCTCTTGAAGACTCTTTTCCTAAGGAGTAGCTGATGATGGAAAGGTCAGAGAGAGTGCTTTGTACAAAGGAATAAATGAAGAGTGCTTAAATGTATACTAGGCACTGATTCTTTCCAAACTCTCTCAAGACAATTAGAATTTTTTTCTTCTACATAGATGTGTATTTTTTTCCTCTTTAAAAATTTACTTATATTTAGTTTTCAACATTCATGTCTATAAAATTTTGATTTCTAAAGTTTCTCCTCCTCTCCTCTCATTTCTCCTATAAATTATATTTTTGGAACGGTATATATTTGGGGATCAAAATGTTTATGAAAGATAGTGTTGAGAACTTTCATCCTTGAAGGGAGTCTGCTTTGTTATAGAAATTACTTCTCCTACCCTTTATATCAGTTACAATTCCAGCTGAAAAAGGCTTTCAGGAGACTGAACATCTTCCCCTTTTATCACTAGGAAAAAGTCACATCCTTACCTCCCATGGTGCTTCTCTCATTTTCTCCCATTGCAATTCCAATTGAAATTTTTCCTTCTTACGCTTTAAAATATTGCACATTGCTTGGAGCTTCTCCTGCAAGGAAAATTACTTCTTAGTCCAATAATCTCTGTTTTATACCATACATGTTCCCAATTGATCATGAAGAAAGTTGAATGAACAGATACTCTGTCTCTGAGCATTGAAAGTGAACAAATCATCTTACCATGCACTGAGCAGTAGCTTGTTCCAAGGGAAGGACTTTGCGGTCCTTGTGCTCCTCGGTGAAAAAGCAAGGACCACATAAGAGTCTGTGGTCCTCCTCACAGAACAGGATCTCTTCTTTCCTGTGTTTCTTACAGGTGGTCATGTTCCTGGTGCTCTGCAGGAAGGGAGGTGTAAGCATCTTGCCAAAGACGTTTAGATTTTGCATCCTTCTATTATACAAAAAGTCTTCAAATTCAGAGATTGCCTTGCAATTTGGGCAAGGTTTTGGTGTGTGAGCTTCCTCCCAGCAGTTGAAAAGACAATCTTTGCAGAAGGTATGGCCATGGTTGATATTCACTGGGTCAGTGAAATAACCCAAGCAAGTGAAAGAGGGGAGATCCTCTTTGACACTTTCAAGCAAGGTTTTAGCATCCATGTCCCTAGGCCTGGGGGGTGGAAAAAAAAAAAAACATCAGTAAAAATTTTGACTAAGGCATTCGTGTGCAATAGAAAACATTTCAGAACTGTAGGACAGACTGATTTGAACAGATTGAGAAGTAGCAGATGATCTGGACAGAAGCGAGCCATGTCCTCCCCCTATCCTAAGAACATGGATCAGACATACTAAATCTCAAGTCACCCTCCCAACTTAATGAGGGAAATGAGAGTCCTTAGATTCAGAGATCACCGGCTGAGAGATATGATACTAACTTATGGGTGTGCCCCACCTCTAGTCTTCTTTTTTTTTTAACAATAAACTTTCTTTTTCTATTTCTGAGTTGAAGATTTGTTTTTCTAGGTTCAGCTCCAATCGCACTTGAATCAGGGGTAAACTCTGTGTTCTTCCCTCAAGAATAGAGTATAACTGAGAAGACCCATGGACTGCCCCGTCTCCCCATCTCTAGACATCTTGAAGAAGATAAAAAGCCATTGGCATGTATTCACATATTTTAACCCAAGGGACCATGGAACCTGATAGCCCTAAAGCTGAAACTGAGTTCTCTCATACAAGGGCCCTGGATGATGGGGGCTCCCATCTGCTATTATTTCTTCTTCCTACCTTCTACTCCTCTAATCCCCCAAATCAGTCACCATGTTCTGACAAAATTAATCCCTAGTTTCTTCTAAGTTCTCCCAAAGTTAGTTTAGCTTATTTGTTATGTTGAGGATAACATTTCATTTCCAAGGGTCAGCAATTACATTTTAAATTATATGAGGTAACAATAGGCTAGGTACAAAACCAAATCATTATATCTTTCCCCCAAACTACCTACTCGTTAATTAAACATGTGTGTGCATATATGCACAATGCATATATATATGCACATACATATATGTATATATGTATACACATATAATTTTTTGGTCACCTCCCATTATTACAATCCATTTAAAGAACTGAGATATCTTCATCCTTCTAAATGTATAATGGAAAAAATCTTCCCAAGGGAAGCTTACCTTCTAGTCCTTTCTTCGAGGACAGCCAACTCTGGAAGAGTAAGTATAGCTCTTTCCTTGGAGCTCCAGAAGCCAACAAGATTACCGAACTGAGGCTACTTTTATAGAGCCTCCCTTCTTTAGCTCCTCCCCTCATTCCATCACCAGCGTGTGAACTCCTATGACCTGAGAGTACTTCTTGTCTCTGCTTTGGGGAGTTCTCACCTATTCGGGTTCTCACATTTGGATTTAAATTCAATGATGGGCCTAAATGTTCAAATGGCGTTCACACCTGGGAAATTCACACCAGAACTGCCCTGTTAAGGTTGTCCATTTTGTGGTTTGTCACTTTGAGTGAGGTAACAGAATGCAGTAAATAGGCCTTTTGAAGGACTTTAATAATTGACTTTAATAAAAATAGAAAATCACCAAAATGGGAGGGGAAGACCCTCAGGTTTGCTGGTCAAAAGACAGACAATTACTATTTACATTCACTCTGAGCCAGGAGGTCAGCAAAAGTACCATGGGTGCTTGGACAGGTCCTATTATTGTCCAATCAATGAGATCCTGAGTGAATTGTGCTTAAGGCCTGATCTTTGAGAAAGAAATCTAGACAGTAAAGCCAAAGATAAGTAGGTAAATTTTATTCCTAAAAATTTACCTTCCTTTGGGCAGAATGCCCTCAAATAAAGGTATGCTACCACATTTGGGATAGGAGGGGAGAGAAGGGGAGAGGAGGGCAGGGGAGGAGAGGAGGAGGTGAGTTACCCAACTGGAATTGATCCACTTAGTCTCCATTCAGGCAGCTCAGCAAAGTCACCAGCCTCACTTCTTCGCCCAGAGCCATCCGGGTTAGGTGGCCAGATATCATCACTGTGATTGGAGATGGCCCCAGCTATCCATTGTAGAAAGAGCTATGGAGGAAATTTTAATCCTGGGAGTCATTTGATGACTCATCCAAGGCCATAGTTAGTGCATGTCATTGTTTCTCTCTTTTAAAGTGTTTTTTTTTCTGAAATTGTCATAAGTAATTGAATAACAATTTACCCATTTTCTTAATGTTTATGCTCTTTTTAAATTTTTATGTATCTTTTTAACATTCTTTTTAATTTATTATTTTTATTTTTTGCTTTTTGGAAGGAAATTGGGGTTAAGTGACTTGCCCAAAGTCACACAGCTACTAAAAGTGTTAAGTGCCTGAGGTCAAATTTGAACTCAGGTCCTCCTGATTCCAGGGCCATGCTTTATTCACTGTACCACCTAACTGCCCCTACCATTCATTTTTTAAAAGAAAAAATGTCCATTTTTATTCAAGAATTGAAATTATTTTTTTCATATTTTCAAATGTTTTATTAATTTCTGATTTACACCATTCATTTCCACCAGATTTTGAGTTACAAATTTTCTCCCCATTTTCCCCTACTCACCGCCCCAAAATAGCAGTCCCACAGGTATCCCCTCCTCCAATTTGCTCTCACCCATATTTTCTCCCATACCCCTTTCGACTTTTCCAGTAGGGCATGGTGGATCTCTATGCCCCAGTGCCTATAGATCTTATTTCCCAATTACATGAAAATAGAATTAATAATAGTATATATACATATACATATATATATATATATATATATATATATATATATATATATTTAAACATTGGATTTTAAAACTTTGAATTCCAGACTAATTCCCTTCCTCCATCATCACCCACCCTTACTGGGAAGATAAGCAGTTCAGTATAGTTCAGTATACATGTGTGGCTAATGCAAAACAATCACATAGTAGATATATTGTAAAGGACTGAATATATTTCCCTTCCTCCTATGCCACCTCCCACTTGTTCTATTCTCTACTTTGATCCCATCCCTTTTATTTTTTTTTATTTTTTTAAAGCAATCGGAGTTAAGTAACTTGCTCAAGGTTACAAGGCTCGTTATTTCTGGGTGTGGTGCTAAGTATCTGAGCTGGGATTTGATTCCCAGGTCATCTGGATACTGGATCAGGTGCTCTTACTCGCTGAGCCACCTGGCTGCCCCTAATCCCATCCCTTTTCAAAAGTGAGTGCTTTCAAATTCCCACCCCCCTAGCCTGTCCTCCCTTCCATCACCGCCCCTCTCATCCCCTTCCCCCTTACTCTGCTGTAGGGTGAGATACCCTATTTAGTGTGTATTCTATTCCCTCCCCAATCCAAATTCAATGAGAATAAGTTGGACCCATTCCCTTTTGCTTTCCTATTCTTCCCCTCCATTGTAATCATTTTCCCTTGCATCTTCTATATGAGATAGTTTACCCCATTCTCTCTCTCCCCATCTCCTCTCATTATATTCCTCTCTCACCAATTATTTTCACATTTTAAGCACCATTGCTTCCTATTAAATTGGTCCTGTGCCCTCTCTATATATATACACAAATTCACATATGTATTCATATGACCATATACCCTCATATATAGACATATATATATATATATATATATATATATATATATATATATATATATATTTCTACTTCTATTCCCTTCAACTATTTTCATACTGATAAAAGTTTCATCAGTTGCAATTATTGTTTTTCCATGTAGGAATGTTAATAGTTCAATGTTGATAAGTTCCTTCTGATTTCTTTACCCTGTTTACCTTCTCATGCTTCTCTTGCTTCTTATATCTGAATGTTAAATTTTCACTTCAACTCTGGTTTGTTCATCAAGAAAGCATGAAAGTGGTCCAGATGGTGGAGTAGAACCATGACTTCCCCGCAGCTCTGGCTTTCACCTTCTCCAATCCATGTGAAAAGGAGACTCTAAACAAACTTTGAAGCTTCAGAAGCCACAAAATGACACAGAGAAGCTAACCTCCCACTGAGGACAGCCCGGCAGGCCAGCAGGAATTGGCCAGCACAGTGCTCTGGGAGCCAAGCCCAGCCCCACACTGAGGCTTTAGCCCCAGGGAGGGCCTGAACAGCCTCCCATCCCAGGGACTCCAGATAAGCAGTAGCTGTGGCCTTTTCCAGATTTATCAACATATAGATGTGAAGGACAAAGTGAAAGGTCAGAGCAGTCTGAACTTTTGGACGCATTAAATGGAACTGCATGGCTTTTGCCCCCAGGGTGAGAAGTCTCTGAGACACCTGCACAGCCAGCCAGCGCCACGTGGTGGCTTCAGCTCCTGGCCTGCAGATTGTAGGGGGACCATGCACCAGTCTGAGGTGTAATCAATCTGTCCTTAACCTGCTTGCCTCTGGATTTCAGTCTAGGGTGGAGGCCCTAGGGTGTGTGTCCAGCTTGCCAGAGTGTGTGGAGACCTGAGAGAGGGCACCCATTTAATACCTCCAGTAGCTGAGAAAACCCCTGCATTGGGAGGAAAGCTCCACTGTCTGGTGGCAGAGTCCTATTGTGGCAAAAATCCCAGGGGTCAAGTGACTGAGGGGCGACATGACCAGGCAAAGGAAACAAAGCAGAAAGAAGGTTGCAACATTAGACTCCTATTTTGGGGACAAAAAGGAGCAAAGCATGGAACAGGAGGAAGACAGTGAAGTCAAAACTCCTGCACCTAAAATTTCAAAGGAAAATACGAGCTGGTTATAGGCCATAGAGGACCTTAAGAAGCAGATAAGAGAAGTGGAGGAAAAATTGGGAAAAGAAATGAGAACAATGCAAGAAAATTATGAAATAAGAGCCACCAGTCTGACTTAGGAAAATGACACCTTGAAAAATAGACTAACTCAAATGGCAAAAGAGGCTCAAAAACGCAATGAGGAGAAGAATGCCATAAAAAGCCAAATTTCCCAGATGGAAAAAGAATCTCAAAACCTCACTGAGGAGAATCATTGCTTCAGAATTATATTGGAGCAAATGGAAGCTAATGACTTTATGAGAAATCAAGATGCTGTTAAACAGATCCAAACAAATGGAAGAATAGAAGGCAATGTGAAATATCTAATGGGAAAACCACTGACCTGAAAATAGATCCAGGAGAGATAATTTAAAATTTATTGGACTACCTGAAAGCCATGACCAAAGTAAGAACCTAGAAATCATCCTCCAGGAAGATCTCAAGAAAAACTGCCCTGATGTTTTAGAACCAGAGGGGAAAATAGAGGTTGAAATAATCCACCAATGACCTCCTGAAAAAGATCCCAAAAAGAAAACTCCTAGGAATATTATAGCCAGGTCCCAGAATTCCCAGATAAAGGAGAGAATATTACAAGCAGCTATGAAGAAATAATTTGAATATTGTGGAAACGCAATCTGGATAACCCAGGATCTGGCAGCTTCTATACTGAGGAATGAAGGGCTTGGAATATGATTTTCCAGAGGCAAAGGAGCTAGGAATAAAACCAAGAGTCACCTACCCAGCAAAACTGAGCATCATGTTTAAGGGGAAAATATGTTCATTCAGTGGAATAGAGGACTTTCAAGCATTCTTGCTGAAAAAAGCAGAGTTGAATACAAAATTTGACATTCAGATACAAGAAGCAACAGAAGCATGAAAGGTCACCAGGGAAAAGAAATCATGAGCAACTTATCAAAGTTGAACTATTAACATTCCTACATGGCAAAACAAAAATTGTAACTTATGAGAGTTTTCTCAGTAGTTGAAGGTAATAGAAATATATTATATATATATATATATATACATATACATATATATATATATATTTATGAGGGTATATGGGCTTATGAATACATATGTGAATGTGTATATATATGTTTACAGGTATACATAGATAGAGGGCACAGGACCAATTTAACAGGAAGGGATGATACTTAAAAGGTGAAATTAAGATGTGAGAGAAGAATATAATGGAAGGAGACCTGGAGAGACAAAATGGGGCAAACTATCTCATATAGAAGATGCAAGGGAAAATGGTTACAATGGAGTGGCAGAATAGGAAGACAAAAGGTAATGAGTCAACCTTATTCCCATTGAATTTAGCTTGAGGAGGGGATAAAATACGCACTAAATTGGGTATCTCACCCTCCAGGAGAGTAGGGGGGGAAGGTGATGAGAGGGGGGATGATGGATTGGGGGCAGGCTGGAGTGGAGGGAAGTTGGAAGCACCCACTTTTGACAAGGGACAGGACCAAAGTACAGAATAGAACAAGTGGGAATTGGGATAGAAGGGAGGGAAATATAGTCAGTCTTTTACAATATATCTACTACGTTATTGTTTTGTATTAGCCACACATGTACAACTTTTACTGAACTGCTTATCTTCCCAGTAAGGGTGGCTGTCAATGGAGGAATGGAATCAATCTGGAATTCAAAGTTCTAAAATAAAATATTCATATATATACATATATATATACTGTTATTAATAATATTTTACATGTAATTGGGATATAAGATATACAGGCACTGGGGCATAGATATCCACTGGAAAAGTCAAAAGGGGTGTGGGAGAAAATACGGGAGAGAGCAGATTAGAGGAAGGAATATCCTGTGGGACTGCTATTTGGGGGCGGTGGGTAGGGGAAAAACGGGGACAAAATTTGTAACTCAAAATCTGGCGGAAATGAATGAAGTAAATCAGAAGTTAATAAAGCATTTGAAAAATTAAAAAAAAAAGAATGCTTGAAAGTCCTCCATTCTACGGAATGACCATATTTTCCCCTGAAACATGATACTCAATTTTGCTGGGTAGGTGACTCTTGGTTTTAATCCTAGGTCCTTTGCCCTCCGGAATATCATATTTAAAGCCCTTCGATACCTCAGTATAGAAGCTGCCAGAACCTGAGTTATCCTGATTGCATTTCCACAATATTCAAATTGTTTCTTCCTGGCTGCTTGAAAATTCTCTCCTTAATTTGGGAATTGCAGAACCTCGCTATAATAATCCTAGGATTTTTCTTTTTGCGATGTTTTTTCAGGAGGTGATTGGTGTATTCTTTCACCCTCTATTTTGTTCTCTGGTTCTAAAACATCACAACAGTTTTCTTTGAGAACTTCCTGGAGGTTGATTTCTAGGTTCTTACTTTGATCATGGCTTTCAGGTAGTCCAATAATTTTTAAATTATCTCTCCTAGATTTATTCTCCAAATCGGTGGTTTTTCCCATGAAATATTTCACATTGACTTCTTTTCTTTCATTTGTTTGGATCTGGTTAACAGCATCTTGATTTCTCATAAAGTCATTAGCTTCCATTTGCTACAATCTAATTCTGAAGCAATGATTCTCCTCAGTGAGCTTTTGAGATTCTTTATCCATCTGGAAAATTCAGCTTTTCAAGGTATTCCTCTCCTCATTACCTTTTTGGACCTCTTCTGCCAACTGAGTTAGTCTATTTTTTAAGGTGTATTTTCCTCAGTCAGGCTGTTAACTCTCATTTCGTAACTTTCTTGCATCCTTCTCATTTATCTTCCCAATTTTTCCTCCACTTCTCTTATCTGCTTCTTGAGGTCCTCTATGGCTTGTAACCATCTCGTATTTTCCTTTGAAGCTTTTGGTGCAGGAGTTCTGACTTCACTGTCTTCCTCCTGTTCCATGCTTTGCTCCTTTTTGTCCCCAAAATAGGAGTCTAATGTTGCAACCTTCTTTCTGCTTTGTTTCCTTTGCCTGGTCATGTCGCCCCTCACTCACTTGACCCCTGAGCTTTTTACCACAGTAGGACTCTGCCACCAGACAGGGGACCTTTTGTCCCAAATGCTGGGGTTTTCTCAGCTGCTGGAGGATTAGATGGGTGCCCTCTCTGAGGTCTCCACACTCTCTGGCAAGCTGGCCAAACACCCCAGGACTTCTACCCTATACTACAATCCAGATCCTCCCAGGTTAAAGCAAAAGCGATTATCCCTCAGACTGGTCTCTTGCTCCCCCTACATTCTGCAGGCCAGGAGCTGAAGCTTCCAGGTGGTACTAGCTTTCTCTGCCACTCATCTCAGTGGCTTCTTCCCTGGGGGCAAAAGCCATGCACTCCCACTTACTAGGTCCCAAAGTCCAGACTGCACTGACCTCTCACTTTGTCTTTCGCATCTTTTTGTTGATAATTCTGGAAATGGCCACAGCTGCTGCAGATCTAGAGTCCCTCCACCTGGCAGCAGGTAGCTGGTCAGACCTACCCTGGGGTTGCAACCTCGGCTTGCAAATGGCTGGGTTTGGCTCCCAGAGCACTTTGCTGGCCGATTCCTGCTGGCCTGCCAGGCTGTCCTCAGGGGGAGGTTAGCTTTTTTGTGTCATTTTGTGGGTTCTGCAACTACAAAGTTTGTTCAGAGTCCCCTTTATACATTGATTAGGGAAGCTGGAAGCCTGAACGGCTTGGAGGTCCTGCTTCTACTCCGCCATCTTAACTATGCCCCCCCAAGAATTGAAATTCTACATTCTAAATTTGTGACTCCTGGTCTGCAATCACATCCTCAAATGAGAAGGGTCCCTGCTTCCTGGTACTAAAAGCACTAGATGCTCTTTTCTACCCTCGAACTTTGAGCAGGGGTGCTCAGGTCAATGCTTGGTACCTTAAGCATTGATTTCTCACTTGGAATTTTGACTGGGAACTGAGTATTGACAATGGAGATACCAAATAGCGCTAGGTCTTGTGACCAGTGTGAAGTGGACAACCAAGCAATAACAGGACAACAATGCCAATTACAGGTTGATAGGAGTGTTTATTAGCCGGCTGGTGACTGCCTCCCTGAGACTTAGGGAAGACATCCCCAAGCCTTCTGCAGAGCAAGTTTTTATAGAGAACAAAATGTTGTTAACAACGAAATGTGGCTAACAATGAAATTTACAGTTTAAGACAGGTGATACCACAAGGAGGTAGGGGATTAAGCAGAGCATGAAAGCCAACAAGGTATGGTGCTGTTTCCAGCAAAGCCTTGGGTACAAACTTATCTGTCTCTGGGGTTCAAGGATGTGATGTTTCTAGAAACACAGGTGGAAAGTCCCTAAACTGCTGTGGCCTAACAGGTGGTTTCCAGGGACACTGGTGGGGCTCCTTCTTGCAGGTTGTGACTGGGAGGGGCTTAGGTGTCTATAATTTCTAATGGACACTTCAAGTCCTAGCATAGGGGACCCCTGGAATCTTAACCCTCCTCTCCCCTGTCCCTTTCCCACTCCGACCCCATGCCCTGGTTATAGTCAACATGAGCATGGATCAACTATACAATGACTCCCAGATCTTTTTTTTTAATTATTGATTTATTTACTTTTAGTTTACAACATTGACTTCCACATTCCCTTGATTTCCAAATTTTCACCCCCTCCCTCTCTTCCCTACTCCCCCCAATGTCGGCCTGCAATCAAATATAGGATCCACAAATACCTTCATATTAAACATTAGTCAGGTGGTAAAGAAGGATGGTGAACAATGAGAAAGAGGAAACAAAACAAAAAAAAGAGAGAGGAAATAGTTTTCTTCAGTCTGCATTCAGACTTTGCAGTTCTTTCTCTGAATTTGGATATCTCTTTTCATCACGATTCTTTTGTAGTTGTCTTATAACCTTTCATTGCTGAAAGGAACCCAGTCTATCAAAGTTAATGAATCCCAGATCAATGAGAATTTCCAAGTGAATGATTCTCCCCAACAGGAAGATAAACACAAAAATTGAGGACACAAGCACAAAAAGCACTCGAAGAAGGGAAAAGACTGGGAAAAGTCCAAGCATAGTCACAGTGAGCAAAAGATTTCTCAGAGAAGAAACACAGAGAAAAGCAGAAAACCAAACACTAAGATGCCATCTCAGAGACAAAGACACAGGAAGAGATAGAGATGAGGAGAGGAAAGGAAGAAAAAGGGAGATCATCTTCCGGTGCAAAAATAAAGAAGGGCAAAGAAAACCACTCCTCTAGTCCACCTAGTATTAAAGATGCTTCAGATGATGTGTTTGCTCCACCTAAAGAAGTTACTGAGCCTTTGAAGAGACCTCGAGAGGATGGCGATGCTGATTCTAAAGCTGAGAAAATAAAAACAGAAGCCAGCAAGAAGATGAAGAGATGGAAGCCGGAGGAAGAGGAGAGGAAATAAAAAGGATGATAAGAGGACATAGAAGAGAAATTAAATAAAAAACAACTTCCTGAGCCAGCGAAGCTGAAGAAAGAGGAGGAGCAGAAAAGGAGGAAAAGTGCCAGCCTGCAGCACCATCCTCAAGTGGACATTCCTGGTACATAAAGATTCTGTTTCCTTTTGCTGCTGCTGCTTTTGTTTGGGCTGCTGTTTTTGCTGCTGCTGCTGCTTTTATTTGGGCTGCTGCATTTGCTGCTGCTTTTTCTTTTTGCTGCTGCTTTCTCTAAGCCTTAATGGCCTGCAGTGAGCCTTTGCTCCGGAATATGATCACTTTACCCACAGCCTGGATCTGAGTTCGAGCAGCCTCCTTTTCCCCCTTCATTCTCCCTGCCTTCCCACTTCTGCTCAAGCCGAGGCTATAGCCGACAGAAGGCCCTATGACTCCTAGATCCATGTAGATTTCCAAGCAAATGATGGTCTCAAACACAAGGATAAACACAAAAATAGAGAACACATACACAAAAAGCACAAAAATAAGAGAAAAAATCAGGAAACGTCCAAGCACAATCATAGTGTGCACAAAGGAGAAGAAACAGAGAAAAAGGAGATTGTATTGACATGCATGGAGATGCCAGCCCAGACGCATAAAGACAAGCACAAAGCTAGAGATGAGAAGAAGGAAGGAAGCCAAGGGAGACCAGCTGAAGGTGCCAAGATAAAGGAGAATGAAAATGGTTCCTCCAGTGTGCCCGGTATTACCAATGGTGAGGGCTACTCTGCTGCATCTAAAGAAGCTTTCAAGAACCCTCCAGATGATGCCAATGCTGATTCTAAAGCCAAGAAATAAAAAGAAAAGCCAGCAAAAAGGAGAAGAGGTGGAAACCAGAGGGAGAGGAGGCTACCAAACCAAGGAAGACCAAGAACAAAGACGCACAAGATAACCTGAAGACAGAGGAGGAGCAGAAATGGACGTGGTGGGAGCAATAGTGCCACCTGAAGTCATCAGGTGGAAATTCCTGCAACACAAAGGTCCTGTGTTGGCTCCACCTGCCAGAAGATGTCAAACTCTGCTGTGATGGCAAAGTTGTGAAGCTGAGTCCCAAAGCAGAAGAGGTGGCTACATTCTTTGCAAAAATGCTTGACCATAAATGTGCCACCAAGGAGATATTTAGGAAAAACTTCTTCAAGGACTGGAGAAAGGAAATGACAAAGGAAGAGAAAAACAGTATCAGCAGTCTCACTTCAGTCAGATAAGCCAGTATTTCAAAGCCCAATCAGAAGCATGGAAGCATGGAAGAAAAACTGAAAATCCAAGAGGAAAATGAAAGGCTATTGACAGAGTATGGTTTCCTGGGATCTAGGTGGCAGTGAATAGAGCACCGGCCCTGGTGTCAGAAGGACCTGAGATCAAATCTGGCCTCAGAAATTTAAGACAAAACTAGCCATGTGACCTTGGGAAAGTCACTTAACTCCAATTGCCTTACCTTCCCCCCTCCAAAAAGCAAAAAGCAAAAGAAAGAGGGTGGTTTCTGTGTTATGGACAATCACAGAGAGAGAATTGCCAAATTCAAGATGGGAATGTAGAAAAGACAGATTATGCCTAAAGATATACTATCAACTGTAGCAAGAGGCCAAAGTTCCTTCTCCTCCCCCTGACACAAATGGAAAGAAGTTGGACATGACAACAAGGTTACCTGACTGATGTGGTGGACTGAGAATATCCAAGGATCCATCAAGTATATTATGCTGAATCCTAGCTCATGAATCAAGGGGGAAAAGAATTGGCAGAAATGTGAGATAGCTCAGGGATTGAAGAAGGGTGTAGACAAGATCTAGAACCAATAACAAGAAGATTGGTGGGCCAAGGAAATGAAAGTACAGCAGAGGGCTATAGCATTATATAAACTTGCCCTGAGATCTGGTAATGAGAAGAAAGAAGGGGGTACTGTAGTCTGTACTTCCCTCCAAGTAGAGCATATTGACATACGTCTAAAGATGAATGGTCATGAATATCTAGTTGAGTTTGATTTCTTAGGGAAGGATTCTATATAATACTATAAGAAGATCCATGTTGAGAAAAGGGTTTTTTTAAGAACCTTTAGCCATTTATGGAGAACAAGCAGCCTGAGGATTATTGTTTTGACATACCGAACACCAGGATCATCAATAAGCACCTTCAAGATCTCATGGAGGGCTTGACAGCCAAGGTCTTTTGTACATACAATGTACTCATGCTACAGCAGCAGCTAAAGGAGCTAACTGACATCGATGGAAATATCCCAGGAAAGAAACTTTCTTATAACCATACCAATAGAGCTGTTGTGATTTTTTTGTTACCATCAGAGACACCTACAAAGACATTTGAAAAGTCCATGTTGAACCTGCAGACCAAGATTGATGCCAAGGAGCATGGGCTGGCCAAGGTCCAAAGAGATCTGAAAAATGTCAAAGCCTAGGCCAAAATCTGGAAAGATGCCCAGTCCAAAACGGAGTAGAGGCTAAGAAGAAAACTGTGCAGATTCTGGAGAAGCAGTAGAGTGCTATTTTGACCTACTCTATGTTAATAAATCTGACAATCTAAGTGAAATTACTGAACACTTACAAAAATAAAAATTGTCCAGATTAACAAAAAAGGAAATAAAATACTTAAGTAACCACATTTTAAGGAAAAAATTGAACAAGCCATCAATGAAATCACTAAGAAAAAAATCTCCAAGGTCAGATGGATTTATAAATGAATTCTACCAACAATTAAAAAAAAAACAATTGACTCTAAAACTATATAACTATTTTGAAGAATAGATGGAGAAGTAGTTATACCAAATTACTTTTTATGACATAAATATGGTATTAATAGCTAAACCAGGAAGAGCCAAAACAGAGAAAGAAAATTATAGACCAATTCCTCTAATGCACATAGATGCAAACATTTTAACTAAAATATTAGCAAAGAGATTACAGCAACATATCTCTAGGATTATACACTATGACCAGGTAAAATTTATACCAGGAATGCAGGGCTGGTTCAGTATTAGGGAAACTATCAGCATAATTTACCATATCAATAACAAAACGAACAGAAATCATATGATTTTCTCAGCAGATGCAGAAAAAGCATCTGACAAAATACAATACCCATTCCTTGTTGAGAAATGAAACCACAAAAACTTTTAAAAAGAAAAATAAGAACCCATTGGGGCAGCTAGGTGGCACAATGAATAGAGCACCAACCTTGGAGTCAGGAGGACCTGAGTTCAAATGGCCTCAGACACTTAACACTTACTAACCATATGACTTTGTACAAGTCACTTCATCCCAATTTCCCTGTCTTCCTCCCTCCAAAAATCAGAGAGAGACAGAGAGACACACAGACAGACAGACAGACAGACAGAGGCAGAGACAGACAGACAGAGACAGAGAGAGGCAGACGGAGACAGACAGAGAGAGAGAGAGAGAGAGAGAGAGAGAGAGAGAGTTCTCAGCAGATGCAGAAAAAGCATCTGACAAAATACAATACCCATTCCTTGTTGAGAAATGAAACCACAAAAACTTTTAAAAAGAAAAATAAGAACCCATTGGGGCAGCTAGGTGGCACAATGAATAGAGCACCAACCTTGGAGTCAGGAGGACCTGAGTTCAAATGGCCTCAGACACTTAACACTTACTAACCATATGACTTTGTACAAGTCACTTCATCCCAATTTCCCTGTCTTCCTCCCTCCAAAAATCAGAGAGAGACAGAGAGACACACAGACAGACAGACAGACAGACAGAGGCAGAGACAGACAGACAGAGACAGAGAGAGAGAGAGAGAGAGAGAGAGAGAGAGAGAGAGATGAAACCACAGACACAATTAGTGTGTTTAGGAAAATAAAGGAGCAAGAGAAGAGAGCACACAACACACTAATACAATAATACCTCTAGATAATTATTTATTTTCTGAATTTATCTAATTTTTCTATTTCTAAAATTATCTCAAAAAATTACAAGAAAAACTTGTAATTAATCTTCTATTACAGATTACACTAGACCATGCACATAGTAGATATATTTAAGAAAAAAATTCCCCTCCCTTCCCCTCCCCCTCCCCTCCCCTCCTCTCCCCCCCTCTCCTCCCCCCTCCTCTCCTTTCTCTGTCTCTGTCTCTCTTTCATAGCATCTTTCTATCTTGTAGCTTCTTGAAGAATATATTAAACAATGGGTGGGATCTATAAGTCATTTTAATTTCTTTCCAGTTGGGTAATATCAAAACCTGCTACTTCTTGTAGAGTGAGAGTATATTTGAGAAGAGTTGTTACAGTTGTGGGTAATGTCTGCAGTTGGGAACCAGGTCACAAGCCTGATAGTTTCCTTGTCCCAATGAGGTAGCTAGTAGGAGGTGGGGGCGGGGTGTTACAGAGACAACACTAATTATTAAGTTTTCCAGTGTTCATTAATGAAACTTTTACTTTAAAATATCGTGCTCTGTCTTCTCATTTTGTGAATTCAACTGTAATTTTCCTATGCTTACCAAATAATTCTTTCTTTTGAGGTTATATGTTTGAAGATGTTAACAGAAAGTATATTCTTCTATCTAGTCATATGAAAATAATATTTCTGTTTTTATCATTAAGGGGATGCAGGAACTACGGATTCACTTTATTTAAGAGCACCAAAAAACACCCCGATCCTATTTCAAGATGCTATTAAGTAATTAGAGGTAAACACAAAAAAGTCTTTGAAGTATATTGCTTTACCCATTCTGAGATTTTGTGTGCTTTTGAATGAATAAGGATCACAGATCGTGCCGAAGCTCCTATGGAGATATTGACCCTAAATAATAGTAACTGTGATTCAGGTGATAGATGGAGGATTCAAAGTGACCTTCCCTTTGTGTTATTGTTTAGTTGTTTTATTCATGTCTGATTCTTTATCATCCCATTGGTGGTTTTCTCGACAAAGTTACTGGAGTGGTTTTGCCATTTCCTTCTCCAGCTCATTTTACAGATGAGGAAACTGTGGCAAACACAGTTAAGTAGTTTTCCCAAGATCACACAGCTAGGAAGAGTCTGAGGCTGGATTTGAAATAAGGAAGATGAGTCTTCCTGGCTTCAGGCCCAGAACTCTATCCATTCTACCTCCGACAACCCAAATGCCTAATCTAGAATTGGACTTACTGTAATTTGGGGGAAGTACTTAAATATCAATATTCATTAAGCATAAAAATATGGTGGAAATATTTCCCTTGGATACTTTAACTAAAAGATAACTCATATCATTACTAATTTGGAAGTAGGTGATTTTCTTATTAATTTCCCATTATATTCATGACAATTCTTAACTGCTTTGGCCATAGAGGTAGCCACATGGAGCCATTTTTTGTGGCGATTCACTTGGAACTAAGATCAGATACATAACCCATTTTTCTTTTATGTTTGTATCACCAAGGCAATATTCACAGCACCATACCAGCATAATTCTGAATCACAAAATATGACAGACTCTCCATATAGAAGACAGAAGTAAGACATTTATTCATATACCAGAAGGCTAAATTCTTACACCAGATAAACAAATTCATCACACAAAAAAGAAATATATACAATAACACTGCAGAGAGCAACACCATCCCAAAACCTTCCCACAGATACTCACAAGCCCAGCTGTCTCCTTGCCTGCTGTAATAGCAAGCAAAGTAGTATTTTCTCCTTTTCAGCTTGGTTGTATCAAGTCTTTGTTGGAAACAGTATATATTGTATTGCCCTTAAAATTAAATGTATTGCTCTTATAGTCCTCCAAAGGGAGTTTGGAGACCTTCCCTGGCTTAATAGGCCTAACATCATCACATGGAGCCCACGGTGGGAGGAGCTTCCTGAAAGAGTAGAAAAGGAAGGATCACATTTGGTATAGTAAGGGGCAGAGAGGATCTTCCTATTACTATTACCATTACAATGCTCAAAAAATGTTAAAAAAAAAGGAATAACAAACAATTCAACCTTAAATCATCTATTTTTTAAAAAATAAAATTAGGTCAATCTTGGAGAAGGACTGAAACCTAAGTCATTGGTCCCTATGGGGACCTCAAAATTCATCAGTCCTTTGTGTCATTTGAGAAAAGTAGCAAAAAAATTATGTGTGTTTATATACACACACACACATAGACTATTCAAGCACTCTGGGCCTCTGTTTCTTTATCTGTAAAATGGGGGTATTGGAATGGATGACGTCTAAGGTCCTGCCAGTTCTAAATCTATGATTCTATAGTCCTAGCTCACCTGGGGTACAATTCTGATATTTATCTGGATAGAGACATCTGTTCTGTACCTGCTCTGTGGATTAATGTTCTGCCTCTCAGACTTATTCACTAGAAATCCTCTCGAGCAACATTTTTCAATTACTTCCCACATGGAAAGATAATAGTTTAACTTGGATTACTCACAAATGGACAATGTACTTTCCAAGGATGGATTTGGAGATGGTTTTTGTGGCCTACACAAAGGAGTAATAAGTCAGGGATCCAGTGAGTAATGCTCATACAAGGTACCCAAAGAAATGTGTAGATTTGTGGTCACATGATTGCATTCTCATTTGATGCACAATATCCAAATTGCTTTCTCCTTGAAGTTGCATAGCTTGAGTGGCCATACAGAGTTAATGTACAAATTTTCTTCTTACTTATTATTTCCAAAATCACTTAATGTTGAAGATGGATGGGAGGGAGGCATTAAAAATATATGCACCACAGTATTTCCCATTACAACAGCATTGTTTTGTAGATAGTCTTGGAGTAAAGCCCCATCTCCATGAATAGAGTTCTTAATGTTATTGTCATTTTATAATCAAATATAATGTTCTCAACTTTTCTCCAGGGGAATATAGCTTACACAGTTTCTAAACATATTCTAAAACTGACATTTAATATAACCACTAATCTCTCTGTTCAGGAGACGATTTGAACTAAGGCAGGAACAGATCAATGAAATCACTGCTCATTTACCTGGAGTCTCTTCTAAGGTCAGTATTTTCATCACTGATGGGAAATGGGGTCTGAAACTCTGCTTATTAAATTCCTGACCCAAGAATAATTACCCATTAAGGCCTCTATTTTCCATAAACTATAAGGTCTGGAAGAGGGGGTTACTCCTTCCTGAATGGTCTGCTAGCCATTGGATATTCTGCCAAATCAAATTTTGAAGTAAATAGAACTAGTAAAAAGAGCTAAGAATTTGTCCAAAATTGTCTCATTGGAAAGAAGGTTACCAGAAAACCCCTCCAGTCATTTATGAGTCTATGTACTCCTAACGAGCATTTATAGGTCTGTTGTGGGTAGGGGGAAAAGTATTTTGAAGGCACGGGAGATAGTGTAGCAAAGTTAGTTAAGTTAGTTTATTTAGTTAAGTTCAATGCATGTAATGTTCTTATCAAGTATTTGGAAATGAAACTTTAAATAACATACAGCAATTGTTTTCTTCCCTTGTTGTTTCAGACTTACTCAATTATATTATGTCCATATCCCTTTATTATACTCTCTGATATTTAAAATATTTCTAGAATGTGAGATGGGGGGATTGTGCTTTGATCTTCTTTGGTGTCTCTTGGTACATTCAATGCCATTAGGTTGCCAAACTTGATGACTATTTTTTGATAGTATGTAAACGACAACAACCTATGAAACAAAGAAATGTATAAATTGGCCCTCATTTCCAAGCAATCAATTTTTTTTGTTGTTGTTCTAAAATGATAGTGGAAATGTGGTATAAAAGGTCAATAGATCATTCTAAGAATAAGAGAATTTAGAAGATCTGTAAATTTTAATGTAAGTTTTGATCCTCCACAAAGAAGATTCTTATTCAAAAATTAAGGAATGGCGATCATACTGAAAGAAATGAATGATATCATGCCTTTATTTTTGTCTTTCTTGCCCTTCAGGTGCTTGGCATTTTACTTCTTCAACGTCCCCACAATTGTTTCTTTTTTAGAATGGATTTCTTCCATGTATATTTGGCCTCACACCTTTCGAACACTGGAGAAATTTGATGAATAGAACATCTACACCTACAATCTATATACCTACATTTCTAACTCAACAAAACTCCTCAAATTAGAGTAATGGCTCGACTATTCATTCATTCAGTAGTAGTATCCCTTCTGTTTGCCTTTTACCATGTGGAAATGAGAATTCTTGGAGGGAGTGCTTGAAGAGGGATTGAATAGTTTTAGGAAAATGATTATCTGTGGTTTTGTATTTTAAGTGATTATTCTGTCTGATGAATCAAATTCTTACCCGAATTTTGTTTCTACTATACTTTATCTTATTGCAGATTTTTGTCTATTATTTAGGAACACTCTGAAGTATAATCTTAAAATGACTTGGTCAGAGGGAGATTTTCAAAGGCATGTTGGACTTCTGGCTTCAAAAAGCCAGAATTCAAAAATTCAAAAATTTTCTCTCTCTGAGTAGAGATGCTTATAATCAGAATAACTTAATTAATAAATATTGTTTCTGGCAGGCTTGTGCCCAAACCACAGAGTACAGAATTTTTTCCATATTCTGCTCACTTCCCTCAGGGTATTTTGCCTTTTCAGAGCCAGTAAGCCAGCAATAACTCTTGATGTTTATCCGGGGAAATGTTATTATTTTTCTGCCTTCCCCCTCCCCCATCCCAGTGTTGGAAGGAACCACAGAGGCCATATAGCCCATCCTGTACCTGTCTGGGAATTTCCTCTATATTACAAAAATGGTTATTTCACCAAGCTCTACAGCAAAGCAGACTCTACTAAGCCCCAAGGTAGCCTGTTTGAATATCCCTAAATTAAACAATTTACAATTCTGTGGCTTATTAAAAGCATATCTCCATTTTCCTAATGTATAATGATCAAGGAAAACATATGTCATGAATGAAAGATTAAATCATAGAAATATTTTGAGAAAGAAACAAGGGAAAAGAAGGCAAAATCCCTGAACTCTGGGAGGTGAGGTGGGAGTGGATGCATATTCAAATGTAAGCTGCTTACAAATTTGGAAGGAGAAACCAAATGTATTATTTTGGAATTAGCATAAATATAAATTAATGCTTGGCATCAGTAGAGTGTTCTTTAGCATAGGTTACTTTATTGTACCAACAATACCCCTTGTCCCAACATAGTCTAATGTCTTGAAGGTTTTTCAAGTTTCTTCAAATGATTAACTTCCAACTAGACAGTTGATTTCATTTTTGGAGTATGTCTTGACCATGAATTATGTGGGAAAAAAAATTGAATATGAAAGTTATATAAGCCTTTAAAGATGATCTAATCTAACCTATTCTGTATGTGTGTGTTACTCCTATTTAAATTATATATACATGTTTTATAGATATATATACATATGTATGTATTTTAAATTTTGTTTTTAATTTACTGAATAAACATTTTCATAACACAGCATGATAAAATATGATTATATATGAAACTGCAAATCTATATGCACAACTTGTTATTCCTTTCAAATATAAAACAAAATTATCTTGTTTTTTTTAACTTATTCTTTTTAAAAAAGAGAAGATGAAGGACAAAGATTTTAGATGATCAGTTATACAGTAATTTTAGAAGGAAGACATAGTACTAGAAGACAAGGTTTTGGACAAGGTTTTTTTTACACAATATAACATAAATACTTTGGTATGTTGTGTAAATTTGGATTAGGACCATGTAAATTACATTGATATACAAGAAAATTTAATGATTGTACTATTAACCCAGCTTGCAATTGAATGACGGCTGTATTTGGAGTCAAGAGACCTGGGTTTGAATCCTACTTCCCACAGATGTGACCAAAGATAAATGCACCTGCCCCCCCCCCCTTTTAAGATGATGCCTTAAATAGGCCAAAATACATCTCACAAAATCAGCCAAAGATCTTATACTTATCATAAACATTTGAAATTTAATAAAAGAAAGTTATGTCAAATAAAAATTCCATCCTAATGTCATAAGGAAAATTGGTCTATAAATTATCAAGCAAATTGGTAAGGGAAGGAATTTTAGGAATTTGAATTGAAATTGAAGCACACTAACCTCCACCACACTCCCCCAAATTGTGTAGATAGTACATACGGTAGTGTATGTGTATATGCACACACATATCTATATATGTGCACCTATATCTATCTATCTACCTATAAATAATATTTTTGTTGAATAGTGTTTATACATAACTATATGAACAACTACATAGGTTTATAAAGAGTACATATAGTATACACTTATATAATTACATGTATAACTATGTATAGTTAGTTAGTTTCTGCTCTCAAGAAGCTTATAGTCGTCTAAACTTCAGTAATGAAGCTAGAATAATAATAACCAAATAGAATAATAACCAAAAAGAAAAGATCTGACTATAGCTCTTGGGTGGGAAGAAGCCCCATCTTTGACTTTGGTCAGGTAGGTCTGATTTGTTCTTCGACTAAAGGAAGACTTCTAGCTTGATGGAATCCAGAGGATAATGGACTTGAATTGTTGATGATGTTGCCAAGGAAAATTTGTATGTAAGTCCATTACGTTTAAGGGGAATTTCTCAAGCACCATATTAATGGGATAAAAAGATTTCCATTAATGAGAAAAGTATGGTAACTCTGTTACCACATATACCCTAAGATTGATACCACTTTCTGCTGGAAAAAAAAATGTGTCAGAAATGTTTGAAGGGATGTTTTGTATCAACTATATTTACCATACCACCTTAGTGAAATTGCTTATCTCTATGTAAGATTACCCCCTAAATAGTCCTTTCTAAAATTACTTAAGGTTGGCTTACTAAATAATTTCTTTCCACTAACAAAACCCCTAAGGAGAGAAAGATAATATTTTCTCCCCTAGATCCTTTGATAGCTATCTTGTCAACAAGTATTTTGCACGAGTCTGCTACATTATTACTATCTGGCTTTTTAATTATTAGCAAACAATAAGTATTTTTGTTTGTTCATTTTTCTCTATGTATCCTGATTTTGATCTCTTCTTAGCTTCAATGTTTATGGCAATATGATTCTAAAGAAACTATCTTCTCCTTTGCAAAATTTTAAAGTGTAATCTAAATTTGTAGAATATGAAGTCAGTTTTAAGTGCTTATACAGAATGCTGACCAGCTTAGGGATGGACTTAGCAGTGGAGATGAACTTAAAAAAATGCATTCCATGATGAAGTATAGGCAGGGACATCTAAACAATGGAGAAAACCAAGGAAACCTCTCCCTTTAGTAAGACCTTCTCTACACTTTTCACATAACTGGAAAAGATGAAGATAATTCAGAAATCAGGAGTAGAGAAGAACAAAATAGTCTATGCTCTGTAAGAACAGGCTGCAGTGGACAATTTAGTCTAGAATTGAAACTGATTGGGGGTTGTGTATTTCTGAAAATTTATAAAATACTTTTATGCTGTGACTAAATCTGTGCCACTATGACTCACTTTGTGCACTCATGCTTTTCAGCTGTTTGTACTGGGTCATAACTTGGGTGGTTGAATCAACTCTGACAAATGTAATGTTCTCTGGGAAGAAGATCAGTATTATGGTGTCAAGCAAAATAAAAACAATAATGTCCATTTATACCATGGGCAGAATCAAAGACTTATAAAATTGTGAGAAAAGGAAGGAAGGAAGGAAGGAAGGAAGGAAGGAAGGAAGGAAGGAAG
>NW_027186458.1:474140-600031 GCF_028583685.1 Petaurus breviceps papuanus | reverse complement strand
AGGAAGGAAGGAAGGAAGGAAGGAAAGAAGGAAGGAAGGAAGGAAGGGAGGGAGGAAGGGAGGGAGCAAGAGAAGAAAGGAGAAAAGGAGGGAGGAAATGCATTTATTAAGCGCTATTTAAAGGTTTTTATTTTAATATTTTCTAATTTGATCTTCACAATAACTGTGGGTGCTATTATTATGCTCATTTTATGGGTAAGGGAACTAAGGCTGAAAAATGCTAAGTGACTTGTCTGTCATACAGCTATTAAATGTTTGAAGCCAGATTTGAACTTGGGTTTTCCTGCCTCCAGGCTCAGAGTTCTATCTGCCACCTAGTTGCAAAGAATTCACAGCATAGCTAATGCAATTTCGTTGAACATATGGTAGATCACTTTCCCTTCCCCGGCTTTAGATTTGTTCTCTGTAAATTGAGGATTTGAGCTAGATAAAATCTGAGGTCCTTTCTGACTCTAAATCCTACTTCATTCCTTCCTAAAACTTCAATTTATTTATTCGGGAAATCTTTTTCTATACAATTTTACATGTACATGTGATCTCTCCTATTAGAAGGCAAGCTCCTTGAGAGCTCAGGGACTGATTTCCTTTTGCCTTAGATGTTCTAGTGCTGAGCACAGTGAATGGCACATAGTAGGTGCTTAATAGAAACTTGCTGATTAGACCCAAGTGAACTGATAGTGAAGCTAGAAATGGACTTCAAATCTCTCTGTCTGTCTGTCTGTGTCTGCTTCCATCTCTGTGTCTGTGTCTGTCCCTCTCCCTGATGATGCAGAAGTTTAGATAGAACCAGAATTGGAGAAAAGTGTGAAACATAGTCTAACTTTAGTGTCCCCAGCTTCTGAATTCTAAACTCATATCCCTCTGAATCTAATTTTTCTCCCAACTCCCTCCCCCAAGGTATTTCAAACTTCTACTAAAACCTGTCCTCAAGAAAGGATCTATGACTACTTCACAGTAACGCAAAATTGCCAAAAATTAAAGGGTTATTGCATTGTGTGAGGAATCCAATCCTTAAAGAGGAAAGAAACTCTATTAGTGAACTTTTTTTTAGCATATATGTAATTAATAAAAAAAGGGGGTGTGAAAATTACTGAACCATGCAGCCACTCTTGAAATTATACAATGTTGGCTTTTTTGTTTCTTATATATGGATGAGACAGCACTTCATTTTCCAACTTAGATTTAATTAAACAAAGATTTATTAAACTCCCTGTCCTGGGAAAAAAAAATAGAGACATACACAAAAGAAGGTCTTTGTCTTTATGCAGTTTTTAATCTTGCAGATTCCTAGATTTCAAAGACTAACTTTATTCATTTTTCTTCTCAGTCTCCAGTCTTTTTCTTCCTCTTCCATTGTGACTATTACGAAACCTTATTTACTACTAAGGGAGTATGAGGTAAATCTGTGATTTTATTAATATAGGAAATACTTTGAGGAGAAAATCCCCTCTCTTAATGTGTCAGACTCTTTGTAATTTATAGCCTGAGACTTGTTCTATCATTTACTTTGCTTCTGAACTCTGGGCACAGAATCACATAGCCAGCACATGTCATAGGCAGGGCAAGTAGGTAAAACACTAGAACAAAAGTCAGGAAGACCTGAATTCAAATCCAGCCTC
This sequence comes from Petaurus breviceps papuanus, assembly GCF_028583685.1. NCBI lineage: Eukaryota > Metazoa > Chordata > Mammalia > Diprotodontia > Petauridae > Petaurus > Petaurus breviceps. The sequence goes on along the minus strand of NW_027186458.1, from coordinate 598,412 downwards.
TGTTACTACCTAGCTCTCTGACCCTGGGAATGTTAATTAACTTCTGTTTGCCTCAATTTTCCCATCTGTTAAATGGTGATAGTCATAGCACCTACCTCCCATGCATGTTATGATAATCAAATGAGATAATTATTCTAAAGCATTCAGTATGGTGCCTAGAAAATGGTAAGCACTGCATAAATGGTAGCTATTATTATCTTCATCATTGTCAACATCATCATCATCTTTTTCGTCATCATTAGTCTAGGGCTTCTGTGATTATTAATGTACTTCACTTACTCTTAGATTTCTTCATATCACACATTTTTTATACTCATGGAAATCTAGCTATCTGTGGAAGATGGAACTTTCCTGACCACCTTCTTCAGTCTGTTCTTTTCCTTCCTTCATGATTTTATGATACACTGACCCTTGAAGAATAATCCACACCCCCCTTTCTCTTCCACTTCCAAATCTTCATACGTGGAGGTTGTTGATTTTTTTTTTATTTTTTAAAATTAATTTGTTTACTTTTAGTTTACAGGATTCAATTCCACAATTGCTTGAGTTTCACATTTTGTTGCTCTCCCTCCCCTCCCCCCCCATGGCGGCATATAATCAAGTATAGGATCTGTAAATACTTTCAAATTATACATTAGTCAGGTTATAAAGATGAATTTTATCAGATGGAATGAAAAACTGTAAAGAGGACATAAAACCAAACAAGAAAAGGAAAAAGATAGGGTATTTTGCTCCCATCCAGATATAAACTCAGTTCTTTCTAGTTCTTTCTCTGGATGCACACATTTCACTACATCATGAGTCTTTGGGGATTGACTTATACCACTGCATTGCTGAGAAGAGTCCAGTCTATCAAAGTTGGTCATCACACATACGTTGTGTCTGTAATTGTGTACAAATTTCTCCTGGTTCTACTCTTCTCATTCAGCATCAGTGCGTATAAGCCTCTCCAGGTAAATATGAAGTTCATCTGCTCCTCATTTCTTATAGCACAATAGTATTCCATAACATGCATATACCACAGCTGGCTCAGCCATTTCCCAATTGATGGGTACCCCCTTAATTTCCAATTCTTTGCCACCACAAAAAGAGCTGCTATAAACATTTTTGTACATATGGGTTTCCTCCCACTTCTGTGATCTCTTTGGGATATAACCCTAGGATTGGTATTGCTTGGTCAAAGGATATGAAAGTATTTATGGCCCTTTGGGCATAATTCCAGATTTCTCTACAGAAAGGCTGGATCAGTTCCCAACTCCACCAGCAATGCATTAGTGTTTCAATTTGCCCACATCCTCTCCACGTTTTGTCATTTTCCTGTATTGTCATTTTAGCCGATCTGACTGGTGAGATGTGGTACCTCAGAGATGTTTTGATTTTCACTTCTCTAATCAATAGTGATTTAGAGCATTTCTTCATGTACTTATAGATATCTTTAATTTCTTTCTTTGAAAAATGCCTGTTCATATCTTTTGACCATTTATCAATTGGGGAATGACTTGTATTCTTATAAATTTGACTCAATTCTCTGTATATTTTAGAAATTAATCCTTTGTTAGATACATAGGTTGTAAAGATTCTTTCCCAATTTCCCTCCTCCCTCTTAATCTTAGTTACATTGGCTTTGTTTGTACAGAAGCTTTTCGATTTCATGTAGTCGAAATTATCCATTTTATATTTTATAATATTGTCTAATTCTTGTTTAGTCATAAAGTCTTTCCCTCTCCACAGATCTGACAGGTAAACTATTCCTTGTTTTCAAAGACTGCTTACTATCAAACTTTATACCTAGATAATGCACCCATTTTGACTTGATTTTGGTATATGGTGTTAGTTATGGTCTATGCCCAGTTTCTGCCATACTATATTCCATTTTTCCAAGCAGATTTTCTGATATAGTGAGTTCTTATTCCTAAAACCAGGGTCTCGGGTTTTATCAAACAATAGATTAGTATAGTTATTGACTTCTGAATCTCGTGTGCCTAATCTATTCCATTCATCCACTCCTCTATTCCTCAGCCAGTGCCAAGTAGTTTTGATGATTGCTGCTTTATAATACAGATTGAAATCTGGTATAGCTAGTCCACCTTCCCTAGCATTTCTTTTCATTAATTCCCTTGTTATTATGGACCGTTTATTCTTCCAGATGAATTTTGTTACTATTTTTTCTAGCTCTATGAAGTAGGTTTTTTTTTTTGGTCAATTAATTGGTATGGCACTAAATATATAATTTAATTTAGGTAAAATTGTCATTTTTATTATATTAGCTCGACCCAGCCACGAGCAATTGATATTTTTTCCAATTAGTTAGATCTGACTTTATTTGTGTGAAAACTGTTTTGTAGTTGTGGTCCTATATGTCCTGGGTTTGCTTTGGCAGGTAGATTCCCAAATATTTTATAATGTCTACAGTAACTTTAAATGGGATTTCTCTTTCTATCTCTTGCTGTTGAATTTTATTGGAAATATATAGGAATTCTGAGGATTTGTGTGGGTTTATTTTATATCCTGAAACTTTGCCAAATTTATTTATTGTATTAAGTAGTTTTTTACTTGATTCTCTAGGATTCTCTAGGTATGTCATCATATCATCTACAAAGAGTGATAGCTTGGTCTCTTCTTTGCCTCATTTGATGCCTTTGATTTCTTTTTCTTCTCTAATTTCTACTGCTAACATTTCTAATACCAGATTGAATAATAGGGGTGATAGTAGACACCTTTGTTTCACCCCTGGTCTTATGGGAATGCTTCTAGCTTCACCCCATTGCATAAAATAATTGAAAATGGCTTTAAATAGATGCTACCTATTATTTGAAGGAAGGCTCCATTTATTCATATACTTTGTAATGTTTTTAATAGGAATGACAAAATTTGTATTTTGTCAAAAACCTTTTCTGCATCTATTGAGATGATCATGTGGTTTTTGCTAGTTTTATTGTTGATAGGATCAAATATACTGATGGTTTTCCTAATATTAAACCATCCTTGCATTCTTGGAATAAATCCTACCTGATCAAAGCATATTATTCTTGACACAAGTTGCTGTAGTCTTTTTACTAATATTTTATTTAAAATTTTTGCATCTATATTCATGAGGGAGTTTGGTCTATAATTTTCTTTCTCTGTTTTATCTCTTCCTGATTTAGTTATCAGTACCATATTTGTATGATAAAAAAAGATTTGGTAGGACTCCTTCTTCACTATTTTTCCCAAATAATTTGTAGAGTATTGGAATCAATTGTTCTTTAAATGTTTGATAGAATTCACTAGTAAATACATCTCGCCCTGGAGATTTTTTTCCTAGGGAGTTGACTGATGGTTTGTTCAATTTCTTTTTCTGAGATGGGGTTATTTAAGTAATTTACTTCCTCTTCAGTTAATCTGAGCAACTTTTATTTTTGTAAATATTCTTCCATTTCCCTAAGACTTTCAAATTTATGTGCATACAATTGGGAAAAATAATTCCTAAATATTGTTTTGATTTCCTATCATAATTTGGTTTTCTTCTTTCTTTTTTTTTTTTTACCATATTGACTAAGGATCTATCAATTTTGTTGGTTTTTCCATAAAACCAGCTCTTAGTTTTATTTATTAATTCAATAGTATTCTTAATTTCAATTTTACTATCTCTCCTTTGGTTTTCAATATGTCTAATTTAGTATTTAATTGAAGATTTTGAATTTGTTCTTTTTCTAGGTTTTTCAATTGCATGCCCAATTCGTTGACCTCCCTTTTCTCTAATTTAATCATATACTCAGGGATATAAAACTTCCTGTAAGAAGTTCTTTTAATGCATCCCACAAATTTTGGTATGTTATCTCATTATTATCATTCTCTTGAATGAAATTACTGATAGTTTCTATAATTTCGTGTTTGACCCACTCATTCTTTAGGATTAAATTGTTTAATTTCCAATTAGCTTTTAGCCTGTCTTTCCATGGCCATTTATTGAATATAATTTTTATTGCATCATGATCTGAGAAGGATGCAATTAATATTTATGCCTTACTGTATAGAATTGTGAGTTTTTTTATTCCCTAGAATGTGGCCAATTTTTAAGTATGTCCCATGAACCACTGAGAAGAAAGTATATTCCTTTTCATCCCTATTCAGTTTTATCCAGAGATCTATCATACCTATCCTCTCTAAAATTCTGTTCACCTCCTTAACTTCTTTCTTGTTTATTTTGAGGTTAGATTTATCAAGTTCAGAGAGGGGGAGATTAAGGTCTCCCACTATTATAGTTTTGTTATCTATTTCTTCCTCTAATTCCTTTATCTTCTCCTCAAGGAATTTGGATGCTATACCATTTAGTGCATATATGTTAAGTAATGATATTGCTTCATTCTTGATGGTGCCTTTTAACAGTATATAGTTTCCTTCCTTATTTCTTTTAATTAGGTCAATTTTTTTTGCTTTTGCATTATCTGAGATAAGGATTGCTATCCCTGTTTTTCTTTTACCTTAGCTGAGGCATGATATATTTTACTCCAGCCTTTTACCTTTAGCCTGTGTGTAACCCTCTGTTTCAGATGTGTTTCTTGTAAACACCATATGGTAGGATTATGATTTCTAATCCATCCTGCTATCCATCTCCATTTTATGGGAGAGTTCATTCCCTTCACATTTACAGTTATGATTGTTATCTGTTTCTTTCCCTCCATCCTATTCCCTCCCCTGTTAATGCTCATATTTTCCCCCCTTCTGCCTTCCCCCCTTAATAGTTTTTCTTTTGACCACCACCTCCCTCAGTATTGCCTTATCAGCCCCCCTCCCTTTTCCTCCCCTTTTCCCTTTTTTCTTCTCTACCCCCCCCCCCCCCCATAGCCCTTTCCCCCTTCTACTGCCTGTAGGATATTTTTATACTTAATGAAGTATGTTATTTCTTCTTCGCAGCAAGAGTGACAGGAACAAATCTCATGTGAAGCTCCTCTCCCTCCCCTCTTTCCCTCTAAAATGATACGTTTTCCATTTCTTCTCCATAGAGTCCTATGTTAACTAGTTGTTATTCTCTCCTTGCACCAGAACCAATGAGTGAAAAGCCCATATGATTCTCATCTCCCTCCCTTCTTTTCCTGTACTATACTGTTTTTAAGTCTTTTTGTGTGGCATAATTTATCCTTTTCCACTTCATTCATTCTTCTTCTTCCATTGCATTCCCTTTGTAGCCCTTGAGATTTTTTTAGATCATAATTTTGTGTATTTTATACTCATACACTTTACTTGTCTATAAACTGTTTGCTCTTATCAAACAGAGGTGTGTGTGTGTGTGTGTGTGTGTGTGTGTTTTCCTTGTTTACCTTTCTACGTCACTGTTGCATCTTGTATTGGAGGTTGAATTTTCCATTGAGTTCTGGCTTTTTCATTAGGAAGGTCTGTTATCGTTGAATGACCATCTCTTTGCCTGGAAGAATATGCTCAGTCTCGCTGGGTATGCGATCCTTGGTTGTAACCCAATTTCTTCTGCCTTCCAGAAAATTGTATTTCACTGCCTCTGATCTTTCAGTGTAGAGGCTGCCAAATCCTGTGCGATCCTCACTGTGGACCCTCAATATTTGAATTGTTTCTTTCTGGCTGCTTGAAGTATTTTCTCTTTTATGTGTTAGTTCTGGAGTTTGGCTACAACATTTCGAGAACTTTTAAGTTTGGGATCTCTTTCAGCAGGTGTCTGGTGGATTCTCTCAATTTCTTTTTTACTCTCACATTCTAGTACCTCAGGGAAGTTTTCCTTAATGAGTTCTTCGAGAATGTTTTCCAGGCTCATATTTTCATCATGATTTTCTGGTAGGCCTATGATTCTCAGATTATCTTTCCTGTATCTGTTTTCCAGGTCAGTTATTTTTCCATTGAGGTATTTTACCTGTTTTTCTAATTTTTCATTCTTGTCATTTTGTTTGACTAATTCTTGGTTCCTCATAGAGTTATTTATTTCAATTTGGTTGATTCTAGTTTTTATCAAATCATTTTTCTTGGTTAATTTTTGGAGCTCCTTTTCCATATCATACACTTTTCTTTTTAGATAGATGTTTTCTTCATTATAATGCTTTTTCTAATTCTGCAATTTTGGTTTTTAAAGGATTATTTCTTTTGTCTTCTATCTCATTTGGTTTCCAAAGCTCCTTTTGATCTCATCTAGGCAGCTTTCTGTGCTTTGGACCCATTCCCTGTTGATGTTTCAGCTGTTGTTGTGGAGTCTACATTGTCTCCCTCTGAGTATTGTGACTCCCTCTGAGGATAGTAGGACTCCAGAGTCTTCTTAGTCTGCTTTCTACCCATTTTGAGGCAGGGCCCTAGCCACGCCCTTCCTCTAGGGATCCCAAGCCTTTACTGTATAGGGTTTTGCCCTGGGGCAATAGTTACTATGTTTTCAGGGTGTGTGAGGGGGGGTTGGAGCAGGCAAGGTTCACTCTGTCATTCTGGTCTTTGGAGGTCCTGATAGGGGCTTTGTTTTTTAATTTCTGTGCTATGAAGTTGTAGCTCCAGGAGTATTTGCTATCCCGGACAGGGGCCCCTGCATTTGGTTCTTACTTTGCTCTTTTCAGTCCCAGGCCTTTGGTGATAGGCCTGGTAGTGGCCCTTCGAGGTTGTTGATTTTATCTTCATTTTTCAGATAAGGAAACTGAGGCAGACAAATTGAGTGACTTTTCCTGTGTCACATAGCTATTGTTCATTTGGTCAGTCATGTCTGACTCTATGTGATCCTATAGACCATAGCACACCAGGCCCTTTTATCCTGCTCTATCTACCAAAATGTGTCCAAACTCACTCGGGTTTGTTTCTTCCATAACAGTATTGATCCATTTTACCTTCTGCCATTTATTTCTTTTGCTTTCCTTATTGGCTGAGGTTCTTTTCCATTGAGTCCTGTCTTACCATTAGGTGCCAAATCATTTAAATTTCTGCTTTAGTATTTGTCCTTTCAATAAGTAGTCTGAATTAAGTGTATGAGGTCAAATGTGAACTCAGGTTTTCATGACCCCAGATCTAGTGTTCTGTTGACTATACCACCTAGCCTTCTTTAAAGTCCTTTCAAGCTACAATCTATGTTTCTTCACCGCCCAGGGTGTGTGTGTTTAAGGTCACACAGGTAGTAGGGAACTATCAGGATTCAAAACCTGGTCTCTAGATTGTAAATCCAGGTCCCTCTCCACTGCAGTATGCTGTCTTGCATTAAATCTGAATGATAAACTTTTCTCCATTTTTCCTTGAGCCTAGGAAAATTATATATAAGGACCAAAACAAGAGATCAAGAAATGATTCCCTTCACTGGTTCTCAAAGAATGAACAGAAGTTGTGGAATTAATTATTTTTTTGAGATTTCACAAGAAATTGAGAAGTGACCCCTTAAACCACCACCACCTCCCAGCATCATTCTTTTTATATCTGGTGATTTTTTAGGTGGAGATAGGATAAAGGACTGCAGGGGGATACCAATCATTCCTAGACTGTAGTAATTGGAACCTGGACTTGGTAACATTCCTTAGATTATTTTGTTGGCAGAAGAGCCGTTCTTTATCTATTTAAAAGTAAAAATTCAGGAAATTCTATGTTCCCTCCTCTATTTGGTCTAAAATCTTTATGTTATGTCTAGCTAACTCTATACCTTTTGGTTACTAACTTAGTACCTCAGTTTCTCATAACTGAGGGTGTTACTTCACTGCAATTATCCCACTTCAAACATTTTGGTCCCAAATAATGGGAGACAGATAATAAGAGCCCAGCTCCTAGCTTAAGCTTGCATGTTCTCATGATTTATACAGAACATATCTAAGATTCTCTGCCTTCTGTCAATATCGTGTTTAGAGTTTTGTAAAAAAGAGATAAATCTCTGGGAATGGGGAAGAGGAAGGGAAATGTACATGAAACAAAAACAAAAGAGGAGTGGGGGGGGAGAGAGAGAGAGAGAGAGAGAGAGAGAGAGAGAGAGAGAGAGAGAGAACGATTGAGCAAGTAATGATGGATAATAATGCACTTGAAGTAAATTTATATACAACATGATCAATAGTCTACTCTTTGCCTGGGAGCTTACACCATACAGCAATTCATTCTCCTTGAATATGGTGAGAGAAGATAATAGTACAAACGGGGTAAAAGGAAGCTATATTGATCGTTTTGTATATAAATCCAGTTCACTTCTTCCAATTAGTCCCTAAAGCTTTGGAATTAATTAGATAAAAAATTATTCAGTATTACAAAGTCACCCTTAGATGGGATCTGGCTCCCCACAAATGGACTTGTTGGATTGGAGGTAGACATTTTCTTCACATGCATTTCTCATGCACCCGCCACAATTGCAATTCTATTCATAGTCCTTACAGGCCAATCCTCCCACTAAGCTCAGGAAATGTAACTGCACTTTTGGTTACAGATTTAGGCCCCATTTCTATAATAATTTAGTGTTTAGCCTTTAATGTTTAAAGCATAGGGACAGATATAAGAAATGGACATGTGATTTAACTGATAGAGAGAACTCCTTGGTGAAGAAATTCCTTCTCACTATGCAGGTCTGGTACCTTCTCTGCAACTTACCATCTTAGAAAGTTGCCTAATGTCATCTCTAGGGTGGGGAGGGAAGGAAAAAAAATTTACATGATAATTTTTTGTATGTTTGAAAGGAATCACAAGTTGAACACAGTAGTTCTGCAGTTTCATGTATAATTATCTTTTGGTTTTAATTGGACTATGTTATGGGACTATTTGTTTTATTCCATAAATTAAAATAAAATTTATGAAAAAAACAAAAACTTGCCTACATCACTTAGAGTTTAAGTACCTTTCCCAAGGTCACAAGGCCAGTAAGTATCAGAGGCATGAATGAAACCCAGTTCCCCATGGCTCTATAACCAGCCCTCTATTCATTTTCCCATGCTATCTTTCTTTGTTTTGGAGAATTAAGGAAAATCTAGTTTGTCACACAAGATTACTTTTTAAAGGCTCCTGAAGAAGCAAAAATACATATCTTCCAAATTATGTTTTTTAAAGACAATGCCAGAAACCCCATATTATTCTTTGACAAATTTTTGTCTAGCTATGCCTTCCTCACTATGTTGCTTTGAAGCTATTCATTTGTTTGTTTTAATTCAATTATACCTAAGGTTGTATATTGATCTCTATTCATTTTTGTTATTTGATTCAATTCAAAGTTCTAGCAGGTCAATTAGTCAATAAGCATTTATTTTGGGTTTATTATGTAGGAGGTATTATGCTGAGAACTAGGAAATGTATCATCTTTTTTAGGCAGCAGATACCTTCTTTAAACAGTTAATAGTATTAAGGAGTTTTCTATAGCATAAAATCCAAATTTGTCTCTTTGCCACTCCCACTGATGGCCCTTCATTCTACTTTCACAGACCAAAAGGAAAAAGTGTAATACCCCTTCTACACAAATGATTGGACACATCACGTACCTTCCTGAATCTTTTTCAGAATAATAATTTTACTAAGCTAAATAATCTTCAACCTGTCTTCTATGACATGAACCCAGTCTTGGTTGCTCTTCTCCAAATTGACTCCAGTTTGCCACAGTCTTTCTTCAACTCTTTGACCCAGAACTTAGAACAGTACTCCAATATGGTCTGACTCAGTGAAGGACAATTTGTTATCCATCTTCTCAGATTTTCTTTTCATCATCTACAAATGTAATAAGAATACACATGATTCTCCTGCAGTAATCAAGTTCAAAATTTTAAAAAGCACTGATTCTACTGACCTTTTTTTCAGATGAATGTAATAACGCCATTTAAGACTACTTTTCTTAGTGGTGGAATTGGGTTTAAGTGAAAGGCAGTTTTTTTTGTTGTTGTTTTTTGTTTCTTTTAATAAAATATTCTTTTGAAATATAACAAGTGGAAGCATAGACCAATTCTGTTCCCATGACTTGGGTTTGACTAGAGTTAATATTTGTTCTTTTTTTCTTTTTTTTTTTTTTTGGAGGGCAATTGGGGTTAAGTGACTTGCCCAAGGTCACATGGCTAGTTTTTGTGTTAAGTGTCTGAGGCCAGATTTCAACTCAGGTCCTCCTGACTCCAGGGATGGCGCTCTATTCACTGTGCCACCCAGCTACCCCAGTATTTGTTTATTTTTACTATAGTTTGATTTTTTAAAATATTTCCCAATTACATGTAAGCTATTTTTAACATTTAAAAATGGCTTTCACATTCCTTCCTTTACTCTTTCCTTCTCCTTGATAAGGCAAACAATTTATTATCAATTATATATGTAAAGTTAGGCAAAACTTATTTCTATATTAGCCATATTGTAAAAGAAAACCGACAAAAAATAAAACAAGAAAAATGAAGAGTTTAAAAAAAACCATGAAGCCTCAGTATTCATTTAGTACCCATTGGTTCTCTCTCAGGAGCTGGATAGTATTTTTCATCATGGGTCCTTTGGAATTTTCTTAAATCATTGTCTTGATGAGAGTAGCTAAGGCTTTCAGAGTTCATTTTCTTTATAATATTTTTTGTTGTAATGTACAATATTCTCCTGGTTCTGCTCATTTCACTTTGTGTGAGTTCATATAAGTGTTGCCAAGGATGTTTATTTCTTATAGCACAGTAGAATTCCATCACAATTGCATACCATAACTTGTTTAGGCATTCCCCAATTGATGGGCATCCCCTCAGTTTTCAATTCTTTGCCACCACAAAAAGAGCTGTCATAAATATTTTTGCACAAATAAGTCCTTTTCCCCTTTTCTTTGATCTCTCTGAAATATTTGTCCATTTCAAAGAGGATCAGTGACATAACAAGATGACAACTTGCTTTGCATGTGAATTAGATTTAAGTGTGGCAGAATTGCACAGACATCCAGTGGCAAGTCAAAGTCAAAATGACTGGTAATGTCCTTGGATGCAATGGATGACCTTGGTGTCTTTGGTGCATGACCAAATCCTTAGAACTCCAAAACACCTGCTTCAGCTGCCTCCATGGCCATTGGAATGATTGTTCACTTCCACCCATTTCAATGGTGGAAATCTTCACATTTTTGGGGTTGATAGCCCCCTAACTCACTGATAGCTTTGAGACCTGTCAGTTACCATCAAACTGATTTAGTTATCTGCTGAGAGGTTAGGGTCGCTGCACCTGATTCAGTTTCTTGAAACAATAGGTGAGAGTTGGGTGAAGATGGACACTGAAAGTAGATTAGCCGCCCTAAAAAGGGTTCAGAAAGTTGTCAGATAAGAGAGGCTGGTCTTCCCTGAACACCTCACATACCCCATCTCTTTGGGATACAAACCTAGGAGTGGTATTGTTGGGTCAAAAGGTATATATAGTTTTATGTTCCAAATTGTTCTCCAGAATGGTTGGACTAGTTCACAACTCCATCAACAATGCATTAGCATCCTTATCTTTCCACATCCCTTCCAGAATGTGTTGTTTGCCTTTTCTGTTGTGCTAGGCAATCTGATAGGTATAAGGTAGTATCTCAGAGTGGTTTTAATTTCCATTTATCTAATCAGATTTTGTTAAAAAAATAATAACATGACTATTGAAAGCTTTGTTTTTTTCTTCTGAAAACTGCCTGTTCATATCCTTTGATCATCTATCAACTGTGGAATGGCTATATTTTAAATAAATTTAGAATATTTTTATATATGTTTAAGAAATGAGGCCTTTATTAACAAAATTTGGTATGTCTTCCCCTAGTTTCCCATTTTCCTTCTTATTTTGTCTTTATTGGTTTTGAATAGCATTTTACTTTTTTTCCTCAGTTACATGTCAAGAAAATTTTTAACATTATTTTTACAAGATTTTGAGTTCCAAATTTTTCTCCCTCCCTTCCTCCCCTCTTCTGAAAATGGTAGGAGTTTGATATAGTTTATACACTGCTATCGTGTAAAAACTTTACCATATCCATAACAATTGTGAAAGAATAAACAGATCAAAAGTGAAAAAATGAGAAAGAATAAAGTGAAAAATATACTTCAATGTGCATTCAGAATCCAACAGTTCAGGTAAAGAACAGTTTTCTAAAATCTACCTGTTCATCATTTCTTATTGCACAATAGCGTTCCATTATTTTCATATACCACACCCTCCTCAGCTATTTGCAAATTGATGAATATTCCCTCAATTTCCATTATTTTGCTACCACAAAAAGGGCCACTATAAATATTTTTGCACATATAGGTCCAGTTCCCTTTTTATTATCTCTTTGAGATACAGACCTAGTAGGGATATTTTTGGATCAAAGGGTATGCACAGTTTGGTTGCCCTTTGGACATAATTCCAAATTGCTCTCCAGAATGGTTAGATCACTTCATTACTTCACCCTAAGGGCATTAGTGTCTCGATTTTCCCACATTTCCTCCAAAATGTATCTTTTTTTTCCCACTTTTATTGCTTATTGGCCAATCTGATAGGTATGAGGTGATACTTCAGAGTTGATTTAATTTGCATTTCTCTAGTCAATAGTGATTTAGAGAACTTTTTCTTTTTTTTTTCATTTTTCAAATCCTTTATTAACTTTTGATTCATATCATTCGTTTCTGCCATATTTTGAGTTACAAATTTTTTCCCCATTTTTCTCCGCCCCAAAATAGTAGACCCACAGAATATCCCTCCTCCAATCTGCTCTCTCTCAAATTTTCTCCCATAACCCTTTCAACTTTTCCAGTGGATCTCTATGCCACAGTGATATCTTATTTCCCATTTACATGTAAAATAGTATTAATAATAGCATATATATATATATTATATACATATATTTAAATATTTGATTTTAAAACTTTGAATTACAGATTCATTACCTTCCTCCCTTGTCAGCCACCCTTACTGGGAAGATAAGCAGTTCAGCATAGGTTGTACACGTGTATCTAATGCAAAACAATAACATAGTAGATATATTGTAAAAGACTGACCATATTTCCCTCTCCTATGCCACCTCCCACTTTTTCTGTTCTCTACTTTGATCCCATCCCTTTTCAACAGTGGGTGCTTCCAACTTCCCTCCTCCCCAACCTGCCTTCCCTTCCATCATCCCCTCTCTCATTCCCTTCCCCCCCTACTCTCCTGCAGGGTGAGATACCCTAATTTTTGTGTATTTCATTCCCTTCTCAAGAAAATTCAATGGGAATAAGGTTGACACATTACCTTTTTCCTTACTATTCTTTCCCTCCATTGTAACCATTTTCACTTGACTCTTCTATATGAGATAATTTACCCCATTCTGTCTCTCCCCATCTCCTCTCATTATATTCCTCTCTCACCTCTTAATGTTACCTTTTAAGTATAATCCCTTCCTGTTAAATTGGTCCTGTGCCCTCTATCTATGTATACACACATTCACATATGTATTCATATGCCCATATACTATCATATAAAGACATTATACACACACACACACACACACACACATATATATATATATATATATTCCCTTCAACAACTGATAAAAGTTTCATAAGTTACAATTATTGTTTTTCCATGTAGGAATGTTAATAGTTCAACTTTGATAAGTTCCTTATGATTTCTTTTCCCTGTTTACCTTCTCATGCTTCTCTTGCTTTTTGTATCTGAATGTCAGATTTTCTATTCAGCTCTGTTTTTTTTTTTTTTTCAGCAAGAATGCTTGAATATCCTATATTCCACTAAATTACCATATTTTCTGCTGAAACATGATACTCAGTTTTTCTGGGTGGGTGATTCTTGGTTTTAATCCCAGCTCCTTTGACCCCTGAAATATTATATTCCAAGCCCTTCGATCCCTCAGTGTAGAAGCTGCCAGATCCTGGGTTATCCTGATTGTGTTTCCACAATATTAAAATTTTTTCTTCCTGGATTCTTGTAATATTCTCTACTTAATCTGGGAATTCTGGAACCTGACTACAATATTCCTAGGAGTTTTCTTTTTGGGATATTTTCAGGAGGTTTTTGATGGATTCTTTCAACCTCTATCTTGCCCTCTGGTTATAAAGCATCAGGGCAGTTTTTTTGAGAAATTTCTGGAGGATGATTTCTAGGTTCTTACTTTGGTCATGGCTTTCAGGTAGTCCAATAATTTTTAAATTATCTCTCCTGGATCTATTTTCCAGGTCAGTGTTTTTTTTTTTTTCCCATGAGATATTTCACATTGCCTTCTATTCTTTCATTTGTTTGGATCTGTTTAACAGAATCTTGATTTGTCATAAAGTCATTAGCTTCCATTTGCTCCAGTCTATTTCTGAAGCAATGATTCTCCTCAGTGAACTTTTGAGATTATTTTTCCATCTGGTAAGTTCAACTTCATAAGGCATTCTACTACTCATTGCCTTTTTGAGCCTCTTTTGTCATTTGAGTTAGTCTTTTTATTAACGTGTGATTTTTCTCAATCAGGCTTTTGACTCTCATTTCGTAATTTCCTTACATTGTTCTCATTTCTCTTCCCAATTTTTCCTACACTTCACTTATCTGCTTCTTAAGGTACTCTATGGCCTGTAACCAGCTTGTACAAAAGCTTCCTTTGAAGCTTTTGGTGCAAGAGTTCTGCCTTCACTGTTTTCCTCCTGTTCCATGCTTTGATCCTTTTTGTCCCCAAAATAGGAGTGTAATGTTGGAATCTTCTATCTGCTTTATTTCCTTTGCCTGGTCATGTCGCCCCTCAGTTACTTGACCCCTAGGCTTTTTGCCACACTAGGACTCTGCCACCAGACAGGGGAGCTTTTGTCCCAAACACTGGGGTTTCCTAAGTGGCCAGAGGTAGTATTTGGGTGCCCTCTTTGAGGTCTCCACATGCTCTGCAAGCTGGACACACACCCCAGGACCTTCACCCTAGACTGCAATCCAGATCTAAGAAAGTTAAAGCAAGGGCGATTACTCTTCAGACTGGTTGCTTGGTCCCCCTACACTCTGCAGGCTAGAAGCTGAAGCTGCCATGTTTTGCTGGTTGGCTGTGCTGGCTTCTCATCAGCTTTTTGCCCTGGAAGCAAAAGCCATGCACTCCCACTTACTGGATCCCAAAGTCTATACTGCACTGACCTCTCACTTTGTCCTTCACATCTATGTGTTGATAAATCTGGAAACAGCCACAGCTGCTGTTGATCTGGGGTCCTCTTTCCAGCGGCTGCTCAGGCCCACCCTGGGGCTAAAGCCTCAGTGTGGCACTGTAATGCCAAACAAAGGCCATTTCCCACAGTTCAAAATACCAGCATAAGTACTCTCCATTTTATTCATTGAAAAACGAAGAACAGAGTAAACCAAAATATAGGATAATTCAAAATACTGCATTCACCAAGTATAATTCAATAATCTCCATGTTCTCCTCCACCCCTGGATATTACAATTCATTTAGTCAATCCTAATGACCCTGTTCTAAGTACTACTCCACCCCTAGGCTGTAAATTCATTTAGTCAACCACAAAACCCCTCTTCTCAAATGGAGATTAGTTTCCAATCATAAGTAAAGTACATTCATTTGTTCAATCACAGAGCACAAAAACGTCAAAAGTTCCCCACCCTTGGATCACAACTGAATTTACCCTAGAGTTATAACAACCTTAATCACAGCATTTAATACCCAAGGAGAGGTTTTTTCTTCATCTTGACCAGAGGCAAGTTCTCAGCAATCTTTGTTCCTGGGGAGACAAAGCTTAGCAAGTTTACAAGATACATTGCCAGTCTCTTCATCAATTCATTCTCTGTCTGCAGAACAGTCCTAGGACCCCTGAAAACATTAGCAAAACCCTCTTCCAGGATTTCTGTAAACATACAACAAGAAAATCCTTCTTCATAGCTTCTGAACCAACAGCAAGGTTCCAGGACCTGTGAAACAATAGCATTGGCCTTCACCAGTGGGCACAATTAACTCTCTGTCTGCAGAACATACTCAGGAGTTCTGAGCCAACAGGCAGGTTACAATACCTCTGCAACAACAGCACTGTCCTTCACCAGTGGACAGAATTCACTCTGTCTGCAGAACAGTCTCAGGAGTTCTGAACCAACAGTAAGTTTCCAGGACCTCTTCAACAACAGGACTGTCTTTCACCAGTGGACAAATCTAGCAAAACAACATCAAAACCAACAAAGTATCAGCATAACACCCATGTCTCCTCAGTCCTTGGCATCTCTGGGTGGCAGCTTTCAAAAGTCCTGGGCAATTCAAACTGGCCCTCAGCAATCCTCTCTCTCTCTCTGCCTCCAAGATTCTGCTTCCAAAAATTTCTTCTGCCTCTCTCTTTGCTTGTGTCTCTCAAAATTTGTCACCAGCTCCTCCCAGTTCAACATTCTCTTTTCACATCAAGTCCATCCCACAATTGGGATTCATAAGCTCTGGGTTTTAACACAATCAATCCAAAAACCAAGCCAATATAGGGGTATCTTCAAATTTCATTAATATTACAGGGGCTGGGCTCAGCTCCCAGAGCACTGTGCTGGTCGATTCCTGCCTGCCTGCTGTGCTGTCCTCAGCGGGAGGTTAGCTTCTCTGTGTCATTGTATGGGTTCTGCAGCTGCAAAGTTTGTTTAGAGTCCCCTTTTACATGCACTGGGGAAGGTGGAAGCTGGAGCAGAGAGAACTTCCTGCTTCTACTCCGCCATCTTGACTCTGCCCTCCAGAGAACTTTTTCAAGCACTTATAGGTATATATATATATATATATATATATATGTATGTATGTATGTATTTGCCTTTTGGAGGGCAATTTTGGTTAATTAACTTGCCCAAGGTTACATGGTTAGTTTTTTTGTATTAAGTGTCTGAGGCTGGATCCAAACTAAGGTCCTCCTGACTCTAGAGCCAGTGCTTTATTCACTGCTCCACCTAGCCGCCCAGCTATAGACATATTGATTTAATTTCTTCATTTCAAAACTACCTTTCAATATTTTTTTACCATTTATCAATTTGGAAATGACTTAAAGTCATATAAATCTGAATCAGTTTTCTATATATTAAAGAAATGAGGTCTTTATCAGAAACACTTCCTGTAAAGATTGTTCCTTAACTTTCTGTCTTCATTCTAACCATGGTTGCATTGGTTTTGTTTGTACAAAAGCTTTTTTCATTTAATTTAATCAAAATTTCCTATTTTACATTTTATTATGCTCTTGATCTCTTTTTGCTCATGAAATCTTCCCCTCCTCATTGATCTGACAGGTAGACTATGCCTTGCTCTTCTAATTTGCTTATTGTGTCACCCTTCATGTCTAAATCGTGCCAAAAGTCTGTCATATCTAACTTTTCCAATATTTTACTTACTGCCTTAGTTTCTTTCTTGTTTAATTTTTGGTTAAGTTTATTGAGTTCTGAGAGGGGTTGCAGTCCCCCTCTAGTATAGTTTTGCTGTCTATTTCTTCCTGTCACTCACTTAATTTCTTTAAGAATATGTATGCTATACCACTTGGTACATGTGTATTTAGGATTGATAGTGCTTCATTGTCCATCATACCTTTTAGCAGGATGTGTTTTTTTCCTTATATATTTAAATTAGGTCTATTTTTGCTTTTGCTCTGTCTTAGATCATGATCGCTGCTTCCTTCCTTCCTTTCCTCATTTCTTCTTTCCATCCTTCCTTCCTTCCTTCCTTCCTTCCTTCCTTCCTTCTTTCCTTCCTTCCTTCCTTCCATCAGCTGTAGCATAATAGATTCTGTGCTAGCCCCTTGCTTTTAATCAGAGTTTATCTCTACTTCAAGTGTGTTTCTTGTAAACAATGTAGTGTAGGATTCTTATTCTTGATCCACTCTGCTATCCACTTCCATTTTGTGGGAGAGTTCATCCCACTCACATTATAATTAAGATTACTACCTTTGTATTTCCCTCCATCTTATTCTGCTTCCTGTCTTCCTTTTCCTTTCATCCTTTTCCTCCTAAACAGTATTTTGCTTCTGTTTACCACCTCCCCTGAGCTGTCCTCCTTTCTGTTAGTCCACACCTCACCCTTTACTTCATCTCCTACTTCCTTGTTGGGTAAGATAAAATTTTATATCTAGCTGATTGTGTATATGATTCCCTCTCAGAGTCAATACTACTGAGAGGAAGGTGCAAGTGATGCTCATTGCCTGACCTCCTTTTTTCCACTCTACAGTAATAGATCTTTCATGCCTTTTCATGTGAAATAATGTACCCTATTCTACTTTCCTTCCTTCTGCACCTTCTCATTCCTTCATTTTTATGTCATTCCCTCAAATTCACCTTATCTCGATACCATGTGTCTATGTATATTCCTTCTAGCTGCACTATTAGAGACAGATTTTTAAAAGAATTGTAAGTATCATCTTCCCATGTAAGGATGTAAATGGTTTAGTTCTACTGAATCCTTTATATTTTCTTTTCCCTTTTTTACCTGTTTATACTTCTCTTGGGTCTTTATACTGGAGGTCAAGTTTTTGGTTTAGATGTGATCTTTTCTTTATGAAAGCTTGAAACCCTTCTATTTCATTGAATAACTATTTTCCCTTTTGGTGTATTATACTTAATTTTTCCATTTAAGCGATCTTGGTTGTTGTTCTCACTCCTTTGCCTTCTAGAATATCATGTTAATAACCTCTAATCCTTTAAGATTGCAGCTATCATGAGGCGGCTAGGTGGCGCAGTGAATAGAGCACCGGCCCTGGAGTCAGGAGGACCTGTGATTGCATCTGGCCTCAGAACTTAACACACACAAAAATAGCTGTGTGACCTTGGGCAAGTCACTTAACCCCAATTGCCCTACAAATAAATGCAAAAACAAAGATTGCAGCTATCAAATCCTGTGTAATCCTGACTATGAATCCATGATATTTGAATTGTTTCTTTCTGACCATTTGTAGTCTATTTTTCCTTGAACAGATAGTTCTGAAATTTGGCTACCATGGTCCTTGGAGTTTTTATTTTGGGATCTCTTTCCTTAGGTGATCAGTGGATTCTTTCAATGCCTAACTTGCCTTCTGGTTCCAGGATATGAGGGTAATTTTCCTTGATAATTTCTTGAAAGATGCTGTCTAGGTCCTCCTTTTAGTCATGGCTTCCAGGTAATCCAGTGATTCTGATACTGTCTTTCCTGTATCAATTTTCCAAGTCAGTTGGTTTCCCCATGAGATATTTTATGTTTTCTTCTATTTTTTCCTTCTTTTGAATTTGATTGATTTTTTATGTCTCATAGAGATATTAACTTCCACTTGCCCAGTTCTAACTTTTAAAGTGTTATTTTCCTCAACTACTTTTTGTACTTTCTTTTCCATTTGTCCAATTGTACTCAAGAAGTTGTTTTCTTCAGTGGAATTTTGTATCTCCTTGTCCATTTGGCCAATTCTATTTTAAAGCAGTTTTTCAAGGTGTTGACTCTTTTTTCATATTTTTTTTTCTTGTTTCACTCTAATTCTTTTTTTCCATTTTTTCTTCTACTTTTCTTATATGATGTTTGAGCTCCTTTTTGTGTTCTTTCATAAGTTTTTTTCTGGGCTTGAGACAACTTCCTGTGTTTTCTCTGGGGTTTTACTTATGGGTGTTTTGACATTGTCCTCTTTTGAGTTTGTGTCTTGGTCTTCCCTGTCAGCATAATAACTTTTTATGCTCAGATTCTTTTTGTTGTTGTTGTTTGCTGAACATTTTTTGTGACATTTTTCCTTTCTGTTAAATTTATCTTAGGTCCCAGGGTGGAAAGGGCTCTGCTTCTGTCTTCTTGTGCCAGTAGCTGCAGGGTCTGGCTGTTTTCCTGGTGCTATACTGAGGTTGCTCTGAGATCCACAGGTGACCCTCATGACTGGGGTTGTGCGGAGGGGATTGTATGGGGGGTGGCACTGTTGGAGGCCTAGGTATCTGGCAGCTTACCTGAGGGTACTGAGCTGGGATCCTAATGGTGGTGTCTTGCATGTGCTGAGGCATGGTGTGTTTTTTTTCTGTGTTTTCCCAGGGTTACACTGAAGCCCTTGGAGGTCAGGCTCCTAGAGGATGCCTATTTTCTCTGAACTGTTCTGAAGCATGAGGAGGTCTGACCTACTTTTTTGTCATGGTGAAGGATGCCTGTTTGCCCTAGGCCATTCTGAAGCATGTGGAGATCTGGCCTACTTTCTTGTCATGCTGGGTGATGTCTGTTTGCCCAAGGCCACACTGAAGCACATGGAGATCTGACCTACTTTCTCATCCTGCTGGAGGATGCCTCTTTGCTCAGGGCTATGCTGAAGCATGTTGTGGTTCTCAGAGCTGGAGTCTGCCAGTTCCCCTAGCTATGCTAAGGCTTGTGAAGATTCCTGGTGTTGGTATTTCCATGATTCAGCCACTGGGGCTCAGGATCTCCTACTGGTTTGATGAGGTGGGGTTTGTGACTGGCTTCCTGGGATGCTTCCTGTCCTGGAATGCATTTCCCTTTTACCTGAGTGAGAAGAACCTTTCTTGCTTACCCTCCAAGTTTCTTTTACTAAAAGATTGTTACCCCTAGTCTTTTTTTGCTGGTTCTGCTTTTCTAGTATTTGTTTTGGGGCACTATTTTATGGTTATTTGGAGGTGAATATGGGAGTTCCAGTGATTTACTGCTTACTGCACATCTTGGCTCCTAGAAGTCCTCAACCAATTGCATTAGGTTTGTTTGTTCAAAAAGATTTTTAGTTTATATAGTCCAAATTATCTATTTTACAACCTGTGATCCTCTCTATCTCTTTTTTGGTTATAAAATATTCCTTTATCCATAAATCAGATAGGGACATATCTCTGTGCTCCCCTAATTTACTTGTGATATCAACATTTATGTCTAAATAATTTATCTATTTTTGACATTATTCTGATATATGGCATGAGATGTTGGGCTATAACTAGTTTCTACAGAACTTTTTTCCAGTTTTCCTAACAATTTTTGTCCAATGGTGAGTTCTTATCCTCTAAAACTTGGATCTTTGTCTTTATCAATGACTAGATTATATGGTAATTTATTACTATGTACTTAATTTATTCCACTGATCTGACAATCAATTTCTTAGTCAATACCTGATTGTTTTGATGATGATAACTTTGTAATACAGTTTGAAAATTGGAACTATTTGCCCTCTTTTTCTTTTTCAACATTCACTTATATAAGATTTTGAGTTCCAAATGTTTTACTCCCTCTCTCCCTGCTCCCTCCCCCTTCAAAATGGCAAGCAATCCATATGTGTGTGTGTATACATACATATATACACACATACATATACATATATACACAATCATATTAAACATATTTCCACATTAATCATGCCACGAAGGAAGAATCAAGACAAGAGGGGAAAATAACAAGAAAGAAGGGACAAAAAAGGAGAGAAAATAAAATGATTTTTTCTATGTTCAGGCTCCATAGTTCTTTCTCTGGATGTGGATAGCACTTTCCATCATGATTTTTTTTGCAGTTGTCTTAGATTATTGTATTACTGAGAAGATCTAAGTTTATCAAAGGCGATTATCAGATAATGTTCCTTTTACTCTGTAGAGTGTTCTCCTGGTTTTGCTCATTACATACATATATTGATAAAATAACCTGGCTATCAAGGAGATCACCATCTAATAAGTGAGACAGAATACATCCTCTATATATAATCAAGGTGCCTACATGTTCAATGGATGATAATCACAGAGGGATGGAATGAGAATTAAAAGGAATCTGAAAAGCTTGATGAAGAAGGTGGGATTTGAAGGAAGCCAGGAACTAGAGATGAGTCAGGAGATTGTTCCATGCCTGGGGGAGTTCAGTGAAAATGCCCAAAATGTGGTGATGAAGTGTCTTTTGAGAAGAATAAAAATGAGGCCAGTGTCACTGGATAATCAAGTGGGGATAATGGAGAAGCTATAAGAATTTTAGCAATGTAGGAAGGGACCAGGTTATGAGTAAAGATTTTCTAATTTATTCTAGAGGAAATAGAAAGCCCATTGTGTTTATTAAATCTGGGAGTGAGGTGGATATAAGGTGTTATGGTCAGCCCTGTGCATTTTGACATCCAAATAGAATATGGATTGGAATGATCTCTCTCCCTCAACATGATAAATATTGAATTGCATGCTAGCTATGTCTCTTCTTTCTATGACTTATTACTTTAGTCATCATAATATGAACCTGAAACACTTCAAAAAATTCTTCCAAGAGCAGTCTCAAAAGAAGAAGGAATGCAGAGAAATATCTTCAGCAACTAATCAAAAGAGGGGGAAGGGGCATTTCCTTCTGGAAAACATCATAACTTAAAGAAACCGGAAATGGATGAAAATGGTATTGAGGAACACCTGTTTCACAAGTGTATACTAGGAGAAAACTGTCAAAGTTCTTTCTAATACTTTAAGTCCTTGGGTACCTAAACGAAGATGACCCAAATATGTAACTCTTCTCTCTCCAGATTAGGAATAAAAAAATTGGCATCTAGAAAAAAGATACTTCATACTTCTATCTCTACCCTCTTTTGGCCCCAGTTTCACTATGTGAGGCAAGTGGGAGGAGGAGTTGTATTAATTCAAAGTCAAGTTTAATTTCTATGACATTAAAAAAAGAGCATGAGAATCTAGAGTTGCCTCTACTGAGCTATCCTCATTAAAAAAAATAAAAGGCTGATATCTGGAGATCATATGGGAAATTATCTTTTCAGCTAATGGAAAGATATTAATAGTAAAACCTGACCAGTCATACTGTTCAATATAATAGCTATTCATCTCTGCCCAATATGTTTGCTTCTAACACTGCTATGATGAGATTTGCCTCTTTTCCCCCACTCTTTTGTATGTTTTCTATCCTTTTACTTGCTGCAACCACAGTGTCTCATTTTCCACTAAGACCTTTTCATTTATTTATTTGGTTACCTTGGACCCCTTATGAGTGAGATAAGAACAAATAACTCAAATTTTCACCAAGGTCTATAGAATGCCTAAGAAATCTTATAGTACCTCATTTCAAAAGAATGAATTTAGGCTCTGAATTATTTTTCTCCTCAAGGTGATAGCTTTGAGAGAAGTTTGAGGTAGATATATCAAATGAAAGACTTTTTCAGACGTGATTTTCTTTCTTATCTTTTGAAGTCTCCAAATGGTAAAGTCCAAAACAGAGATTAACTGGAAGTTTGGAAACCATGAACTTAGATATACTGGGACACACAAATTTAGGATATGCATTCCCTAATTTTTTTTAAGCAATCGGGGTTAAGTAACTTGCTCAAGGTTACGCGGCCAGGTCTTTCTGGGTGGGTGCTAAGTGTTTGAGCCCGGATTCGATCCCCAGGTCATCCCGACACTGCAGCCAGTGCTCTTACTTGCTGTGATACCTGGCCGCCCCAATAGAATCCCTACTTTTTATCATTACCATAACTACCATCATACTTTGAGCCTTCCCAAGGGTAATGGTCAAGTACTGGCACCTAATTCATTCCTCTGTTTACTTTATAACTCTATTTCCATTCCCATTGCCTTTGCCATAGGTTGCTTTTACTTGCCTGAAAGGAAGTGAAATTGCAGCTCAAGTCTGGGACATACAACTGGCATCTCCAAGACTGAACTCACTGAAAATATCTGTGTTTAATTTAGAATATTAGAGTACAGAAAGAATGATCAACTTTGCCAAGGACTTCTTGTGGCCATGTCCCAAAGGATGAGAAACAGAGAACAAATTTGAGATTATGAGATAGGACAATAAATCTTTCAAATAATTTAGTCAGGATAAAATGTGTTGTAATAAAATAGATTTCCAGCTCTTTCCCTGGAATTTCTTTCAGGCGACTAATTGGCCTGAAATGCAGAAAGATCTGGTGAAGGAGATTGGAGCTGCATATGCATATGTACTTAATTACTCAAGAAGCAGAGCTATCTAGTGGTTAGTGAGATACAATCTTATGTCTTTGTATTCAAGAGGTGTTAAGAGGAAATCGGGCAAAAAACAGTCATTTGCAAATTTACATTCATTTTTTGCGAGTGTATAAGAACTTTTCTTCATAGTCTCCCTGTGGGATAGTCAGCCCAAGTATTTTATACCTATTTCTCAGATGAAACAACTATGATTACAAGTTGGAATTTGTCCACAGTGACAGCCAGTAAATGTTGAAATCAGAGCCTAAAGCTAATTCCTCTTCTTTGAAAGCCTCTATAATATTGTAGAATTCTAAAAGTTGGATACTCAACATTCCTTTCTAGGATCCTCTCCTGACTCTCTGGACATTCTTTACCATGTCATCACTGAATCCCCCTCACCCTGGAAGTTCACTACAACTCTGGACTTCATACCCAAGAGATATAGTCTGCCTCTGTAGCCCCTTCCTCCCATTGGCTGTTTCCTTATAGAATATCTATTCTAAGGAAAACAGCAAGGCTAACTGAATCCACTTTTAACTCTGCATACATTTTCTATCATGTCCCTCTGTCAGGTACTTTCTCTTTCCCCACATCTTTCTGTCCTAATTTTCAGTTTCTTTTATCTATCTTCCTTAAATAGAATGTGAGCTCCTTGGGGGCAGGGAAAATTTTCCCCGGAATTGATGGTTTATTATTCTGCCTAGAATTCCTAATTTGGGAGCATCTGAAAATTTGATGATTATGCCATCTGAACTCTTATCGAACTCATTGATAAAACTCTCTATCAACACAAGACCAAGCTTAGGTGCCTAAAATCCCCCCCCCCCCAATGCTCTTTCCAAGCTGACTTCTACTCACTAATCGCTACTTTTTAAGCTCTGACATGCATCCAGTTATAAAGTCCTCCAAACTCTGCTAATAATTCATTCATTTCTCTCCATCTGTTGAGAAGGATTGCCTAAGTGACTTTGTCACATGCTTTGCTAAATCTAGGTAATCTATATTGACAGCATTCCCCTGATTCACCTGCAGTAACCATTTCAAGAAGGAATTAGGTTAATGAGGTCACTTTGCCTCTTGTTGATCAGTGTTTCCTTCTCTAAAAAGTTCATTAACCTTTCTTCAAAAAATTAATTCATTGTAGATTTTTTTTTCCAGGAGTAGAAGTCAAGCTAACTGGACTATATTTTACAGAATTCATTCACTACCATTAAAAGAATAAACAGAACATTTGCCTTTCTTTAGCCTATTTTACTTTTGCCATATTTTGCAGTTTTTCAAAAATATTTTTCAAAGCTCCACAATCCCACCTGCCAGCTCTTTCATTACCAAAGAATATCACTAGTAAATAAGTTATGAGTCATTTGGTTATGTCAATCCATGAAATACAAATTAATTCACCAATGGCCACAGAGCTGTTGGAATGCCCTCCATTTTAGCAGTCATCTTTGTAGAGTTAAAAATGGATGAGAGAGAACTAAACTCTGCACTGTTTTTACACTGAATCTTTATAAAATTCATTCACTGCTGACAGGCTAATGTGACCATCTTTTCCAACAACCAGTGAGCTGTTCGCTAATGGCAGGTCTGAACTATATCAAACTGACATTACCACTAGAAATGAAACCAAAAGACAGAAGGAAAGAGTAGTTAAATGAAAGGATGCATCCCAGGTCCTTTTTGAGAAGCAAATCAAGGGATGGTAATGTTGGTTTCATTAGGTGCCTAACAGTGCCAGGAATTATAATTTCATGAAATACTTGGTTTCACCCTTGCAATGCTCATGAGAGCTAGAATTAGAGAATATAGCTCTAATATCATCAGTATATAGGAAATGCTCATTAGCAATGAAAATCAGAGCCTTCACTGCAACTTGCAGTCTGAGAGTTGCATAGAACACTGAGAAGTTAAGAGGATTTTGTGGGTGTCACACAGCCAGGATGCTGCAAAAGGGAGACTTAAAATCTTCCTGACTTAGAAGTTAACTCTTCATCCATTATGATGTTCTAGCTCTTAGAGGCTCAATAGTAAGCATAAGCCAAAAGTTTATGATAAAGATAACTAAGACTTTTGTACCAATGTCTATTGCAGAAGATATAAATGTCTTGACATTTGCACAGGCAAAGGAAATATCCAATTTGATGAGATCACAAATCTATTGAAGGACTCAAGTAAAAATCATGTTAGCACTAAATATTTATAGAGCACTTCAATGTAAAATATAATTCATTTTTCTTTGTAATTTCTCACAAGTACCCATTGGCTTAGGCTGACATGCAGGGCCCACAAGTATTTCCTTCTCCTTATAAATCCCCATGAAGCCTAGGGAGCTCCCTCCTTAGCGAGCACCCAAGCACTGCAATGGTTCCCAGGTTGTGAGAATGAAAACAGACAATATTTGGACATGCTTTGCATGAAGTGGAAGATAGTAGGTGCCTAATAAATGCTTGTTTCTTTTTTTCTTCCTAATGGGAGTGCATTACAATATATATATATATATATACACACATATACATACATATATGTGTATATATACACACACATATACATATATATGTATATATATGTATATGTATGTATGTGTGTGTGTGTGTGTGTGTGTGTGTATATATATATATATATAGACTAGTTCAGTGATGTGATCAGAGATATGACCCAGAGATTCAATTGACATCTGTGTGAAGGATGGATTAAAGAGATATAATAGGCATCATGATCAAGATGTAGCAGTTCTCACCAAAAGCAGGAATTTGAAACCCTGTTGAAACTGCAAACACTGCACAAAGACTTTGGAGGTACTTTGTATTTGAGGGACTACCAAGTTAGCACTATTGTGAACAACAAGGAGTTATTAAAAACAAGTTACAGTTTGGGGTTTTATGGGAAACAAAAAGGAATGTAAATAAGCAGCAATTTTCTTCCACTTACTGTGTGCTTTACAAATAAACTCCTTGTCCAGTGGCCAATGTTTGGACACATTTCTGGGGGAACTTAACTTTTACACTTATCAACATTTTCACTAGACCTGAAACAAAAGATAGAAAGAAGTTGCAATTCAAGGGGAAGTTGACTCGTGGGATAGTCTAAGAGAGACAAAGGGATAGGATGAAAAAGGTTTTGGTTTTGGTTTTGTTTTTTTTGCTTGATTTTGTTGCTTTGTTTTTTTTAGCATGAGTATCCCAAAACAACAAGAAAAAGTTATTTCATTGGCAAATTTACTGTTGACTGCAGTACTTACAAAACACCCAGAAAAAGAGCTACCACAATATTAAAAACTGTCATTTATGGGACAGCATCTAGTGTACAGAATGAGCAGGAAGGGAAATTTTATAAAAATTACTACAAAATTCTCAACAACTTCATTTCATATTCTAAGAGGTGGTCATTCACTTAATCAAGGACAACCCCTCTGTGAATAACTTGGATCCCATTCTCTCCTTTCTTCTTCATCAGACTGTCCCACCTCTGTACCTTTCTCTGTCTTTGTCTTTGTCTGTCTTTCTGTTTCTCTGTTTCTGTTTCTATATTTTTGTCTTTTTCTCTTTGAGTCTCTGTGTCTCTCTCTGTGTCCCTCTCTGTGTCTGTCTCTCTCTATCTGTCTCTCTCTGTCTCTGTCTCTCTCTGTCTCTGTCTCTCTCTGTCTCTGTCTCTGACTCTGTCTCTGTCTGTCTGTCTGTCTGTCTCTCTCTCCCCCTGAGTCTATCCGTTCCATTCCTGATATCTACAGATACTCCTGTGTCTCATCCATCCTTAAAAATCCTCACCAGATAACACCATACCTGCTAAGTATCATTCTCTATCTCTCCTCCCATTCTCAGTTATACTACTTGAAAAAAAAATCTGTAGTTGGTGGTGACTCCGCTTCCCCTCCTCTCACTCTTTTCTTAACCTTCTGCACTCTGGATTCTGACTTCATAATTTAATTGAACCTGCCCTCTATAAAGTTACCATTTATCTCTAAAATTGCCAAATCTAATGGTCTCTTCCCAATCCTGATCCTCTGTGACTTCTTTGCCATTTTAAACTGTTCATTACCTTTTCTTCCTGTATACATTTTTATCACTATATACTGTTGTCTCCTGGATCTCCTACTTCACTCACCTCTGCTCATTCTTCTCTGTTGTGTCTTCATTTGTGCCATGGCTACTATAAATATATCCTTGAGACTTTCCTGAAATCTCGTCTCATTTACCTCCATATTCTCTCACCTGATAATTTCAAAATTCCAATGGATGCAATTATCATCTCTATGTCAATGGTTTCCATTGGTCTCATAAATTTCTAATCTCCCATCATTTTAATTGTCATCTCTATGTCAATGATTCCTAGATCTATAGCCAGTCTTGGTATCCTAGGTCTGGACCTACAAGATGCCTTTCCAAGTCCTCCTAACTTTCCCTCTAAAGTTTATTTTGCATATGTTCTTCTATTCAGAGAAAAGCTTTAAACAAATGTTATCATTGCCCAAGTTTTATCTGTGTTTACTCTAATTTACCAGAATAATAATAGAGACTTCAAAATTGACATTTCCATCTTACAATGTGTCATTATAATCATGAAAATTGTAAATATGCAGTAATCCTATCAGACACTTACCCAAGTATTGACATAATTCTTTTGGCAAGTTTTCTCTCATGTCAGAGGTCTTTAGAGATAGCACTATATAGTGGCCTTATCTTAGACAGTATGTGTTTTGTTTTTTTTCCCCTCTAACTTCAGTAAGTGAGAATACTTTCACATACTCCTTTCAGAAAATTTCAGAAAGTTTCAGAAATAGACTGTTTTCTAATATTTCATCTAGAAGAAAATCTAAAGATATATATTTTTTTCTCTAAGAACAAAGGGATGGAAGTCATCTTCAAAGATTATGGAGCAGTAGAAAAAGGGGGGGGTCATGGATGGGAAACTTATTCTGTTTATAAAGACCCATCCCCATTTCTATTACACCAAAAAGAAATTATTGATTCATTGGAGAAACCCTCTGCAGAAGAAGCATTTTTAGCATAGTTGCTGCCTAGAAAGTCAGATTCCTGGTGCCTAAAAAAAATTCAGCCATCTTCAATCTTGGTTTCTTACCACCCTCACCATCCTGAGGAGATGCCATCCACCACTTTCTATCTGCTTCAGAAAGAACAAGTAGGCAAGGCCTTCTCCCACCCAAAGAGTAGAAGCTGGGTGGCATAGCAGAGAGTGTCAAACCTAGAGTCAAACAGAACTAATTGGGAATATTGACCCAGGTTTTCTCTGTGTGCCTTGGGGAAGTGACTTATCCTTTCATCCTCAGTTTACTCATCTGTAAAATGAGACCAGTAATGACCTCACAGGTTTGGTGAGAGGATCAGAAGAGATATGAAATATATAAAGTGTTATGCAAGCCCCAAAGCGCAATATAGGTTCTAATTAATATCTTATAGCCGGCTATATGTGCTGCTATAAGCTGATTTGGCCATACCCCAATCCTCATTCTATAGGAAAAGAAACTGAGGCACAGATTACCAGTCTAAAGTCACACACCCATTGCACAGCAGAGTAGAGTATTGATCCAAGACCTTTTTCATTCCAGAATGAGAGTTCTTTCCATTGTGCTACTAGAAAAACACAACACAATACACACACACACACAAACCAGAGACATACACAGAGACACATGGGCACACAATGCACACTCATAGACACCCGACGAAAGGAAGGGATATACAGTTCCTCAGTCCCAAACCCCAGCATCTGGGAGGGTTGCAAACTCTGCCTTGTCCACAAAACATGGATTGGGAAATGGTGACCTTAAGCTCACATGTGGTCTTCTAGGTTTTTGGGTGTGGCCTTTTGACTGAGTCCAAGTTTTGCAGAATAAATCTTTTCATGTGGTGGTGGGGGTGGGGTTTGTTCTGTGGAGTTTAGATTCAGTCACAGGGCTGCAGTTGAGGACTTGAGGGTCATATGTGGCTTTGAGGCTGCAGGGCCCCCAACTTTGCCCCAAACTCTTTATCCAACAGGGGCATTAAATATTGAAGGAAATCAAAAAGCATGCTCAAAACCTCAGGAAGCTAACCTGGAAACCAAGTAAACTGAGGCAACTTCATTCTGTGGTAGCCTACACAGCTAGAGAGCAGCACAGAGTCCTGAGAAAAGGGGTGGAGCAGAGCACACCAAAATTGTAGCAATCCTCTGGGGCTTTTAGTGCACTATTAATCAGCCAGGGTTCCCTTTTCAAAGGCCATCCCCTCAACCCTGGATCAGGGGCAAAAAGCCACAGCCTATCTTTTGGGGCATACAGAATGAAATGCAGCACCCTATTAGGAACTTCGCCAGTCCCATCTACCAAAAAGGGCAGCTAGGTGGAAGAGTGGATAGAATATCAGGTCTGCTGTCAGGGAGAAACTTCTTCCTAAGTTCAAATCTACCCTCAGCCACTTACTAGCTGTGTGATCCTGGGCAAGTCACATAACCCTATTGGCCTCAGTTTCCTCATCTGTAAAATGAGCTGGAGAAAGAAATGGGAAAGCACTATCGTACCTTTGTCCAGAAAACCCTGAATGGGGTCAAGGAAGAATCAGACATGACTCAAACATGACTGACCAACAACAAATCCTCCAGAAAAGCAGAGGGGAATCCATTTACCTCCTCTTCCCACCCCAGTCACACAAAAAGCACAAAGTAGCTCATGCTTCCCCAACCAGCATTAGCTTCTCTATTAGTCCAGAGGCTGGCCAAAGTTCTGTCCTGGAATTACCCTGGAGCAACTGGTCTAGAACTAGACTTCTAAACTTGGGTCTAGTGAGGAGGATATTTTCACATCCACTTTGGTAATAATCTCTTCTATACATAGATATTTGTAGCATCACTTTATGGTAAATAGAGGGGCTCAAATTATTTAGACCTATTTGGTTCTAAATATTATTTTTTGGAACTTGTTTGAAAAGTGTAATAAATGGTGTTATTTTATCAAAAACCAAAACATCTAAGTCGGTTGCATTTCAGAAGCTTTGACTTTTCTAGCATCCCCAGTTATGAATGGAAAAATGAGTAATAAAGTGCATGCATATACACATGCAGAAATATATATGTATATACACAAACATATGAACATATTATATGTACACTCATAAATGTGTATGCATGTGTGTATGTGTGTGCATGCATACATACACACACATATATGTATATGTGTGTGTTTATACAATGCTCTTATACAATTCTCTTTAAGATAAAACACACAACAGATTCCTGCAAAAATATAAGTTGAAACATCATTGATGAAATAAAAGATAATAAAGGCTAAATTAAACTGGATAAGAAGAATAGGGAGTGGGAGACCCATGGACCAATGATATAATGTACTTAAGGAAATTCCCTCCAGCAGTGGCCAGAACCTTGTTAGCTTACAGAGTTGCCTCAGACACTTTGAGGTTAAGTGACTTGCCCAGGGTCATTGAGATAATAAATGTCAGAAGCAGGACTTGAACCTGGAACTTCCTTTTTAGAAGGTCAAGTCTTTATCCACTATACCATGTTGCATCATGATAATAAGAAACATAACAATAAATAATAATAATACTATAGCAAGCATCAAAAGATACATTAAAGAAGAGGAAGATGACAAGAAGGATGATAAAGAGGAGGTGGATGAGGAAATTAAGGAAAAGGAGGGGAAAAGCACTTTTGTAACAGATCTGGTTTGTCAGGCATTAGCTGTGCAAGCACTGGTAAGATTTTTTTTTTTTTATTAAGCAATCAGGGTTAAGTAACTTGCTCAAGGTTACACGGCCAGTTATTTCTGGGTGTGGTGCTGAGTATCTGAGCCCAGATTTGATCCAGGTTGTCCCAACACTGGAGCCGGTGCTCTTACTCGCTGAGCCACCTGGCCGCCCCTAAGCAATTGGGGTTAAGTAACTTGCTCAAGGTTACACGGCCAGGTGTTTCTGGGTGGGTGCTAAGTGTCTGAGCCCGGGATTCGATCTCCAGGTCGTTCTGACACTGGAGCAGGTACTCTTACTCGCTGTGCTACCTGGCCGCCCCTGCACTGGTAAGATATTAAACTTCTCTGTGTCCCCAGAAAAAGTCTTAAAAATTTAAACTATCCTTAAGTGACTAATAGAGTTCATACATTAGTAATTCCCCATATTATAATAGCCTAAGTTTGAGCTAATAACAACAAAAATCAGTGATATTTACAGAATACATTGGGGTTTGCAAATTGCTTACATTATCTTATGTGAGCCTCACAACAACCCTGTGAGAGAGCTACCATATTTTCTACCTTTTACAGAGGTGATTACTGGATAGCAGATTGATAAAGGAAGATAAAATCAGTACAAAGAACATAAGAGGAGAAGAAACTAGAAATAAAATTGAAACTGACATCCAACAACTAAAAAAAACCAACAAACAAACATGGAAGCAATATATTTCAGAATGAATAAAATTCGAATAAAGTTTTATAGATAACAAAAACAAATAAATTAAAGAACTGAGGATATAAGAGAACTGAAAAAGCAACTGACAGATTGGTATTAGAATCCAGCTTCTCACTCCAAATCAATTTCTCTTTCCATCAATTCATAAATGAATAACCAAAGTTGAAATATATAGAAATTGTTCCCTCCCTCCCTCCCTCCTTCCTTCCTTCCTTCTCTTTCCTTGAACAACTTTTACTTCTCTCTATTGTCAATTGCCTTTGTCTTACACGGTTCCAGGAAATAATACTACCTTTTATTTTATATCTTATTTCTCTAATAGAAAATACAACAATAACAAACAAATAACCTTTTTCTTTATTGTTTATTATCATCCATATCGCTGGTTGATTCTGTGGGCCTGGAGTTAGTAAGACTTGAATTCAAATATGGCTGGATCCTCCTATTTATATGACCCTAGGTAAGTCATTTAACATATACCTGCCTTTCTTTTTTTTCTTTTTCTCTTTTCCTTCCTTTCCTCCCTTCCTTCCTTCCTTCCTTCCTCTCTCCCTCCCTCCCTTCCTCCCTTCCTCCCTGTCTTTCTTTCTTTCTTTCTTTCTTTCTTTCTTTCTTTCTTTCTTTCTTTCTTTCTTTCTTTCTTTCTTTCTTTCTTTCTTTCTTTCTCTCTCTCTCTCTCTCTCTCTCTCTCTCTCTCTCTCTCTCTCTCTCTCTCTCTCTCTCTCTCTTTCTTTCTTTCCATCCTTGTTTTCTCTTTCCCTTCCTCATTCCTTCCTTCTTTCCTTGCTCCATCAGGAAGAGATTAAGATGTCGTGACCTAGACAGATCTATATATGATTAGAAACCTAACAAATTGATTTCAACTTCCCTTTTTCCCTCTACTTCTTTTTGATAGATATTAGGAGGAAGGGGAAAAAAAAACTAAAACCGAGGCAGAAGGAACCAAGAGCAAATACAATTTGCTGTGTTCAGGGTAAGTCCTGGAACCGTTGAGAAGCAACTGTGAACACAGATGTGCCCTTGGATGACTGATCATGAAGAATACAAGGTGACAGGCAGTAGGAATCTTTGTCTCAGCTTACACATCGGCTTTGTCACCTTCAGTTTGAGTTTTCCTGGTGATTATGACTCATCCAGAAGAAAGAAAACAGTTTCAGTGACAACTTTTTGAAAGTCTGAAATTTCATACGGTTTCCCCAGCCCCCAGATTACACTTCTGTGCCTCATTATGGAGGAGGATTCCAGGAAACACACTTTTACAGAGATTTACACGTGGAATCATTTTCAACAGCTGGATTACCCTCCGGGTTACGGTGCCTTTCTCCTCAATTCTTTTCTTATACATGATAGATGTTGATAAAAATATTGATTTTGCTATTTCCTTTTATTAAAGAAGTGGGAGTACTACCCTGCCCTGCCCTGCCTTCTTCCAGCTAGTTATATAATCACAAGAAAATGAGGCAGAGATTGCAAGGTACCAGTATGCTAGTGAGGGAAATTTTTTTTTTTTTAACTGGGTGTCTCCATCTTATTCAAGTTAGAAATTCAGGTACTACTTATAGGCCTTATGTCATTGATTGACACAGGAATCAGGTGAGGAGATACATCCATTAAGGAATAGTTTCATATAGTGAGAAAGACTGAAAAATGATTAAAGTCCAAAGCAGGAAGCAACTTCACAGTATAAGACCTCTGGCAGCAGAGAAGAGACCTGATTACAGATAAAAGAGAAAATTACACCTGGCAGTCATAATTTGAGCTAAAGAGAGCAATAGATCCAAGTAGCCCATCTGAGTGAACTTGTATCCAGAGGGAGCATCTTGAAGATTTCAAAAGAAGAAAAAGTATCAAAGTCCTCAAATACCAGAGATGTGTAGTGCCTCAGCATATATTTCCTATGTGTCTGTCTTAATACAAGAACACTGTTTTTGTGCCCACTTTTCCTAGTGAAGCCATATGCATTTATTAAAGATTATATCACAAATTTATGGATGGGGTGCATGTGGACAATGCTATATAATTACTGTTTTAATACTCTATCTTAGTTAATGCTTTAAAAAAACTAATTACGTCTCCTATTAAGGGTATTATTAAAGGCATTAAGACTATTAATGGTATTGATAGTAAACTCAACAGTGAGGAACACATAAGCTATAATTTTAGGAATTCAGACCCATATGGCACATTGAACCTAAAAACCTTTTGCCTCCTGTAGACAGACTGCAAATCTGTGAATGGTGAGTTGGAAAGGTAGCCCATGGGGATGCTACAGTTACAGTTTTAGCTAGGGTATTGAGATATGGAAACATTTATGGATGGTGACACAACTCAGACTTGTCAGAGGTGAGAGGACTTCAGGTTTTTCTTTGAACCCAAAAGGTTGTTATATTGTTTTTTGCCTCTTAATAAATGCTTCTTTAATTGAATTGAATTTCTGACTAAAGAAATCTATCTCCCACTTAAAAATGTTTTGTTACTGTTCTGTTTTTTTATGACTGCTACCTTCCCCTGAGCTCCCCCTCTCTCCACCACATGCATACCATAGAATCCTTCCATTCTAACAAGTGAAACAAAACAAATCAACATGTAGGCCATGTCTGAAAATGTATGCCTTATTCTAAAACTCTCCACCTGCAACATTTTTCTATAAAGTTCAGAATGGTAAAATTTTAGGCTTTCTGGGATGAGCAAAAATTAGGAATATTATTTAAGTACATGTATAAAAAGAGAAAAAATATCCATGAACATTTTTATTGATAATCAAAATATAACCACCACAATAATAATAAACTATAATTTTTATAATACTGATCTTAATGAGATGAATGGAATTTTTTGTTGGGATAACATTTTGCTTTATCAAAGATACAGTTCCCTTTCAGCAACGTTTCTAGAAAATGTCCATCTGTTATTCCTGATATGTCATTAAATTTTTACCTATTTCATAATTTGAAATTCTTTTCACGTAAATAGTTGCTGCCAAATACATGAGAAAGTGATTTTATTTGAGCATATTTATAATTTGGAAGGTATTTAGAGGATGTTATGTGTCCTTAGAAAATATTTATTGGCTAATAAATTCTTCTCTTTATGTTTGTCTCCTAACCATCTGCATTAATTGTTTCCAAAGGAATGTTAGGTAGAATATCTTCAATTTCTCAGTTAAATTGAATTTGAAAAAATGCCAATTTCCTTGACTCTTGAACCAAGATCCACAATATACTTGAACTTTAGTTTGAGCTAAGAAAATATATCTGTTGCAAATTTGTTTGGAAATGGAAATCTTGTTTTAATTTTGGACAGTACAGGAAGTATATAAAACAGCATGACATTATGTGTGACTCAAACGATATTAGATGTTGTCAAATTGATGTAACTGCAGTATGTTTTTCATGTAAGCACTTGTAAATTTAGATTGAATTCATTAAACAATATTATCATCTTCAGCAAAAACATAATTTACAAAGCCATTAAATGTTCAATAATAGTGTTTTGAAAATAGTCCTTATTCAGAAAAAAATCAATCTTGGCTTTCAACTCAAAATATTATAAATTCTGTTTAAACTTTTCTTGTTTTGACATGATGGCTACATACTTGTAATGTAAAAAGAATGTAATGTGGTGATTTCTGTTCACTTATAACTAATGTCACTGAGATTTTTAATGTATTGCACAATAGTATGAAGTGATACTTACTCCAGTCTGCATCATCTCTTAAAACTCTTCCCAAGTTTCCCAGAATTCATTATTTCTTATGGTGCATGAATATTCTACTAAATTCATATTCCATAATTAAATTCCTATTGCACAATGATTGGGCACCTACTTTGTTTCTAGTTCTTTTCTAATAGAATCATGTTTGCTATACTTAGTTATCATAAATGCATTGATTTTCCTGTTACTGAGGGGTGAATGGGGGGGGGTTAATCCATGGTGTTTCAGGCCTGCTCCTTCATCCTTATTTTTTTTACTGCTTTCATCTTTATCTCCATGTGCTTTTAGAAAGAAATATCTTCATGATTCCTATGCTTTTTAACCCAATTTTCTTTAAATAATCCCTAGTTATAGCATGATGTATTTTTCTATTTTTTCTAGATTATTTATTTTACTCTCTTGTCATTCTGTTGTTTGGAGAAACTGCAAGTTGAATAATCTGCTTATGTCTTCTCTTTCTTGATGAATGCATTCTGGTGTGCAGGGTATCCAATTTTTGGTTGCATTTTGAGCTCCTTTGCTGTTTTGAATCTCTAGGAGATTGTGAATGAAAGATTGCCTTGTGAAATATATGTGTTTCAATATTGGCTATTTGTTAAATTTTCAAGGAAATTTCAGAATTTGCTTTTGTAGTGTGGGGATTTGTAATATATTTATATGAAAGATGATGGACTTTTGGTGTATATATCTGGCCATTAGATCATGTTATTCTAGGTATTTGGTGGGTTCAAAAGTTTTGCAACTTGTTTTCTTTTATCAAATGCTTTATTAAATTCTAGTTTACATCATTCACTTCCGCAAGATTTTGAGTTACAAATTTTCTCCCCGTTATTCCCCTACCCACCACCCCCAAATAGCTATCCCACTGGATATCACCTCCTCTAAACTGCTCTCTCTCCCATATCTTTTCCTATACCCCCTCCAACTTTCTAGTAGGGAATAGTGGATCTTTATGCCTCAGTGCCTGTATGTCTTATTTCTCATTTACATGTAAAATGATATTGATAATAGTATACATATATATTTTAAACATTTGATTTTAAAACTTTGAATTCCAGATCCATTCCCTTCCTCTCTTGTCACCTGCCTTTACTGGGAAGATAAGCAATTCAATATAGGTTGTATTTGTGTAGCTACATTTCCATAGTGGATATATTGTAAAAGACTGACCATATTTTCTACTTTGATGCTGTCCTTTTTCAAAATGGATGCTTCCAACTTCCCTCCCCCAGCTGCCCTCCTTTCCATCATCCCCCTCTCATCCCCTTTCCCTCCCCCACTCTCCTGTAGGGTGAGATACCCAATTTAGTGTGTATGTCATTCCCTCCCTAAGCCAAATTCAATGAGAAGAAGGTTGACCCATTCCCTTTTGACTTACTGTTCTTCCCCTCCTTTGTAACCATTTTTCCTTACCTCTTCTATATGAGATAGTTTACCCCAATCTGTCTCTCCCTATCTTCTCTCATTATATTCCTCTCTCACCTCATTTAAGAAGTATATATATAAAGAAATCTTATAGTATCATCCCTTCCTATTAAACTGGTCCTGTGCCCTCTATCTATGTATACCTGTACACCTACATACAGATATTCATATATGTATTCATAAGCCAATATACCCTCCTATATAGACATATATATGTATGTGTGTGTGTATATATCTATATCTATATCTATACACACACACTTATATTCCCTTCAATTATTCTCATACTGAGAGAAGTTTCATAAGTTACAATTATAATTTTTCCATATAGGAATGTAAAGAGTTAAACTTTGATAAGTTCTTTATGATTTCTTTTCCCTGTTTACCTTGTCATCCTCTTGTTTCTTGTATCTGAATGTCAAATTTTCTATTTAATTCTGGTTTTTTCATCAAGAATGCTTGAAAGTCCTCAGTTCCACTGAATGACCATATTTTCCCCTGAAACATGATACTCAGTTTTACTGGGTAGGTTATTCTTTGTTATAATCCCAGATCCTTTATCCTCCAGAATATCATTCCAAGCCCATTGATCCATCAGGGTAGAAGCTGCCAAATCCTGTCTTATGCTGATTGTGTTTCCACAGCATTTTAATTATTTCTTCCTGGCTGCTTGTAATATTTTCTCCCTCATCTGGGAATTATGGAACCTGGCTATAATATTCCTAGGAGTTTTCTTTTTGGGATCATTTTCAGGTGGTAACTGGTGAATTCTTTTAACCTAGATTCTGCCCTTGGGTTCTAAAACAGCAGGGCAATATTTCTTGAGAATTTCTTGAAAGACGATTTCTTGGTTCTTTGTTGGATCATGGCTTTCAGGTAGTACAATAATTTTTAAATTATCTCTCCTGGATCAATCTTTCTGAAAAGTGGTTTTCCCAATGAGATATTTCACATTGCCTTCTATTTTTTCATTTATTTGGATCTGTTTAATAGTATCTTGATTTCTTATAAAGTCACTGGTTTCCATTTGCTCAAATCTAATTCTCAAGGAATGATTTTCCTCATTGAGATTTTGAGATTCTTTTTCCATGTGGCAAATTTAGCTTTTTAAGGCATTCTTCTCCTCATTGCTTTTTTGAGCCTGTTTTGCCATATGAGTAAGTCTATTTTTAAGGTGTTATTTTAATCAAGCAGGTTATTAACTATCATTTCATAATTTTCTTGCATCATTCTCATTCAGCTTCCCAGTTTTGCCTCCACTTCTCTTATTTGATTTTCAAAATCCTTTTTAAGTTCCTCTATGGCTTGTAACCAGCTCATATTTTTTTGTTGGAAGCTTTTGGTGCAGGAGTTTTGAATTCACTTTCCTCCTCCTGTTCTATGCTTTGATCCTTTGTGTCCCCCAAAAAGGAGTCTAATGTTAGATTCCTCTGTTTGTTTTGCTTCCCTCATTTATTCATGTTGCCATTCAATTACTTGACTTTTGGGCTTTTTGCCACAATAAGACTTTGCTACCAGACAGGGAAGCTCTGTCCCAATTGCTGGGGTTTTCTCAGCTGCTGAAGGTATTAAATGGGTGCCCTCTCTGAGGCCTCCACATGCTCTGACAAGCTGGACACACACCCTAGGACCTCCACCCTGGACTGCAATCCAGATCCAATCAGGTTAAAGCAAGAGCGATTACCCATCAAACTGGTTGTTTGGTCCCACTACAGTCTGCAGGCCATGATCTGAAGCCTCCATGCAGTAGTGGCTGCACAGCTGTGGTGCCTCAACAGCTTCTCCCTCCAGGGGATAAAGGACTATGCACTCCCAAACTACCGGATCCCAAAGTCCACACTACACTGACTTCTCACTTTGTCCTCAGCATCTATGGGTTGATAATTCTGGAAAGCAACACAGCTGCTGGTCATCTGAAGTCCCCCTAGCCAGCGGCTGGTCAGGCCTACCCTGGGGCTATAATCTCTGGCTCTCGAGGGGTGCTTTCCTCAGTGGGAGGTTAGCTTCCCTGTGTGATTTTGTGGGTTCTGTAGCTCAAGTTTTTGAACTTGTAGCGCTATCTTGCACAGTTTTTACCATTCCCTCGCAAAATTTTTCATTACCAATAATCATGGTTGCCTTGGGGATGACCTTTTGTCATTTCTTTTGGTGATGAATTGATCTATAAACAATTCTATAATTATTATGGTTATATCATTCTCATCATATTCTAAAAGGTTAAGATAGGAAGTCTTGAAGTCTTGAATATTTCTTGTATAAATATTATTTTGCATTTAATATTCCACAGCGTATTGAAGATACGGACAAAATAACCTTTTTGTAGCTGAACAAAATTAGTGGTTCATTAGTTTATCTTCTATAGCTTTACTGAAATCATCCTTGGCACAATGCCAGTAGCAGACAAGAAAACAGGAATAATATACCCTCCATTTTATTCCTACATGACTTCAATCTTTTCTGGTAGATCAATATACTTTCATTTTTTTTCATTCAATGTAACTTGAAGAATAAAAATTTAAGTGTTTGTGAATCAAAATTATTTATGGGTGATTATGGACAACACTTTTTGCCTGTGACAAAAGTTAAAGTCCAGTAGGGTTTATTAGGTTAATTATCTATCCAGGATATTTTGATTTTTCTGACTAAGTGGCAGAGTGGATAGAGTGCTGGGTCTGAAGTAAGGAAGACTTGTCTTCTTGAGTTCAAACCTGTCCTCAAACACTTATTAGTTGTGTGACCCTGGGAAAACCACTTAACCTTGTTTACCTTAGTTTCCTCATCTGTAAAAATGATCTGGGGAAGGAAATGGCAAATTATTTTAGTATCTTTGCCAAGACAAATTCCAAATTGGGTCACAGAGAATTGGTCAGGACTAAGAAAAAGCTTATTGAACAAAAAAATTCATGGAATAGAGAATTGTCTACAAGCTGATGAAAGACATGTTTCTTACATACAGTTCTAGCCACCAGGTCATGTCTTGCTAGGCATTTATTTGCTAGGTGATTTTTTTATCCTGCAATGATGTATTGCAAAGCTTTATTGAATGCCCCACATTGACCATTATTTGAATTCATATAGATGACTTTTCTGTCATATCTTGTAGTGATATCCTGCTCCTCAGATGTCAACAGATATTCCTCTATCCCCACACATACAGAAGAATGGTTCATTCATATGTTTGATATTCTTTCTTGTCATATTATTGGATGAGTTCAGGGGCATGTTGTCTATGGGAGCATTTTAGCCTTGTCTGGAAGGAAAATGATTTTGCTTAAATTGAGATATCTGACTCATATCTGTTATTAGCCTTTACTACTGCTCAATAAAACAATGTTTGCTTGTTCTGAAAGTATTTTTTCATTTATTTTTTTTTCTTGTTATATACTTTAAAGATACTATCAACTTTCACCATCCATTTTG
This sequence comes from Petaurus breviceps papuanus, assembly GCF_028583685.1. Classification (NCBI taxonomy): domain Eukaryota; kingdom Metazoa; phylum Chordata; class Mammalia; order Diprotodontia; family Petauridae; genus Petaurus; species Petaurus breviceps. Next base: position 557,763 of record NW_027186458.1, on the reverse strand, counting down.
GCAAGGAGACAGTATTTCTATAGCTGTTTCAGGATAAATGGCTCTATGTTTCATTAATATCATAATGACATTTTAATAAATGTCTAAAATTTGTTATGGTCAGTTTTTTTTTTCCTAGGGAGGCAGTTGGGGTTTATTGCAGGACCCCCTGAAGAACAGGGCCAGGACAGGGTATAAGAAGTCAGTGCCTGCCTATGCTGGTGATTGGATCTCCCTGTCCTCCAAGGGACCCTGAATCAGCCCCTGTTGTGCTAGGGTTATTTGGGTAAGCAGGCATACTGCCCTGGGGTTATCGCCAGAGGCCCCAAGAGGAGATGGTAGCTTCAGTCCAAGAGCCTTTATCGAGGGTAGCAGTGTCTGGGGTGCAGGCTTAGGCAAGGGGGCACTGAGCTCCAGGATCTCAAGGAAGGAGGAGAGCCACCCTCCCCAAGCCATCGACTCCATAGCAGATGGTATTCCATTTGAGTGACCCAGAGCTCAGACAGAAAGCCCCTGAAAGGGAACAGGGTCTCTCTTGCCCAAGACCAGCATCTGCTAACTGGCTCCTTGAGGTCAAGTCCAAGCCTTCATCCCTTGGGTGGGGGTGTCCAAAGATGTTGCCTGCTGGAGGCCTGGGTTCACTCAAGAGCCTCTGGGTAGAGGTGGTGGGTGAGGGGTGCCCACTGTTCCCCCTGCCCAGGGTTAGCCACCACCTTCCACTTTGATGTGTAAGATCTTAGAGAATCCTGGTCTATGCTTAGTGCCTGGAGCTTGGTCACCATTTCCTCAAACAGATTCTGGGCTTCTGAGCTCCCAGGTTCTTTGAAGTAATCCACAATCCCAATCTGTACTAGACTGAGGATTTGAGGTTCCAGCAAACATTGTTGAAATGCAGCAAGGCCTTCAGGGTCACTGGGGTGGCTGTGAGCACCAGCATTTCCAGGTCCTTCAGCCCCTCTCAGCAGACTGCAGCCACCACCTCCTGTGTGATCTCTGCCACCTGGTCTACCTCTAGTCCCCGAAGCCTCATGCAGTTCCAGGCAAGCGATGCCAGGTCCTGCACACTGCATCCTGCTCCTCCTCCACCCAGGGCCCTCAGGCGGGGCCAGCATCGCCCTATCATCTACAGGCACCGGTTACTGAAGCATGCGGGCTCTTGGCAGGGGTGTAGAGGGGCCAAGTGACTTCATGGCCTAGTGGAACTGTGACACTGCTGTGGTGACAGCTTTCAGGGCCCGGCAGTAGCAGCTGGCCAGCCAGAGGGAGTGGTCCGTGAGGACATTTGGGCAGTGGGAGATGCCCAGAACCAGCAGCTTTGAGGAAGGACTCCAGCCCTGCTTCCAGGCACCCACCCCCTTGGGCTCCTCGGGTACTCCTGGGTGCACCACTGGGACAGCATGGCCAGGAACTTGGAGCAGACGCGGGCCTTCTCCAGCGCACACGGGTCCAGACAGCGGGATGCCGGGGCACAAATATCCAGTCCTTGCAGACCTCAGCAGCGTGCAGGAGTACGGGGGTCCAGGTAGGTGAAGATACAGAAGAAGGCCTCCCGCATCTTCAGAATCTCTGGGCTGATGACCTCTTTGGAACGTGAGGGGCTGCCACCAACTCCCTGCCCGCCCCGCCCGTTGACCCCCTCTGAGCGGGCTGGAAGACCGGGCAGACGGCAGCTGCTGAGAGCTTGGGGTGGCATGGGTCCAGAGGCCGAGGCTTCGGAGGGCCTTTCGGCCTCACACTTGGTGGTCCGGGGGCCCACATCAGAGACGTCGCCCTCTTCGACCTCCCGTGCTATTGCTGCAAGGCCGCCTCTGCCAGTTCTGAATGGTGTGGCGCCTCAGGCCTGAGCTCCGGGGCACTGGCTCTTCTCCAGGCCCCCTCCACCCTCAGCTCCGGCTCCTGGTCCTCCAGCCCCTCCGTCCCCAGTGGCTGCCTCCTCCCAGGGGCCGGGGTCTGCCGCATCACTGACGTTAGCAGCCGGAGCTCGGGGACACGGCCTTGTCGCTGCTGGAGGCCCCTGTGCTGGAGGAGGAGCTGTGATTAGACACAGCTTATGTGTATAGTGCATGATAAGACCTGAGTGCCGGTCCCGCAGTTGCGAGCCGGCAGAGGGTGGGATTGGGAAATACAGCTACACCATGTAGAGGAGAAAGGGGGAGTGTGGTGGGAAAAGGGAAGAAGAAAAGAGAAGACAAAAAGAGGAAAAGGGAGGAGAGGCAGAAGATTCTTCGGGAGAGGGAGGGATAAGGAAGGAGTTGGAGAAGAGAGAAGTCGAGAGAAAGGAGAAGGAGAGAGGGAGAGAAGAGAGGAAGGAGAGGAAGAAGAGGAGGGAGAGTATGGTCAGTTTTGCAGCTCCAAAATTGTGCATTGTTGTTCATCCTTCATTATCAAAGAGGACAGTGACATCTTAGATAATGACTTGTATGTGAATTGAATTTAAGTAAGGCAAATTACTTAAGGTCATCAGCCTCGCTCTCTATTCCGAGTCATCAAAGTCCAGTGGAAGAACAGAAGTGAAGGCACCTGATGATAGGCCGGGATTCAGTGGATGATCTTGGTGTCTTCGATACCTGAATAAAGACTGTATAGAACCTTCTTTAGTCACCTTCATGGACAATGGAACAAATTGTTCTCCTTTGCGTGTGCTTTGGGGGAAAGTCTTCATATGCTGGAGGCAGATATCCCCCTAACTTACCAATGGGTTTGAGGCTTGCTATTCACCCTCTGCTGGTTTAGCCTATTTGCAAAGGCAATTAATAGAATATAGCCACTGCACTTGCCGTAGGTCAGAGCTGGGCAAAGGTGGATACCAAAGGTGGATGAAGAGCCCTTAAGAGAGCTTGGCAAGCCCTCACACCAGACTGCTAGTCCTCCCTGAGCACCTCATACACCTCAAAGATTTACATTAACACTGCTATTTCATACATATCAACTGCATTGAATGTATGCTCCCATTCAGCGTTGATTTCAGAATGCCAATATGTCTCCTACCTCAGCTTGGTCATTGACGATCTTATGCATGATTTATCTTGCTCAGCATTGGTCAGGGTATATTTAAGTATTTCCTTATATCTACTGGTTCAGTGATTCTAGCTTCAACTACAATGCCTTTAATCGCTTTCTTTTGTTATCTTTCTACTTACTGTATCCAAAAGTCTTTTTGATATCATTGGAGAAATATTATAAAATTAAGGATTAAGTCCAAGTTTTTTTTTTTAATTTTACAAATAAAGAATTAGAAGTTGTTTTTTTGGCACCACATATTCTAATGTCATTGTTATTGTTCCTCAGTCATTTCAGTCATGACTGACACTACCTAATCCAATTTTGGGTTTTCTTGGCAAAGATATTGGAGTGCTTTGTTATTTACTTCTCCAGCTAATTTTAAAAATAAGTAAAGAGACTCAAACAGGGTTAAGTGATCTGGGTGACACAGCTTGTAACTATCTGAGGCTGGATTTGAACTCTGCTTTTCTTGACTCCAGGTGATGCTCTATCCACTAGGTCACCTAACTGGTCCACAGTTTGCTGTTATCCATGAATAAAAAGTGATTAATAAAAGGTTTTTGTTTGACACCTTCTCGAATATGAAAGACATATGAAGTCCTATTTAGGAGAGATAATGTGTTTAAAACAAGTCAGAACCAAAAGAAATTTGAACTGTCTCATTTGAAAAATGTCAACTTTTATGTTAATTTGTCTTGACATTATTTTGTGGGTAACATTTTAAATAGAAAACTGTTGTCCAGAAAGACCTAAAAATTTTAGTATTTCATTATACTTGGGTCTATCTTGCATATCTATTATACTTGACAAGTTATGACTGTGGAACTGTCAAAGGCTTTTCAATAACAATAAATGTTGCTGTGCCTTTATGTTATTTGTGCAACAAATATTACATTTTCAAAAGTTCATTTTTCTTCTTTGGGGAATTTTTGGCATATTCTCTTCACTTCTTTACAATATATTTTTTCCATCTGTATGTTTATAGATCTGTATATACATACTTATATGTATGTGTCATAAAATTGTGAATGATTTGCATAGGATTAATGGTTGAAACTGTAATTTTGTTGAAATAAGAAACTACTTTGATAAGAAAATCTCCTTTACTCATGTAGTTTGGTACCTTCTCTGCAAAATAATCTTAATTTTTTTACTATTTCCACATTAGTCATGTTGTAAAAGAAAACATAGCCCCCTCCCAAAAAAAGTAAAAGAAAAAAATCATGATTCAATCTGCACTTGATCTCAGTTCTTTCTCTGAGGATGGGTAGCATTTTTCATTATAAGTCCTTCAGAGTTGTCTTGGGACATTACACTACATTGCTTTTACTGTGCACAATGTCCTGACTCTATTCATTATACTTTGCATCAGTACATGTAAGTCTGCCCAAATTTTTCTAAGAGCATCTTGCTCATTATTTCTTATTGTGCAATAGTATTCCATCACAATTACATACCACAATTTGTTCATCAATTTCCCAATTGATTGGCATCCCCTCATTTTCCAATTATTTGTCACCAGAAAAGAGCTGCTATGTGTATCTCCTTTTACTTTTTGTTTTCTGTATCTTTTAGGATACAGACCTAGTACACACCAGGTCTTGACTGCTACTGCAGTGATCTCAAGATATAGGAAAATCACACTGTTAATCACCAAGGACATAATTTGTTGGATTTACTTTATTATTCCCTCCCCCTGCCACTGGTGGTGGTTTATGCTTTGAATAGCAATCTTATTATTATATAATTACAATATTAATAATAATTGAATACCATTATATGATTATTATGAAATAAAAGCAGATATATATGTGTACATATAGGTGTGGGCTTGATGACTAAATGTTTCTGTGGAGGTGAGATAGAAGCCATTTTCAGGATAATCAACCTCTAGGCGTATATATGTGATTTGGGAGGATTATATGTGAAAGAGTAAATCCTGTAACTACATTAATAGCAGCTATCTCCACACATGGAAAATATTGGTTTGCCTTTGTTATTCCACGTGATTAGGCTAGGTCTATCCTATAATTGTCTATTTGCTCCATCTGTCTTTAAGGAAGAAAAGTGATATTTTTTTCAGCAAATCCTTATGGTGCTTCCCCCAAAAAATATTTTCCCTCCTCTCTTTTCTCCCCTCAATTTTTATCACCTGACATACAGTAGCTTTAAAATAACAGCAAAACTTTCTTTCTGGGAAATACAGCCTCATGACTTCATAAATATACCAGGGGATAGCAAGGAAGGATCACAATAACTTAGGCAGACTGCCATGAACCCATGGTAAAGGGATTCCCAAGGAGACCACAAAGAAGTCTACAAGAGTGTGCGCTGTAAGGAAGATGGTACTGGGACATGTTGAAGCATTTAGCGTAATTTAATGAAAAGGTCCAGATACCATATCCTGAAACACACAGATGTGTTGCAGATTGGATTCTTTCATCGGGAACCTAATCACTCCCCTTAGGTTTCACAGCCTGTCCACAAACTGGGAGACATATGCAATATTGGTGGAAAGAGATGACTTTGTTTTTCCTGAATATGTCTTTGGATTAAGCAGATCAGAGCAGAGGTTGTCAGTCTTTCTCCTAGTAGAGGAATTTGTAGTTTCCTTATATAGAAATTGAACACTTATCTTTTAAATGTGATCATACTTTCGGATTGTGATCTGTGTGCAGGAGGGTAACTGAGATTGGTCCCTTTGTGGGCAACTACAGAGGTGACTAGGAGGTTTGAGGCCAATGTCAAAACATTGGGAAGAATTTGGAAGAAAATGATATTTTTCACATTTTAATTTATTACTTATTTATTGAAATACTCCTTTCTTTCTAAATTTTGAGTTCCAAATTGTCCCTTTCCCTCTCACTCCATCCCCCACTAACTGAGAAGGCAAACAATATGATATCAATTAGACATGTGAAATCATGCAAACCATATTTCCTTATTAGCCATATAGTTTTTTTTTTAAGCAAGAAAAATAAGTGAGAAAACCAAATGACAATTTGTACTCAGTTCATCAGTTCTCTCTCTGGAGATGGATAGCATTTTTTTCAGCATGAGTCCTTTGGAACTGTCTTGGATTATTGTATAGATCAGAGTAGCCAAGTCTTTTGCTGTTGATCATCATTACAACATTGCTTTTATTGCACTTGATGATCCCCTGGTTCTTTTCCCTTCACTTTGCATCAACTCATAGAGATCTTGCCATATTTTTCTGAACCATGAACCCTATCATTTCTTATAGCATAATAAATAGTACTTTATCGCAATCATATGCCACAAATTGTCCAGTCATTACCTAACTGATGAACATCCCCTTGATTTCCAATTCTTTTCCATTGCAAAAAGAGTTACTATAAATACATTTTTTGGCAATGTTGGTCCTTTTTTTTCGTTTTTCTTTGATCTCTTTGGGCTACAGATCTTGTAGTTGTATTTCGGCATCAAAGAGTATGCACAGTTATAAAATTATGATTTGGGGATTTGGAAATACTTCAAAATTATTTTCCATAATGGCTGGGCCAGTTCATTACTCCACAAGCAATTCATTAGTGTATGTATTTCCCCTCATGCTCTTGAGCATTTGTTATTTCTGATAGGTGTGAAGTGGTATGTAAGAGTTGTTTTAATTTACAATTCTCTAATCAATTTAGATTTAGAGAATTTTTTTTCATACAACTCAAGATAACTGTCATTTCTTCTTCTGAAAACTTCCTGTTTATATCCTTTGATCATTTATAAATTGGGAAAAGGCTCTTATTCTTATAAATTTGACTGGGTTTTATATCAGTATATATTTGAAAAATGGGACCTTTATCAGAAAAAAACTCACTGTATCTTTTATATTATATCCATGACATTTTTTTTTTTTAGAATATTGTGGTCTCTCTCTTTATCTATTTTATATAGACATATGTTTTTGCTTTTCTTGGACATAATGATTGGTACACTTTTTTTTTTTTACTTCAACTGAGGCATATTTGATTCTGCACTGGTCATTTATTTTAAACCTGTGTATATATTTCTGTTTCAAATATGCCTCTTTTTTTTTTTTTTAAAGCAATCGGGGTTAAGTAACTTGCTCAAGGTTACACGGCCAGTTATTTCTGGGTGTGGTGCTGAGTATCTGAGCCTGGATTCAATCCCAGGTCATCCCAACACTGGAGCTGGTACTCTTACTTGCTGAGCCACCTGGCCGCCCCTAAGCAATTGAGGTTAAGTAACTTGCTCAAGGTTACACGGCCAGGTGTTTCTGGGTGGGTGCTAAGTGTCTGAGCCCGGGATTCGATCTCCAGGTCTTCTCAACAGTGGAGCCAGTGCTCTTACTTGCTGTGCTACCTGGCCGCCCCCAAATATGCCTCTTTTAATAACATATTGTTGGATTTTGGTTTCTAATCCATTCTTCAATCGGCTACTTTTTTTATTGATGAGTTCATTCCACTCACATTCACAACTTTGATTATTGTACTTTTTTGTTCATTCCCCTTTTCTTCTGTTTCTTCTTTTTCTTCTGTTTTAATCCTGTCCCTTTTCAAAAGTCTATTTTGTCACTATGCACTTCCATCATTTAATCAGCATCGCCTCCTTAATTGTATCCCCTTCCCTCCTATTTCCCTATTGGGTAAGTTACATTTGTTAACGCCATTGAATTTGTATAAATATCCTTCCCTCTTGGAAACAATTTTGGTGAGAGTAAGGTTCAACTCTTGCCTACCATCAATCATCTATTTTCCCCTCCATTGTAAAAGGTCTTTGCATTCCTGTTTTATGTGAGAAAAAAATCCCTGCTACCTCTTCCTTCACCCTTCTCTGAGTGCATCACTTTCTCAATTCTTCATTTTTATAGATCATCCCAACATAATTGACTCACACTCATGTTCTCTATGTTACACCTTTTAACTTCCCCAACAAGGATCACGTTATTAGTAGTTACATGTGTTATTTCCCCATATAGGGATGTAAGCAGTTTAATTTTATTGATCACCTTAGGAAGACTCTTTTTTCACATTTTTATGCTTCTCTTAAGTCTTGTGTTTGAATGACAAATTTTCTTTTAATTGCTGTTATTTTCATCAGGAATGCTTCAACATGTTCTTTTTTTCTTTTCTTTTCTTTTTCTTGTTCAGTCATTTCAGTTGTGTCCAACTCCTCATGAACCCATTTGGGATATGCCTAGCAAAGATACTGGAGTGATATACTTTTTCCATTTCCAGTTCATTTTAGAGATGAGGAAATTGAGATAAACACATTAAGTGACTTGCCCAGGGTAACACATCTACTAAGTGTGTCAGGACAAATTTGAAATCATGAAGATAAGTCTTCATAACTCCAGGCATGACACTATATACACTATACCCTCTAGCCGTCCTATTTTTCATTAAATGTATATTCTAACCCCTCCACCTCCAAATGATTGCACTCAGTTTTCCTGGGTACTGTATTCTTTCTTGGAATTCTAATTCCTTATCTTGTGAAACATTGCATTCTAAGCTCTCAAGTCCTTTAATGTGATAGATAGGTGTTAGAGATTCTCTTATCCTGACTATGACTCTGCAATATTTGAATTGTTTCTTTCTGGTTATTTGAAGTATCTATTTTTCTTTGCCCTGGGAGTTTGGGAATTTTGCTACAATATTGCCATGAATTTTCAGTTTGCCATCTCATTTTGGAGGTGATTAGTAGATTATTTCAATGTATATTTTACACTTCCATCTAAGATATTGTAGCAGCAAGCACCCCAAGCATCCTCAGGGTGGCTGCTCACACAGCTACTTGGATCTGCTTTGTTAAAGGAAAGCAACTCAAAATGGGTTAACAAGCTTACTTTAATCAGTCAGATATATATTGTTTGCCTTGTTCAGGAGAAAAGGTCAGCACCCCGAACTTCAAAGTATACAGGCAGAATTATCAAGACAGAAACAGATCAAGTAGACAGATTTCCAAACTGTCCAACCATTACATCCATACCCAGTCAACATCTGGGTTTCCACATCTGGGTTTTTCAAAGCCAGGGAGGGGGGGCTCCAGACAACGGCTTCCCAGAATACATATCAAATCACAGAACACTTCTCAAAGTGAGCCCCCAAAATCAAAAGTGAGCCTCACATCAGGGCTTATATAGCCTTCTCCTGGCTCAGAGAATGTAACAACCTTATTGACTCACTGGCCAATCAAGAAGTATCTACTGAAAAACAAGCCTCCCACCCCAGGCTCCAGGTGCACTTTACCCTAGGGGCAGGGAAGATCTTTAAATTTGCATTTCCATTACAGATATCAAAGCAATTTTCCTATGTAATTTCTTGAAATATGTCTAGGCTCTTTCATTGGTCATGTTTTCCAATTAGTGCAATAAGTCTTAAATTATCTCTACTTGACCTATTTTTCTTAGGTTGGTTGTTTTTTTCCAATGACATTTCACATTTTCCTTCTTTTTTCCAAATGCTTTATTAACTTCTGATTAACATCATTCATTCCCGCCAGATTTGAGTTACAATTTTTTCCCCATTTTACCCCTACCCGGTGCCCCAAAATAGCCATCCCACAGGATATTCCCTCCTCCAATCAGCTCTTTCCCATGTTTTCTCCCATACCCCTTTTGACTTTTCCAGTAGATCTCTATGCCCCAGTGCCTGTATACCTTATTTCCCAAATATGTGTAAAATAGTATTAATAATAGTATATATATATATATATATGTGTGTGTGTGTGTGTGTGTGTGTATTTGAATATTTGATTTTAAAACTTTGAATTTCAGAATCATTAACTTCCTCCCTTGTAACACACCCCACTGGGAAGAAAAACATTTCAATATAGGTTGTACATGTGTGGCTAATGCAAAACAATAACATAGTAGATATATTGTAAAAGACTAATTATATTTCCCTCCCACCTATCCCACCTCCCACTTTTTCTATTCTCTACTTTTATCCCGTCCCTTTTCAAAAGTGGGTGCGTCCAACTTCCCCCCCCCCCCCCCAGCCTGCACTCCCTTCCATCATCCCCCCTATCATTCCCTTCCCCCCTACTCTCTTGGAGGGTGAGATACCATATTTCGTGTGTATTTCATTCCCTCCTCAAGCCAAATTTAATGGGAATAAGGTGAATAAGGTTGACCAATTCCCTTTTGCCTTCCAATTCTTCCCCTCCTTTGTAACCATTTTCCATTGCCTCTTCTATATAAGATAGTTTACCCCATTCTATCTCTCCCCATCTCCTCTCATTATATTCATCTCTCACCACTTAACTTCACCTTTTAAGTATCATCCTTTCCTATTAAATTGGTCTTGTGCCCTCTATCTATGTATACCTGTAAACATATATACACACATTCACATATGTATTCATATGCTCTTATGCCCTCACATACACACACACACACACACACACACATATATATATATATATATATATATATATATATTCCTATTCCCTTCAACTACTAAGAAAAGTTTCATAAGCTACAATTATTATTTTTCCATGGAGGAATGTTAATAGTTCAATTTTGATAAGTTCCTTATGATTTCTTTTCCCTCTTTACCTTCTCATGCTTCTCTTGCTTCCTGTATCTGAAAGTCAAATTTTCTATTCAACTTTGTTTTTTTCAGCAAGAATGCTTGAAAGTCCTCTATTCCACTGAATAACCATATTTTCACATGATACTCAGTTCTTCTGGGTAGGTGACTCTTGGTTTTAATCCTAGCTCCTTTGACCATTGGAATATCATATTCCAAGCCCTTCGATCCCTCAGTGTAGAAGTTACCAGAACCTGGGTTATCCTGATTGTGTTTCCACAATATTCAAATTGTTTCTTCCTGGCTGCTTGTAATATTCTCTCTTAATCTGGGAATTCTGGACCCTGGCTATAATATTCCTAGGAGTTTTCTTTTTGGGATCTTTTTCAGGAGGTGATTGGTTGATTCTTTCAACTTCTATTTTACCCTCTGGTTCTAAAACATAAGGGCAGTTTTCTTTGAGAACTTCCTGGAGGATGATTTCTAGGTTCTTACTTTGATCATGGCTTTCAGGTAGTCCAATAATTTTTAAATTATCTCTCCTGGATCTATTCTCCAGTTCAGTGGGTTTTTCCAAGAGATATTCCACATTGCCTTCTATACTTTCATTTTTTGGATCTGTTTAACAGCATCTTGATTTCTCATAAAATCATTAGCGACCATTTGCTCCAATCTTATTCTGAAGCAATGATTCTGCTCAATGAGCTTTTGAGATTCTTTTTCCATCTGGCAAATTCGACTTTTTAAGGCATTCTTCTCCTCATTGCCTTTTTGAGTATCCTTTGCCATTTGAGTCAGTCTGTTTTATAAGGTATTATTTTCCTCAGTCAAGCTGTTGACTCTCATTTCATAATTTCCTTGCATTGTTCTCATTTCTCTTCCCAATTTTTCCTCCACTTCTCTTATATGCTTCTTTAGGGCCTCTATGGCCTGTAACCAGCTCATATTTTCCTTTGAAGCTTTTGGTGCAGGAGTTCTGACTTCACTGTCTTCCCCTTGTTGCATGCTTTGTTCCTTTTTGTCCCCAAAATAGGAGTCTAATGTTGGAATCTTCTGTCTGCTTTGTTTCCTTTGCTTGGTCATGTTGCCCCTCAGTCACTTGACCCCTGGGCTTTTTGCCACAGTAGGACTCTGCCACCAGACAGGGGAGCTTTCCTCCCAAACACTGGGGTTTTCTCAGCTGGTGGAGGTATTAGATGGGTGCCCTCTCTGAGGCCTCCACATGGTTTGGCAAGCTGGACAGACAGCCCAGGACCTCCACCCTAGAGTGAAATCCAGATCCAAGCAGGTTGAAGCGAGAGCGTTTACCCCTCAGACTGGTGCTTGGTCCCTCTACACTCTGCACGCCAGGAGCTGAAGCTACCACTTGGCCCTGGCTGGCTGTGCCGGCATCTCAGTGGCTTCTCGTCCTGGGGGCAAAAGCCATGCAATCCCACTTACTGGGTCTCAAAGTCCAGACTGCACTGACCTCTCACTTTGTCTTTCTCATCTATTTGTTGATAAATCTGGAAATGGCCACAGCTGCTGCTGATCTGGAGTCCCTCTGGCTGGCGGCTGGTCAGGCCTGCCCTGGGGCTAAAGCCTAGGTGTGGGGGTGAGCTCTGCTCCCAGAATACTGAACTGGGCTCCCAGGGCTCTTTGCTCAGCTCCCAGAGCACTGAGCTGGCATATTCCTGCCGGCCTGATGGGCTGTCCTCAGTGGGAGGTTAGCTTCTACATGTCATTTTGGGGGTTCTGCAGCTCCAAAGTTTGTTTAGAGTCCCCTTTTTACATAGATTGGGGAAGGTGGAAGCCAGAGCAGTGGGGAGGTCCTCCTTCTAATCTGCCATCTTGACTCTGCCATCTTGACTCCACCCCAGACATTTCATATTTTCTTCTATTTTTGTTTTTATTATTGTGACTTTGTTTTATTGTTTCTTGATGTCTAATCGAGTCATTAGCTTTCATTAACACAATTATAAATTTTAGGGAATTATTTTCTCCTATGAGATTTTGTACCCTTTTTCTATTTGGCCAATATTGCTTTGTAAGGGTTCTCCTTTTCTGTGAATTTTTGTGCCTTTTTTTTTTTTTACCATTTGGTCAATTCTATTTTTAAGTTGTATTTTGTTTTCTTTAGTATCTTTGTGACTTTTTCCTTTACCATTTGGTTAATTCTATTTTTAAGATACATTTTTTTTGGTGTTTTGTGCCTTTTTTTAACCAAATCATTCATTCTCTTTTCAAAATTTTCTGGAATCAATCCCATATCTTTCCCAAGTTTTTCCTCCAACACTCATTCCTTTCTTTGACTCTTCCAGGAATTCTTCGTAGGTTTGTGTCCAATTAGGATTTTTCTTTGAGTTTTATTTATTGCAGTGGGTTTTTTTTTTACATTGTTGTCTTTCTCTGAGTTTATTTCTTGTTTTTCCTGTCACCTTTGTAGCTTTTTATAGTCAAATTATCTATTATTTTTTGTTGATGAGGTCTTCTAATTTTCCCAGATTATTCCTTCATTTTGAACTTTATGTTAAAAATTTGGGCTCTGTTCACCTGGTGGTAGGGAGCACATCCCCAGCTTCAGACATTTTCATGGTGTTGTTTTACATATAGTTGTGGGAATCTGCAAGCTTTTGGTACTACCAAGGTGATGTGATCTTGGAAGTCACAGCTCTCCTTGTCTGCCTCTGGTTTTTACCCAGGAAGAGACCTTGGATATGTGCAGTCGCAAGAGCTAGAACTCCTTTTTGCTTTGGAACTCTGATCTGGGTCCTTGCTCCTTTTTGATTGATCCCCAGTGCTTCCCTCTGCCCTGAAACTGTGACCCAGAATTTCTTATACACAATTAAGTTGTCAATAATTGCTACCTGTGCCCAAATCTAGCAAAGGGTCTCCTGTAATCTCCTTCTGAACAGTTGTCTGACTGCATTATCATCTCTTGGCTGCAGCCGCTGCTGCCACCACTATGTATGTGTATTCCAAACAGTCCTTCTGTCTTGGTATCACAGACTTTTCCTGACTTTTTTTTCAAATGTTCTGCTGACTTCTTAAATTTTCTTATGCCAGAAAAATGTCTTACCACAACCTTATATCATCTCTACCCCTCTGATATTTATTTTGATTAATTATTTTAAAGTTGTTTGAAGGGAAATTATGGGAGAATTCAGCTGGGAGGTTGTCTCTAATCCTTCATCTTAAGTGGATAATTTTAAAGGAGAATAATCACTAAGTCCGAATTCTACTTCCATTTTGGATGAATCACTTAAATAAGAACATGATGATAGAACATCAAGGAATATAAGAGGTTAAGGAATAAGGCCTGAAAAAGAAAAAAAATACCCTCAAGAACAGCTAAAGGAGAAAAAGGAGAAGGAGGCTGAAAAGCAATAAAAAAGGAAGAATTAGTGGAACAAGGTAGAGAAGAAAACAAGTTGGTAGAGAGGATTGTTGAGAGAGGTAAAGGAATGGTGGAGATATGGGAGAAAAGGTAAGTCTGTAGGGGGATTGAGAGATAGAAAATGAATTTGCCCAAAGGTGTCCAACTTTACAAAAATGATATTTGACCATAGAATACTTAATCAGATGTTTACAGTGGAGATATATGTGTCCACAGTAAATTTAAAAATAAACCAAGGTTGAATATCTTATTTTGTATAGAAAGCATGATTGTTTTTTTTAATAACTTGCATTGTGTACCTGCATGTCTCTCATAGCCAAGTGACTACAATATGTGTTCAGAGGGTTGGCTGTTCTCTCTGCGCTTGGGATTATTATGGACAATGAGTTCTGTTTTCAAAGGAAACAGCACCAGATCTTCCATAGGGAGATGGGGTATGGATATTATCATGAAAGGAAATATTACTATGCTGTGGAAATGCTTGTTTTATTCCATAAATTAAAAAAGGGGGGGGGGCAGGTAGCACAGAGAGTAAGAGCACCGGCTCCAGTGTCAGAATGATCTGGGGTTCAAATCTGGGCTCAGATACTTAGCACCACACCCAGAAATAACTGGCCTTGTAACCTTGAGCAAGTTACTTAACCCCAATTGCTTAAAAAAAAATAAAAAAAGGAGCAAAGGAAAAATAGGAATAAAAGCTGACTAATCTCTTAAATATTACTTTCTGATAATTTTGAGGATATTTCTAAAGGGAGTGGAGTTACATATCTGAGGAGAGAGCAAGTGTGTGTGCACCAAGGAATCACAAAGTTAATCCAGAGAATAATTAGAAGAAGTAGCAAAAAGTAATAGTAATTGGTGATTTTCAGCTCAGAGGTATTGGGGCAGCTCTTTGGTAACCTGATAATAGCCATACTGGATCCTCTTGACTTCCCAAAGCATGTGTACAGGGCATCAGTGAATATCCCAAGTCTCATCAAAATGACTAAGTACTACCCATTTATTGTGATTTACATGGCCATAAATTATATTGTCAAAAGGACCTAAACTATTCAACAATGTATGTATTTAAGAACACACACACACGTTTGTGTGAGTGTGTGTGTGTGTGTGTATATCACTAAATGTTATCAAGCTCGGGTAAGAAACTGATTGCCATTCATAGAGGCAAAGTTTATTCTTTCTTCACCAATGTATAATGAAGGCAAGAGATACAGAAGAGAAAAAATAAATGATTTTGATTTCTGGATGATGGCTTCAAATATACTGGTGACAAACTCCTTGCTAGAGAGAGAAAATGTTTAAACAATGCTAACAAAATGTATTGTTTGGAGCCTTACCATCCTAATCAAATGAATTTTAATATAAAAATAATGAAGAAGTGAGGAAATAGTAGTCATATATATATATATATATATATATATATATATATATATATATATATACATATATTCATACTTGTATGTATGCCAAGTTAGACACAGGCTGTAGCTAAAAGTGAAGGAAGAATGACATTTAAGTAATCCAAAGTTCAGAGGAGAAACAATCTAAGAAATAAATACAAAATTATAATAATAATAAAGCCATGTTTTCCATATCTGTGCAAAATTTCCAAAGTTTAGGCAATGAGAAAAGAAAAATTGGATACCCAATACAATAAAGGAGGCAACTTTGGCTGACAAGTATTACTGAGACTTAATAGGATGAAATCCATAAATGTTGCTGTAGAAGTGTTTTATGAAAAAATAATAGGTTAAATTAGATAACAGTGGAAAGAAGGAATGAAAGAAGGAAGGAAGGAGGGAGGATAGGAAGGAAGGAAGAGGAAGGAAAGGAGGGAGAGAGAAAAGAGGAAGGAAGGAGGAAAGGAAGGAAGGGAAGGAAAGAAAAGGAAAGTAGAGAGGGCGGAAGGAAGGAAGGAAAGAAGAAAGGAAAGAGGGAGGGAAGGTAGAAAGAATGGAAGGAAGGAAGGGAAAAAGAGAAGGAGGGAGAGAATTGTTTAATATGTGCATACTATGCTCCAGGTACTGCGCTAAGAAAATTATAAATATTATTTCAATTAGTCCTCCCAACAACTTTTGGAGGTAGGTGTTATCATTATTCCTATTTTGCCATAAGGAATTCAAAACAAACAGATGACTTGCCCAGAGTCACACTGTTAGTGCCTGGCCATATTTGCACTCAGATCTTCCTTACTCTAGGCCTAGTGCTTCATCCACTATACTATCTAGCAATCTCTGAGGGCAACAAAAAGGTTATTTGTTTTTTTAATTGTATCAATGTTGTCTTCATGAAAGAAAATATTAAGTAGGAGGTAAGACTATTTCTTGGGGGTGGATAAGACAAAGGAAGTTGACCACAAAGAGTACTCAAAGATGCTCATTAAAAAATGCACTTTTTTCCAACTAGAATGACATTTACATCAGAAATTAAAGAACAAAAAAAGGCTAAGAGGTATATGGGTAATGGGACAGGAATGGGGAATAGCTAGGTGGCACAGGTTCTTGAGTCAGGAAGACCTCAGCTCAAATTGGACCTCAGACATTTACTCGATGTGTGAACCTGGGCCAGTCACTTAACTCTATTTGCATCAGTTTCCTTATCTTTAAAATGAGCTGGAGAAGAAAATGACAAACCATTCCAATATCTTTGCCAAGAAAATCCCCAATGGGGTCAAGAAGAGTTGGACACAACTGAGATTACTGAACAACAACACAGGTTACAAATATAACATAAATAATGGAAAATAAGATAATATTTAATTGTCCTTGATGGATACAAGTCTCCTGGGTCAAATGGATTATAAACTTAGGCATGCAGACATCAGGCAGGTATGACTGAAATTACCATGATAGCTATAATAAAGTAGAAATGGGGAGATATACTAGAAGAATGGAGGACAAGTATCTCAATTTTCAACAAAGGGAAAAAAATAAGTTTCTCTAAACACAAGGTAAATGAGCTTGGATTCAATTCCCAGGAAAATCCCAGAGTGGCTTATTATAGAGATAGTTTTTTGAATATCTAGAGAGGAAGTGGTGATTACAAAGAGGTAGCACAACTTTGTGAAGAACAGATTATAGCAGAGTAAATGTATTTCCTCTTAGGGATAGGGTGAATATATTTACAACTCATATAAATATCTTAAGAAACATTTAATTAGATTTTCCCAAAGAATGTGACAGAATTTTTTCATATCATAGAAAGAAATATGGAGTAGCTAGAAATGCAAGTTAATCGATTCAGTGTTGTATAAATACCTGGAATCCCGGTTTTAATTAATATATGTATAAAAAAGATTCTACTGCCATGACCCAAGCTTCTGTACTTAACTCTCTGTGGTTTAATGTTTTTGTCACTGAAAATGGTTAAAGACAGAAATGACTTGTTCACCAAATTTGCAGTTGAAACGAATAATAAAATAACAGTTCGTGTACTACGTGTATTTATACATACATATTAACTTTGTTATTAATGCATATATAAATACACACATACTATATATATGCATATATATGTGTGTGTATATATATATATAATGAGAGAGAGAGAGAGAGTGTTTTTAGAAAAGCTGGGTTTCTAGTAAACGAGTAAGTTGGGATTGAATAATGAGAAGTGAAAAGCTTTCCGTGAATTCAAAAATAAATTCCAAACATATAGGACACAGGATGGGGAAAATATGTTTAGATTCTACTCTAGTCTGCCTTGAAAAAATCTGATGGTTTTAGTGTGCTGCAAGCTCAAAATGAGTAGTGTGATATGTCAGCAAAAATAAATGTCAAAACCACTCACATGATCTGAGACCTCATTAAAAGGGTGACAACTTCTAGGGATAAAGAAGCAATAGTCTCCCTGTATTGTCCTGGACAAACTCCATCTAGAATATTGTGTACATTTCTAGGCACTGCAATTTAAGGAGGCTATTGATGGTCCTCATAGTGTCCAGAGTAGGGCAACCAGGGTTGTGAAGGGATTGAATTCATATCATATGAGTGTCTGTTGAAGCAACTGAGATTCTTAAACTTGGAGTTTGCAGAAGAGAAAACTCAGAAGAGAACATGAAACTGTCTTCAAGTATTTGAAAGACTGTCATTTGGAAAAATGATCATACTTCGACCACAGATAGCAGAACCAGGAGCAATTACAATGTGTAGAAACTGGAAAGAGGCAAATTTATGCTTGACATCAGCAAATGCTTAGGAAAAAGTAAGAACTATTCAAAAGTGGAACTGGCTGCTTTGGGCGATTATATGAATTCTCTGTCTCTCTGCCTCTCTCTGTCTCTGTCTCTCTCTGTTTCTCTGTCTCTCTGTCTGTTTCTCTGTCTCTGTCTCTCTCTGTCTCTCTCTCTGTTTCTTTCTGTCTCTGTCTCTGTGTCTCTCTCTGTCTCTGTCTGTCTGTCTCTCTCTCTTTCTCTCATTAGAGACGTTCAAGAAGGGGCCAACTGTGCTATAGTAGAGATTCCTTTGAGGATGGATGAGATCCTAGCCTTCTGAGGTCTCTTACAAATCTAGAATTTTGTGCTTACAAGACAAAAAGATTATGCTGTGTCTGGTCACACAAATAAATACATGATCCAGTCCACATTCCCTAAAATAAATCCTTGTCCCTGATGAAAGGCTGATTTCCATCACCAGAGATTTCTGATGTAATTGACAGCATATCCAGCATCTGAATTCCACCATTTGACAGATGTACCATAACTCACTTGCAGAGTGGGGTTTGCTCCAGGTGTGGAGGTATAAATCTCACCCTCCTAAAAAGAGTATATCTGCTTATCATCAGATTGTCACACTCATAGATAATGTAAGACATACTCTTTTGGTCACGTCCTTCTGAGGAGTTCCTTTCCAGCTTGATTGGTGACTTTGTAGCTGACCTAGAAGCTACATTTAGTTTTCATTGTTATTGTTCAGTCTGTCATCTTCCCTCAGTGTTTCCTGTACTAATTTCCTCTAATTCATGAGATTGCAGTCTTTAGTAAAAATAATTTGAAAGGTAATTTCTTAAAGATGGCCTCAGTGGAGAAAGCCATCAAACACCAATTTTACTGAATGGAAAAGAATAGCAAACACTGCTTTTTGAATTGCTGGTGGTTTAAATGAACAACATCCTGATTGACTTTATATTCTAGCTAAATATGGGGGTGGGAGTAGATGCAGTTCAGGGACAAGAGGTCACTAATTTGGCAGACTATTTTTACCATTATTTCATCTCTTAAGGCAATTTAGTAATTCCTCATGCTTTCAGTTGAATAGACATATAAAACTGCAAATGTTTCATTGTGCTGACTCTGTGTTTTCAAGGGATATAGCAGGCATCTACACTAATAGAGATGCAATTTTTAAAAATGATGTACCAATCTCTATCCATCAAAGACCTAAAAATAATTAAAAGTCATAAAACCCATTGCTGGTTGGGTTGTGGAGAAACAGAAACTTTCATTCATTCATTCATTATTAGTCATGGAGCTGCAATTCTTTTTTTTTTCTTTTGGTCTTGTGATTTTATTTTCAAGGAGAAGTCTCAGTTTAGAAAATCCCTGCCTTAATGTAATATAGCAATTCACTTCCTACTTAGAGTCTTTGAAGTTGGGAAATTTAGTATGGTTAAATGATTTGCCTGTAGCCATAAAGTGAATATATGTTCAGTATCTTCTCAGAAAGCAATTTGACAGGTTGCTGTAATGCTATAACAATATAATCATATGTTTTTGATTCAATAATTGCATTATTAGTAATACCCTCCAAAAGTGGACTAAAATAAGAGGAAAAAACTATCTGTCAATCAGTCATTCAAGGGACAGTTATTAACATTTACTGTATATCAGGCACTGTGCTAAATAAACCTTGAGAATGTAAAGGAAGGAAAAAAAATCCCTGCCCTTGAGGAACTCACAATCTAATGGAATAGCTGTAATAAAATACGCATAGTAGTCATATATAACAACAACAGCAACAACAAATAACACTAACAACAGTTGATACAATAAATTGTCGCCCATTAATAAAATGGAATTCTATAGTGAAATGACAATGGAGAAGCATAAGTAATATGAGGAGAGATGAAATGATCATTCTGAAACAATGAAGATTATACAAATCAATCAGAAGAACAAAGTGCATACTAATTATGCCCACAGGAGATGACGTTGAATGAGAATGCATGGAGCTTTAGAGCACATTACTGAAAAGTTAGCATGGAGTCAAATTGTTTGATTGTTTTCCATTTAATTGTAAACAGTTACAAAACTAATATAAATGACTATTACTTTTCCATTGTTGTTCATAGTAAGTCATTTTATAAGTTAAAAAAAGGAAACTAAACAAAAAAAATCTATAGGATCTGTCACTAAAAGTGTACTTTTAATAGTCTTTGAATGCTCATATGAGAAAGCTTTTGGTAGGAAGAATATCTTTTAAGGGTACTTTCTCTGGATTCTTTCCCTTGGACTATTATAATTTCCTTAAGATTTGGAACTGGGGAGGCAATAGAAACTATTAACCATCTTTCTGCTTTTCATTATCTTGATGCTACATTCACTATCTGAAAACCACATAATTCACACACACACACACACACACACACACACACACACACACACACATATATATATAATTTTGTTAAAACTTCCTAATTACATTTACTTTTTTCACATTTGTGTTTTAAAATTTTGAGTTCCAGATTCTTTTCCCCCTTCCTGCCCCTCCCCACCCCCTCAACAAGTCAACGATATATCAATTAGACATGTGAAGTCATGCAAAATATAGTTCCATATTAGCCATACAATTCATTTTAAAATAAGTCAGGGAGTGTATCATTTTTGAAATGGTCATTTGGTGCTGTGTTGGCACTTTTAACTGTGGTTATTTTGGCCTAATACATTTCAATACATTTTAAGTCTGGTAGGGACTAGAGATTGTATATTTCAACCCTCTAATTTCATAGAGGTGAAAACTGAAGTTTAGAGAAAGAAAATCTCTTACCCAATGTCTCAGAAGTACTTGAGAGTAAAGACTACACCCCAAGTTTTCTGGTCTTTTTTTCCAAGTGGTTACCAACATAGCACATGGCCTTATTATTTGATCTAAATCCCCAAAAGTTTCTTAAATCTTGAAAGCATATAGGTGAGAGAGTGGATGGAGTGCTGGACATAAAGTTAAGAGAACTTGAGTTCAAATTTTGCCTTGTACACTTCCTAGTTGTGTGAGTCTGTGGGAATTACCTCTGGCTACCTCAGTTTCCCCTTCTGTAAAATTAGGTTATAATAGCACTTCCATCCCAGGGTCATTGTGAGGATAAAAATAGGATGATATTTTTTGTGAGGTGCTTTGCCGACCTTTAAGCTACCTGTTTTATGTTAGCTACTAAATTGCCATCCATTTAATCATAGGGATAGACTGAACCTGTAATTTAATTAGTATCAAGACTCCCAGGTGAGAAAATGCTTTTCCAACAACTTTTCTCCAACTTATAATTTTCATAATTGCCTAGAGGATTGGTATAAAACTCAGATAGAAAGAGGACCATTAGACCATACACAAAGATCACTACAGATTGTATGTTTACCTGGATAATCACATAATAACATTGTCCATGTTTCATAGAATTTTTATCTATTCTCTTAAATATTTTTCCAATTACATTTATACTAGTTAGGGCCCACAGGGGGTTGTGTGCTTGGCATCTATAGCCTGGAGTTCTTTGAGGATGAGTGACTTACTCAAAGTCATACAACCAATCTATTTCAGAAGTCAGACATGAGACCAGGACCTTTTGCTTTTATACTCTATATTCACTGAATCATGAAGCCTCTCATGTAATTTTAATGATTTTCAAAAAAAGCATAGTCACACGTAATTTATGTTTGAACCATGACATTTGCCATAATATCACATATATTTTGCAGGGATCCATTACTAATTTGGTTTTGACAGCTACCTTGAAAATGGGAAAACCATGCTCTGGGTAATAAGCATGGAGATTCTGGTTAAGGGAAAGTTATATCTCCATTGGAGAGTCATGAATGGCTATTGTGGTTAATGAAGCAGTCTGTTCTGAGTTTGGTTAGAATAAAATAGTTTGCCATACCCTCTTAACAATAGCAGTATTCATTGTTACCTTCACCAAGTTATTGGCCCACTTAGCTTGTATTATCCCTCTAGGAAATATTAATTAAAGCTGATTAGCTTCTGAAAAGAGCGGAGTACTAGAAAACACTGAGGAATTAGAAAACTTTTTTTTTAAGTACTGTTCCCTTGCAAGATTGGTTAATTTCACTAACTATCATTTATTTCCAGTTCAAGGCCAGAAATTTTCCTTTATAATGAGCCATTTTGGAAAAGCATTCCTTATTGCTCTATAGAATGCAATATATATATTTGTAGTAATTTACTGTGAATGATCTGCTTCTACAGTTCCCAATAACATCCTTATATTTTATTTGGATATAGTTGTGATCTCACTGAAGCAGACACTCCTGATACAGATAGCCATCCATTCATGTCCTTCTCATCCCCTGTGACCTTGGCCTATGAGCCTTCCACATAGTGTTCCATCCAACATGTCAAGGTACCTCCTTTAGATCTCTCAGTACTGCATGGGCATCACTGAAGCATACCACCTACCATTGGATCGTCCCTTCTCTTGATACACAATCTGCCTACCACCTTTTTTGATGCACATCTCTTTCATATTATTTTATAATTTTTCACATCCCTGTCAAATTACTTCTTTACAGTATGCTTTAACATCATCACAGTCATCACAGATCTCTTTATTGCCCTTTGAGTAACCTGACATGTTTATTCTTTGGAAACTGGCTTTACATGTATTGCAAGCAAATAGAATAACCAAAATAATGTTGGTGTTAACAGAATTGAGCTTAAATTCAGAGATAGCTTTGCTTGGTGATCCTCTGGCTATAAATATTAATACAGAAAAACAAGGAGAGAGAAGTTTCCCAAAGGGGCTTGCCATTCCCAAGAAGGATGTCCTGTGAAGAAGTAAAGAGGGAAGAGACTTTCCTTCTGCAAAATAAGGATTCAAGCATCGCATCTGACCCCGGAGAATATAATTCATAACTTGCAGGGTCAAGTGGGTTGAGGTAATGAATCCATCCCCATTTCTGCTAGGGAGCCCCTCTTAGCTTGGAACTCACACATGTAATCTGTACCAAATTTAATGTTGTGGGATCATGACTTCTAAAGGGAGAACCATTAGATTCTTTCAAATGTTTTGTCTTGCCATGCCCAGATCCACATGACCCAGGGGGAAGTATTTAAATCTTTAGGTGTGGTTCATTGCAAGGATTTCCCCAAAAGGGGAAAGGAGATGAGGAAGATACTTAATATAAAATAAGGGTCAGTTGTGGTAGAAGTGCTCATTTTCCTTACCCAAAATAAATGTGCTAAATTGAGCACAATAATATATATTTAATGAAAAATATTTAAACCGGTGACATCACTAAATAATGTCCTACTCTACTTGATACTAAAATCCAACTACACATGAGGCAGTTGCCTCCACTTAACTCTATCTACTAAATTTGTACTTGGCACAGGGCTGAAGGTTGGCTGGGAAGGGGAAAATGGAGAGTGTGAGATCAAAGTGTTCATGTTCTCCAGTGTTATTTCAGTTTTTAAAATCCTTGTGTAGCTTACTGTCTCCGATTGTAGGAAATCAGCTGTAGTTACTCCATACCTGGACCATGAGTCATCTTCCTGTATTTTGAGGGGCTTCAGAGCCTTGTGGAAAATAACTACTCTGATCATGTGTATAATTCTGAAAGATATTTCTTGATGAACACATACTAGATCAAAACATTTACTGCTTTCCTTTTCCAATGATCTTAAACCAGTCCTTTAATCCTATATACTAAAATTTTGACAGGAATCTGAATCAAATCACCTATTACTAGGTGAAAATCTAAATAATCGACATAAAACTTCCTTTTAAAGTTTGGGATAATATTTGCCTAATTTTATTTTCTGTAAATGAACATAAAATGCTAATTTATAAACAGAATAATTCTATAGATCTATGGAGGCCTCATAATTTTTTTTCTGTCTCTTTGTAACGTTAGGATGCTTAGCTTTGTTGTTGTCATTATCCTGGAACCATTTGACAGTTTGGTGAAGCCTATGGATCCCTTCTCAGAAAAATGTTTTTAAATGCACAAAATTAAATACATGAAAAATTCATAGATCCCCAGCTTAAGTACACTCATTGTAAAGAATAACAGAAAAGGATATGACTGTGTCCTACTAAGAACAAAATTAAAAATTCCCTTAAAAGTAATTAAAATTCATCAAATATAAAAATGAGCCTTCTGAAAATTTATAATTCTCTGGGGAGTTACATTTGATGTAAATTATGAATTTAAAACAAGTCTTTATTGATTTTAAGCTCCAAAATCAGCTTCCAATGTAATTCTACCACACATGCAGAATGCTTAGTTTAACAAAACCAATAATTGGAGAAACCATGAGTTTTTCAGCATGGAATCTGTCTTTTGGAATCAATATTATTCATTTCACTTAATTTGAGTTCAGTGTGTTCTTATTATGTACATCCTTTCAGTAACGGCATCAGCATTTATTAGTTGAATTGGTCCAACTTTTCACTACTTTCGGTTTCTATTCGGTGAAGGTTTTATTCCTTGATTTGGTCATCTAGATCATAAAAATCCAGATAATGTTTGCTTCACAAAAGTATTTTGGTAGAATACTGTGTTTCTCTATTAAAAAAATTAAACTAGCATGGAAATTATTTTTTCATAGTACCATTGATCTAGACTTGTAAGGTATCACAGAATCTTCTATCCAACCAGTTAATTTTACAGATGAAGAAACAGAAGCTTGGAAACATTAAGTGATTTACTTACAGTCAGAAAGGTAGTAAGTTGCAAAATTGAGAATTGAATGCAAACCCTTTAATTCTAAATCCAGCCAAATTTCTTTTTGTGTTTCCTTGAATTAACTTGAAATGCTAGGTTTTTTTTTTTTCATTAGGAGTTTATTTTTTTTTTTCTCTCAAATTTCTGAAGGGTAATAGTTTGATATAGTGGATAAAGAGGGACCTTCTGATTCAGGACGTTCTGGATATAAGGACTGTTTCTGCCCCTAGTGGTTGTGTGACCTTGGGCAAGACAGTGAACCTCTTAATTTCCTGGGTAACTCTATAATAGTATAAATTGCAGACAATGTGCCTAGTTTTATCAGTAGAAAGAATTTTCTCCCAGGAGATATTCTTGGCACCAATGAATTTTCAAGTCAGGAAACTCTTAGGTCAGGTCAAGAAAGAAAGTTACTGAAAAAAAAATCCAAGTATTTTATGCAAAGTTTAATTTCTGTTTAAAATAAATATGTTTGAATATAGTAATTGAAAATATTTTAATTTCTGCTGCCATTGTCATCATTTCTCCTTTTCATTTAAAACAGAATTCTTATTCTTTTGAAATTAGAGTTACAAAAGATTTAGGATTATTAGTGGTCTTTCCCAAAAATCAGTTTTCTATTGTGTTAATATGTATATTTGTCTTTCCAATTCAGTATTTCACCTTCTATTTTCTAAATTTTCTCCTTTTTCTTTATTTGGAATTATTTTTGAGAAATGTATGTTTCATTCTCAGCTCATTAAGTTGGCTCTTTTTCATCAATAGCTGTCAGGGACATGTATTTGCTTCTATAAACTGAATTAATTTAAAGCCAGACATTTGCTATTATTGCCATTGTCACTCATTTTGATGTAATTTCTTATTGTTTTGGGGGAAGGAACCAAAATGGTGGCATAGAAGCAGGAAAATTCCATGTGCTCCCCCCATAACTATCTGAAAAACCTATAAAAATTACTCTAAACACATTTTAAGGCTACATAACTCACAAAGAGGCCAAGAGAAACAAACCTCCTGCTTAAGGCAGCCTGGCAGGCCTAAAGGAAGTGTCCATTGCAGCCCACTGGGAGCAGAGTCAAGCCCCATTGAGTCCATGGTTTTAGCCCCAGGGAAGCCATGACCAGCCCACCAGCTGGAGGGATTTCAGGAGAGTGAATCACCAACAGCTGTGGCAGTTTCCAGAATTATCATCCCATAAATGCCAAAGACAAAGTGAGAGGTCAGTGTGGACTTTGAGGAAAGGGGTCTAGGAGTGGGGTTCAGCCTCTGCCCCATGGAGGGAGAAACAGCTAAGGTGTTACAGCCATCACACATGGCTGCTTCAGAGCTCGTGGTCTGCAGATTGTAGGGGGACCAAGTGATCACTCAGGGGATAATTGCTCTTGCTTTAATCTACTTAGATCTGGATCGCTTTCTATGGTGGAGGTCCTGGGGTGTGTGACCATGTGCTAGAGCCTGTGCAGGCTTCAGGGAGGACACCCAACTAATAGCTCCAGCAGGAGCAAAAAAACCCAGCAATTTGGGACAAAGGTCTGCTCTCTGGAAGTAGAGTTCTAATGTGACAAAGAACTCAAAAGTCAAGTAATTGAGTGGCAACATGAGCAAGGAAAGGAAGCAAAACAAGCTCAGCAATCCAATTTTAGATTCCTATTTTGGGGACAAAATCGATCAAAGTATGGAACAGGAGGAAGACAACCAAAACAGAACTCCTGTACCAAAAAGTTCCAAGAAAAATATAAACTGGTTACAGGCCATAGGGGAGCTTAAGAAGGATTCAAAAAACAAAATAAGAGAAGTGGAGGAAAAAAATTGGAAAGAGAAAAGAAAATGATGCAAGAAAATCAGTAAAAGCGAGTCAACATCCTTATTGAAGAAAATAACACCTTAAAAAAAGATTAACTCAAATGGCAAAAGAGGCTCAAAAAGCCAAAGAGGAGAAGAATGCTTTAAAGAGCCAAATTTGCCAGATGGAAAAAGAACCTCAAAACCTCACTGAAATAATTCCTTCACAATTAGATTGGAGCAAATGGAAGCTAGTGACTTTATGAGAAATCAAGATACTATTAAACAGATCCAAACAAATGAAAACTTGAATTTAAATCCTGTTTGAATATTTGCCTTACCTAATATATACACTGATATGATAGGTGTTAATATCTCCATTTTTCAGATGAAGAAACTGAGACTATAAGACATTAAGAGATTTATCCGAGGTCACTATACCTACTAAGTGTTTAAAGCAATATGCCAATTCAAGTTTTTGATACTCTAATTCCAACATTTTTTACTATATATACCAATGTGTATAAATAAATACATATGTATGGTATATATATATATATATATATATATACAGATATGCTTATGTATGTTGTGTACATAGGTATCGACGTGTATATTTCTGTGTGTGTATATACATACTTTAGCTGTATTCTCCATACATATATGTATAAGCACATACACACATATGTACATACAACACACATATATCACACAGCTTCATATAGACATATCAATGAAATAGATGCTATTATTTCGCTACTTTAGATCTGTCTATCTAATCTATATTTATTTATGAAAATATAGTTTCCCCAAATTCTTATTGTGGTTTTAACCTATATAAGCACAAGTTAAATGTATGGATGAAGGGAGGATAACTAGTAGCAAAGGGAATCCCGAAAGATTTCATGGAGAAGATGGCACCACATTCTTTTTTTTTTTGTCATCCAAGATGATGGAGTAGGAAAAAAAAATTCCTCTCAGTTCACCAGACATTCCCCTCCAAAAAACTTTAAAATAATGCTTCAAATAGAATTATGGAGTAACAGAGGAAAGGAAAGGTCAGAGTCTGACCTTCTTCCAGCACAAAACAACATATGAAGTGTGACAAAGAGATCTGTGATGTGGGAGTAAAGGTAGATGCTAGGCAAAGTGGATGGAACTCAACTGGTGGGACTAGATGATAGCAATGGAAGAATGAGCAGATTCAAGATCTCCCAAGCCAGAAAAAAAGAAAAAAAGGTCCTGGTAGTTGTTCAGGAAGAAATTACAGTGGATCCTTTTTACTAGCACTGGGTACAGGAACAGATACAATTTGAAAACTCCACTGCCTACACCCAAGTCTGGGTCATAGTGTAAGGGCAGAGAGGAAAACTCCCAAGGGGGAGTGGGAACAATTCAACATCAATGAAGATGAAATTAAAGCAGTTATTAGGAGTCATTTTGCCCAAGTATATGTCAATAAATCTAACAATTTAAGAGAAATGGATGAATATATGTATATATATATAAACACACACACACACACACACACACACACACACACATATATATATATATATATATTGCTCAGATTAACAGAAGAGGAAACAGAATATTTAAATAACACTATCTCAGAAAAATAAATCAAAGAACCCACCAATGAGCTCCCTAAGGGAAAACCAAAAATAACACCTCAAGTTAAGATGGTTTCACAAGTGAATTCTACTAAACATTTAAAGAGCAATTAATTTCGATACTATAGAAGCAACTTGGAAAAATAGGCAGAGGAGTCCTTCCAAATTCCTTTATGATACAAATAGACTGTTGATACCTAAACTAGGAAGAGCAAAAAGAAAAAAAAAACTATAGACAATTTCTTTAATGGAAATTGATCGAAAACTTTAAAATAAATACTAGCAAGGAGAGTACAGCAATGTATCACAAAATTAAATCAGGTGGGATTTATATCAGGAATGAAGAGCTCGTTTAATATTAGTAAAACTGTCAGCATGAGAAATACAAATAAATATTATTAAAAACCTAGAAAAGGTACAATTGTTGCAATAGTTGATGGAAAAGCTTTTGACAAAATAAAACATTTATTCCTATTTATAAAAACTAGAAAGCATAGGAATAAATAGAACTTTCCTTAAAATTATGAGTATTATCTATCTAAACCCTTCAGTGAATATTATCTGTAATGGAGATAAACTAGAAACCTTCCCAATAAAATCATCAGAAGCAAGGATGCCCATTATAACTACTATTATTCAACATTGTATTAGAAATCCTAGTTATAGCAAAAAGAGAAGAAAAATAAAGGGAAGGAATTAGAATTGGCAATAAGAAAACAAAACTTTTATTCTTTTCAGATTTTCTGATGTCTTTAGAGAAACATAGAGAATTAAATTCTAAAAAAACTGCTTTAATAATTAACAACTTTAGTAAAGTGATAAGGTATAAAATAAACCCTCACAAATCATCAGCATTTCTATATATTATCAACAAAACCTGGTAGCAAGAGACAGAAAGAGAAATTCCATTTAAAATAACTTTAGACAATATAAAATACTTGGCAGTCTACCTTCCAAGAAAAACCCAGAAACTATATGAACACAGAAAACACTTCACACAAATAAATTCAGACCTGAATGATTGGAGAGATATTAAGTGTTCATGGGGTAGTTTGAGCCAATATAAGAAACATGACAACTCTTTATAAATTAATTTACTTATTCAGTTCCATATCAAAAGAAGTACCAAAAGTATATTATAGATCCAGAAAAATAATAGCAAATATCATCCGGAAATGAAAAGGTCAAGGATTTCAAGGGAAACACTAGAAAAAAAAAGGTGAAGGAAGGTTTCCTTGAAATACCAGACCTTATATTGTATTACAAAGCTGTAATCATCAAAGCAATCTGGTACATGCTAAGAAACAGAGTGTTGAATCAATGGAATAGATTAGCATACCACAAAATAGTAAATGACTGCAGTAATCTAGTGTTGATAAATTCAAAGATCCAAGTTTTTTGGAAAATAACTTTCTATTTGATAAAAATTGTTGGGGAACTTGGAAAGCAGTCTGGCAGAACATATAGACCAACATTTTATACTGTATACCAAGCAAATATCAAAATAAGCACATGATTTGGACATAAAAGATGATATAAGCAAATTAAGGGAGCGTGGAAATTTTTACCTGTAAAATTTATGGATAAGGTAAAATAGTATGACCAAAGAAGGAATAGAGAGCATTATGGGAAGTAAAATGAATACTTTTATCTAGATTAAATTTAAAAAAAAGCTGTTACACAAACCAAATGTATGCAGTCAAGATTAGAAGGAAACAGGAAAATGGGGAAATTTTTACAAGTTTCTGTGATAAAGCCTCATTTTTAAAATACATACAGAAGTGAGTCAAATTTATAAGAATATGAGTCATTCCTCAATGCATAAATGGTCAAATATATGAACAGGTGGCTTTAAGAAGAAGAAATCAAAGATATTCCATAGTCATGTGAAAAAGTTCTCTAAATCACTATTTTTTTTTTAAGCAATCGGGGTTAAGTAACTTGCTCAAGGTTATACGGCCAGGTGTTTCTGGGTGGGTGCTAAGTGTCTGAGCCTGGGATTCAATCTCCAGGTCTTCTCAACACTGGAGCCAGTGCTCTTACTCACTGTGCTACCTGTGCCCTCTAAATCACTATCGACTAAGGAAGTGGAAATTTAAAAAAAAAAACTCTGAAGTATGACCTCACATCTACCAGATTGGCTAATATAACAGAAAACTGAAAGAAAAAAAAAAACTAATACTGGAGGGGATGTGGAAAAATAGACACTGATGAACCATTGGTGTAGTTGTGAGCAGATCCAAGCATTCTAGAGAGCAATTTGAAGTTTTGCCCAAAGGGCTATAAAATTGTCCATACCTTGTGACCAGAAGTGTAATTACTAGGTCTGTTCCCCAAAGGGATCAAAGAAAAAAAAATAACAGAATCCATATATCTAAAATATTTATAGCAGTTTTTTTTTTGTAGTGGCAAAAAATTGGATATTGAGAGGATGCCGACCAATAGGGGAAAGGCTGAACAAGTTGTGGTATATGATTGATGGAGTACTCTTTTGCTGTAAGAAATGATGAGCAGGATGCTCCCCGAAAAATTTGGAAAAACTTATGTGAACTGATTCAAAGTGAAGTGAGAAGATCCAGGAGAGCTTTGTACACAGTATAAGTATTGTGTGATGGCAATTGTGAAAGAGTGAACTATTCTTAGCAGTACAATGATCCTAGACAACTCTGAAGGACTCAAGATGAAAAAATTCTATCCACCTCCAGAGAAAGAGCTGATGAACTAACTATGTGAAGGTAGATTGAAGCATACTTCTAAAAAATTCTTCACTTTTTTTGTCTGTCTTTTGCATTGTGGCTAATGTGGAAGTGTTTTGCATGACTTCTCATGCATACTTGATATTAAATTGCTTGCTTTTCCAGGGAGGGTAAATAGAAGAGTGGGAGGGAGACAATTTGAAATTCAAAATTAAAAAGAAAATGATTGTTGGAAATATGCTTCAATATAATTGGGAAATAGTTAATGAAATAAATGAAATGCATATTTTAAAAAGCATTTCATTTAGGTCAAACAAAGCAAAAAACAAGTAAGGTGAACCTTCTGAAGCAGGTGGTACCTATTTATTTATTTAACCCTTCTCAGGTTAACCTATTTAAAAAGCCATCCACATTCACTGACTCTCTTTTTTTCCTTTTCATTCTATCCTAAACCCTCATAAATAATATTTTTGACCTCATCATTCAATTGAAACTACTCTCTCCAAAATTACCAATGATCACTTAATTGCCAAATACCATAACTCTTAGTCCACATTCTGCTTGATCTCTATGCAGCATTTGACATCATTCACCCTTTCTCCCCCCCATACACTTTTCTATTGGTTTTCATGAAACTTTTCTCCCTTTGTTCTCCTTCTAACCTTTCTCACAACCACTTGTTAGCTTCTTCCATGTCACTCTTTAAATAGATAGATAGATAGATATACAAACATGCATGTATGTATTTATGTATGTATGCATGTATTTAGTTTTCAATATTTACTTTTATAAGATTTTGCATTTGAATTTTTCCCCTTTGCTCCCCTCTCCCATTCCCAAGATGGTATATATTCTGATATAGGATTTACATGTAAAATCATATTAAACATATTTCCACATTAGTAATTTTGTAAAAAAAAGTATTGGAACCAAGAGGTGGGGCACGAGAAAGAAAAAAAAAAGAGAGAGAGAACAGTATGCTTCAATCTGCATTCAGACTCCCCAATTCTTTCTCTGAATGTGGACAGCATTTCCCATCATAAGTCTTTTGCAGTTTTCTTAGATAATTGTATTGCCAAGAAGAGCTAACTCTATCAAAGTTGGTAATCATGCAATGTGGCTGTTACTATGTCTGATGTTCTGGTTCTGCTCACTTCACTAACATCAGTTTATATAAGTTTTCCCAGGTTTTTCTGAAATTCACCTGCTCATCATTTCTTTTAAAAAATAGTATTCCATTACATTCATATACCACAAATTCTCCATGTCACTCCTGATAACTTTGAATGTTGTTCAATGCTCTGCCTTGTCATTCTTGTTTTCCTTTATTCTCTCACTTGGTGATAGCACCAACTTCCATAGTTTCAATTATCATATCTGTGAAAATGACTCAAAGTTCTATATATTCAGCCTTAGCCTCTCTCCTATTCTGATATCCCACATCACATACAGCATATTCTGTATTTTAAAGTAGTTGTCCCATTGGCATCTCAAACTTAATATGTTCAAAATAGTGCATTATCTTTTCCCTTCCTTTCCCCCAAAAAACCCGAACATGAAGGTTTGTTTCTTTCTTTCTTTTTTAGCAATTGGGGTTAAGTAACTTGCTCAACATGGCAGTTATTTCTGGGTGGGTGCTAAGTGTCTGAGCCCGGATTTGATCCCAGGTTTTCCTTACTCTGGGGCTGGTGCTCTTACTCACTATGCTACCTGGCTGCCCCATTTTTTTTTTTTTTGCTTTTTGGAGAGGGGAAGGTAGGGCAATTGGGATTAATTGACTTGCCCAAGGTCACATAGCTAGTTTTGTATAAAGTGTCTGAGGCTGGGGTTGAACTCAGGTCCTCCTGATTCCAGGGCCAGCGTTCTATTCACTGCGCCACCTAGCCGCCCCAAACATGTAGTTCTTTAGATTTGTAAATTATTCTACAAATATTTTCCTATGTGTTTATAAAGCTATTAAGTGTCTGAAGCAGGATTCAAACTCAAGATTTCCTGATTGCAATTCTCTCCCTATCCACTGCGACACCAAGCAGCAGTAATAACCCACTCTTCAAAAATTCCTCTTTACTGAAAGTACCACCATTCTTCTGATCATTTAGGTGAATAGCTTTGGTGTCACCTCATTATTCTCATTCATCAGATTACAGATTTTGCCATTTATTTCTCTTTAACATTCCTCACATCTTTCCTCTTCACTCCTAATCACTTCTCATCTGAATTATTGTAATAAAATCTTAATTGTTCTTCCTGACTCATCTCTACATACTTGAATTCACTTTCTATACAATAGTCTAAGTGTTTGTTGTATAACACATGCCTGACCTCCCACTACTTAAATTCTAAGACCTCCCTCATAACTTTAGGATCAAATAAAATCTCCTTTGTTTGGTATGTGATGCTTTTTTACTATCTGGTTTCTTACTGCTCTTCCATTCTTCCTAAACCAATCCTTGACATACACTCTATGGATCAGGCATACTGGCTTACTCACTGTTCTTCATGCATAATATGTCATTTCCTGTCTCTTTTCCTATCCTGTCACCCTATGCCTGCTTTGTATTTATGTTTGTATTCAGGTGTTTCCCAAAATCAGTATGATTTTATGCAATAATATTTTATACATCTATGTAACTATGATCATTTATTTAGCTCAAAACTGCATAAAGACTTTTGGGACACCATATTCTACCTAAACACATACATATATTCCTATGAATTTGAACACATGTGTTCATATGCATATTAATATGTGTATGTACATACATTTAAGTGTGGATGTGTGGATGTATATGTATATGTATGTGGGTGCATACATGCATAGATACATGTCCCTTCTGTATCCTTTGCTAGAACGAAAATTCATATAGAAGAAAATCTCTTGTTTTTGGCAATATAGTTCTCTGTATTGCCAACACCATGCACAAAGTAGGTGCTTTTTCATTAATTAGTATGAAAAATTGAAAAGTTTATAGAAGAGATTCCACATAGAAGTGATCTACAAAACAGACATGAAGCCATTTGGGAAAGGGGTCATTAAGAACTGGGGGAATCATGAAGGCTATGAGTAGTTGTCCACACTAGAAGCCTTCGAGGGAGGTAGGGACTACAAGGGATGGAAATAAATAAACCTGAGCCACAAACTACCAGCAGCAAATATTGACACACCTGGAGTACACATGTGTAAGGTGATTGGAAAGGATAATGTGGGAATAATGCAAATGTACATGATACTGGTCAGGGTTCACAGATGTAGGGCACATATGTGGAAAATACGTGGCCAAGCCCCCTGCATGGTGGGGCCACTCTTGCCTGCAAGAGCAGCACAGCTGCCCGTGTCTTTCAGGGCTATCACTGCACTTCTCTGGATGGAACTGCTCTGTGCAGATTTTCTTGTTGTTCTTCATGTCTGGAATACTCTCCCTCCTCATCTCTAACTTTCTACTTCCTTCCAAAGTCGCTTCTAAGGTAAGAATTTACCTTGCATTCTGTATTTGCCTATACGTTATTTTCAGAAACATTATATCATTTTCTTAAACATTACATTTCACATATTTCCTTTCATTTCATCCATGTATTCTTGTATTTCTTGTGGCTAGTTCATTAGAACCTAGCTCTTTTCTCCAATGATCTACTTGGACTTTCTATGAAATTGCACTTTTCTCTAGTTGCTTCTCTGAGGTCCTACTACTTCTAGGTGATGTTCTGCATTTTTCTTCCCTTGAGTCAGTTTAGCCTTTATTTCTGACTTGGAACTTTGGGATGAATAAGACTCTGATCCCTCCAGGTCACTTTGATTATGGAGCAATACCTGCATCATTCTAAATGTAATAGCTTCAGAGCTATATAGGTACTTCCTTCTTCTCCTTTTGTTTTTTTTTTTTAAAGCAATTGGGTTAAGTAAATTGCTCAAGGTTACATGGCCAGTTATTTCTGGGTGGGTAATAAGTGTCTGAGCCCGGATTCGATGCACAAGTCATGCCGACACTAGAGCCGGTGCTCTTATTCCCTGTGCTACCTGGCCGCCCCTAGGTACTTCCTTCTGAAGCAATATCTGAATTTGGTTCAGTCTCTTGGTGGCATTACTTCATTTTTGTCCTCGACTCCTTCCCTACTTATTTCTCCTTGCACAGTCCAAAAGTCAGAGTTGGCTTCCTGTCTTATTTTGATTTTGATCTGCACCAAGAGCTGTTGTTGATTCCTTCTTAGAACAAACTTCCTGAAAGTCTCCCATGTGCTTCAGTGGTCTTTTCTTCTGATGTACTTCTTCCTATTACAGCCCAGGCATGTCCTACTAGGCCTGGGCTTACCCCTGGGCTAGCCCTGGTTTCTGCTCTTGATCTGGGCTAATTCTGGGAATGGCCTTTCACCAAACATGGTTTTTCTCTGATTAGAATTTTCACAGAATTTCAACAGCATTTTTGTATAGTTCCCACCTGAATTGAGGAGTTCATAGTTGCATATCTTTGACTTTCTTATCATTGTACATACTTATGCATGTTAATCATTTAACTTGGACATTCAGATGCATTCTTAGTTCCTCCAAGTCCTAATATTTTGTCAGCTTCCCACAATCCCACTGATACAGTTCCGCTTTCTTACCTGTTCTACCCACCTTCACAGCTGCACATTTATCCTCAGAATCTCGGGTTGATATGGTTTCTTAGCCTCCATTTGCCTTCATTGGGGGCAATCAAATTGACTCAGATCCCTAATTCCATACCTGCCCAATACCAAATTTCAAAAGTATTGATTTCAAAAAGCAATTATTTCAAATTTTGGCTCATGGGTGTAAATGGAAGGCTATGGAATCACTGTGAGAAAGGTACAAGGAGAAATATACACATACACACATATGTATGTTTCCCCTTGTCTATACACATATGTATATAGATATGTACATATGGTTCGCATTTAACAACACATGTACACATATACCATATAAACACACAACAAATATTACCATATATTCTATTAATCTTCATTTAGTTTTTCTGTAATATATATACACATATTATATATTATTCTGTAATATATATTTATATATAGTGGCATGTTTTTTGATGTTATGGGTGAGTTTTCTACATGTGAGGGCTTTTTACTATTAATATTCAGTGTGTTTGCAAAGAGAGATGCCCCTTACAACTCTTGCATTGTATCCACAAGAAAACTGAGGTTCAGAGAGGTAAATGATATTCCCAAGATATAGTAAATTGCAGTACCAAAATTTGATCTCTGGTCCTCTGAAATCAAAGTCAGAGTTTTTTCTACTGACTCTCCCCAAACCCATATCTCTCCATTATTTCCAAAAGAATTGCTTGGGAAAATTGTCCTTTTCGTCAACACCTAAGACCCAATTAAGGAACAACATTTTATCCACCACCACCGCTTCTAGATTGTCAATGACCTTCCGATATCCCCATTACTTCCTGGACCACTAGTATCTGTGGGTGAACTTGGGGTTGGTGGAGGGGATGGGGTTAGTTGTGGTGAGGCTTGGTTTATTTAGCAGGAATAGAGATAATAACTGGACTTTTGATTTCCTCTGTATGAGGAGCTCTCAAGGGAGAGCCTCAACTCATGCTGATCATCCCATTTTCTTTTAGTGAGTTTCTCAGAGCTTTCTGATGTTAAGAGGTTGAAACTCATCAGAGTCAAGCAGACAGTATGGGTCAGAGGGAAACTCAAACTCATGAACACAGGTCTTCTTGGCTCTGAGGTTGATTTTATTTTACCATTCTGACTCAAAGTCAGAGTATGCAAGTAGAGAAGACAGAAGAACACAAGATGTAATCAGTCATCTAATGGGATCTACTTGCCCTGTCAAACCCTGAGAAGATTTTCTTCTACTTATATGAATGCTGAACTCCCTGGCCCCACTTGGGCTTCCATGCAAACATCTCTGAATTGACCTCTCTGCTTTTTTAAAGCATTTCCCTTTTCTTTGATTGCTTTTAATCTGGCTACATCCACATTTCTAGGAGGCAGGCTTTTAAGGGAATATCCACCTTGTAGTCTAAGAAATAAAGCAGATCTCTCTCTCTCTCTCTCTCTCTCTCTCTCTCTCTCTCTCTCTCTCTCTCTCTCTCTCTCCCCCTCTCTCTCTCTCTCTCTCTCTCTCTCTCTCTCTCTCTCTCTCTCTCTCTCTCTCTCTCTCTCTCTCTCTCTCTCTCTCTCTCTCTCTGTCTCTCTCTGTCTCTCTCTCTTTGTCTCTCTGTCTCTCTCTGTCTCTCTCTCTGTTTCTCTCTGTCTCTCTCTCTTTCTGTCTGTCTGTCTCTCTCTCCCTCTGATTTTGGGCACTATGTCTGCCAAATCAGCTGTGTCTTACCCTATTTTCTGCCTTGATGCCATTTCCTCTTCACAATGGAGAAAAAGCCAAAGATATTCTGTTGATATGAAAATACACCAACAGTAGTTCTTAGACCGCCATACCTATCTTACTCCTTTGCTGACTCCATTCTCCCCCGAGGTCTTTAGGGATGAGAGGAAGCACAGTAACCTACTGTGTATATTCTAATGACTTTTCCTTATGTGTCTTTGGAAAAACATGTGGGACCATAATTGCCTTCATTCTTATTTAGACAAACCTCCCAGGGTGAAATCTTCAATTACAGTTTGTTGGTTTTGTGTGTTTGCTTATCTCCTTTCTTTCCAACATTCAAGAGGACTGTGACTTATTTTTAATCCTAATGTTTCTTCTCCATTACTGTTTGCTTCTAGACTTCATTATTTCAGACCTTCCTCAGATTCAAAGCCCAAGGGGTCTATTCTCCAATTCCAGACTCCATTGCATTCCATTCTATTATATTAGCTAACATTCCTACAACACATTGAATTCTCCAAAGGGCTTTTCTCTCAACAATCCTGTGATTTGGAGAGAATAAGTCATTTTATCCCCATTTTTCAGATGATGAATGTAGCTTCAAAGGAGGTAAGACAGATGTCCACATTTACCATCATAGGAAGTATCAGAGCCAGGACAAAAAGCCAGGTCTTCTAATTCCAACTTATTGAATTCCCATTGCCTCTCTACCTTGATTTTTTCATTATACTAGACTGTGAGACTGTGATACTATGAGACCTAGAATCAAAAGGAGTTGAATTTGAGTCCTCCCTTTGACTGCCACTCACATTCCGGTCCTGGACATGTTATTTAACCTAATAAAATACAAATTATTCTGAGTGCAGAATCAGAAAAACTGCATTCAATTTCTGTGCCTGCCATTTACTATTTGTGTCACAATGGACAGATCACACAACCATCTACACATCTGTATAACCACCTGGGTTATTGATTTAACCCAGGAGGTTGAAGAGAATGAGACTTAAAACTTGGAAAGTTAAAATATGAACAAATCCCTATGAAAAAAAAAAACTGTGACCAAAAAAGTAGGTGAACATGATCGATCATTCAACAAAAATTTATTATTTGTTTAAAAGATACATGCAGAGTACGTAGAAGGTAGACATAGAGCAGAAGGCACTTGTAACTTGGAGGGGGAGGGGACTGAGAAAGACCTGTGGGAGGTGATGGTTGAGATCAGAAGTAAAGGAAACAAGGGATTCTACAGACTGGTGAAGTAGTGTTTCATCAAAGAGACAAGATTCATTGGGAGTCCATGTTGTATAGAAGACAAACGGTGTGAACAGAGAATCCATTCACACACACATGCATATGCACTTATACATATGCACACATGTACACAATACTGTTATGAGCTCAAAGTCTACATCATTTAGGGAGTATTAATCCTAGAATGGAAAAGAAACAAAATACCAATGAAAAAGTGAGCATTACTAGATTAGCATTGAAAATCAAAACAATCAGTCAAAACTAATCTATAAACTTCAATAAACTAGCGACTTGTCTAAACAGCATCCTTCAACTTCATGCTTATCAAGTGATATGCCTATCAGTTAAAAATTCAAGCTCTCACTCCATTTCTCAAGGGGACTCCCTCTCACAACCATCTGGCAGAGGCTTTACCCTTGAAATTTTATTTCAGACCCTTTTGGATTTTATCGAAATCACACTGAGTCACCCTTTATCCATGAACTGTGATCTATCATTAGTTATTGATGGAACCATCTACTAAGCTAGAATAGGAGACCTCTTTAAGTGTTTGTGGACAATGTTAGGATTTGGATGAGTCCCAGATAAAATTTTAGGCATAGTGAATTATTGTGAAGATGTTGGGAAGAGAAATAATGAATCATAAAGTCACAGGTAGTGATGCTAATCCCAACAGAGAGCTGAATTTTGAACCCAAACAAGCCTAGATTACCAATATAATAATTGTTTATAATAGGAGAGATAGAAGGGGCTTCAGAATTCACCTAGGCCAACATCTTAATTTTTAAAGTTAAGAAAGTGAGTCCTAGCAGAATCAAATTATTTGCTCAAGGTAACTTAGGTAACAAAGAGGGCTTCTGTGTATTAAATCTAGCTCCTTCAATTCAGAATGTAGCATCCTTTGCATTGTACCATAATGCTTCATATGTATTTGAGCATTCAAGGAGTCTAAGGACTCAAAACAGGCCACTTGTTGGTACAATTAGGACTTAATGGGATATTGTGGTAAGAGTGGTTCTAATAGAGTGGTAGGAATGAAAGCCAGATTGTAGTGATTTGAATGAAGGTGTAAGTCAAATCATTTAATGGAAACTATTATTTCTAGTATTTGCATGGTGAAAGAGACAGAGCAGAGAACTATAGATTTTAGAATGGGGACAAGGGAGAATTTCTTGTGACAAAGGATCTGAGCATGTTTTCAGTGCCCCTAAGTAGGTGAAGAGATTCTAAGTTAGTCATTTATGCCAATTTTCCCCTAAAACAAAGGTCAATCCCTATAACAAAAGTATACCTATGGTATTGTGGCTCTATGGTTATGAGTTATGGGGTGTTGGAAAAATTGAAATTGAAGATCAACTAAAGGGCAATGGAGAAAATACATAGTGTGCATAATTATGTTGCAACATTACAAATTAAGAATGATGTGAAGAATGAAGCAAGAAATATCATCAGAAACATGAATAATAAAAAATACAAACACAGGGAAAAAAGACACATCATGAAGAAAGTACAAAGGATGGATAAGTAATATGCTCCATTTGTCTCCATCAAAGACTGTGAAGGATATGGATGAGGATCATGGAGGATGTGAGATACTGTGGGCTTTGCCTGTGAGAAAGTATGAAGGTATGAGAAAGAAATTTAGGCAAGTAGATGAGTTTGGCTAGAACATAAAAGTAATACTATATCCATTTTAGAGATGTGGAAACAAGCTCCTAAGAAGACTTGCACATGTTAACATTTAGTAAATATCTGCGTCAGGATTTGATCTCATATTTCTGGTTTCTCACCTAACCTGATATCTACTGTTCTATGCAGCCTTCCAAGACTTTGCACATTGTTCTAACAACAAGGTGTGGATGCACTGTACAAGGACCAGACTTGTTTGTGGTTCATCCTTCATTTTGAAGAGGACCGATTACATGATAGGATGATGTCTTAACTCAAAATGATCTGTAAATTGAAGTGAGGCAGACTTGTTGAAAGTTGTCAGTCTAATTCTATCTTCCAGAACTGTTGAAGTCCAGAGGCAAAATGAAAGTCAGGATAGACTGGAGATGACCCAGGTTGCAGTGGAAAACTTTGATGTCTGCAATGTCTGACCAAGTTCTAAACACTCCATAGTATCTCTATCAGTCACCTGCATGGTCACTGGAATGAGTTGTTCTCATATACCTATTCCAATGGGGGAAGACTTCACATCCTTGAGGAAGACATTCTCCTAACTCACTGAGGGATTTAAAGTCTGCCAGTTACCTTCAACCTGGCTTAGCCCATCCACTGAGATAGTATTACCAGTGTGTGGCCACTACACATGCTACTGCTTTTAAGAGCCCCAGGTAAGAGTTGAGTAAAGGCTGGACAACAAATGTGGGTAAGCATCCCTGAAAAGGGTTCAGCAAGTCCTTACACCAAAGGGTTAGTTCTCCCTGAACACCCGTATGCCTCATCAAGCTAGGCACATGTCTAGGAAGAGATGTCACCAGAAAGGCACTGAAATAAATCATGAGAAAGCCATTGGTCAATTTTGTATGACCCTTTCATGCTTCACCAGAGATGAGGAAGGGGAAAAAAGAGGGGCAGACAATACTAAGAATGTAACATTTGGTAGCAAAATTACAAAAATGGAACCTTGTTCAATGACTAGTACACCCAGTGATTCTGGAATAAATGGACCATATCCATCTTGGCATTATAGTTACAAATAAAAATAGGTAGCATCAAAAACAAACCAAACAACAAATACAAGAAACAAAAAAAAATTGAAGTTTTAGAAAAATGGAAGGTTAATGCACAAATTTTCCTCTGAGAGGTAAATAAAGGAATTTGTTTTAATACGGAAGAGACAGCAAGAAATGGCTTTTCATGTGAGGCATATCCCATCTGAAGCTAACCATAGACATAATTGCAACTGATGTACCAGGAGAAGAAGGAAAAGGAGGAAGAAATAGAGGTGGGGAATCAAGGGAAAAGGAGGAGGGGAAGAGATGGTGATGAGGATGATCAAGATGAAATATCCCCATGGGGAATATAGAAAATGTAGCAAACTGAGTCAACATATTTCTTAGCATTCTATGATTTCAATAGGAAGGTAAGTATGGGAAGAGAATGTGAAAAATATTGGCTGTGATCCAGAAAGGAAGAATTTGAATACTTATATACTACTTGGAAGTTTCACATTTTTCTTTCAGTTTATAAATATCTATCCCCTAAGAAGTATTAATTTTCTTATCCTATGGTAATAGATGCATATTTTTTGGAACAAACACTATATAAGATTGTGAACAGAGCCTCTGACTCATTGTGATATGGATTTTGATACTTAGGGGATAAAAGTTATATTGATTTCCCCTCCTGAATGAATTAGGTCTAGAGGAAAGTGTCATTGCCTTTTAAATGAAAAACAAAAATAGCTTAGCCTCTGTGGGGTAACTTACCATATTTGCAACTTAAGGATTTCAAGCATGGTAGGTCAAGCTCTCTGAAGGAGAAAGAAGTGTTAGGGCCATTAATTGTTGGCTTTAAGTGGAATTGTCTTTGAAAAAGGTTAAATGTAGGGCTCTGCAATGGTATGCCGTTTTCCGGGGAGGTGGGATAGGAGGGAGGGAAATACAGTCTGTCTTTTACAATATATCTACTATGTTATTGTTTTGCATTAGCCACACATGTACAACTGAACTGCTTATCTTCCCAGTAAGGGTGGGTGACAAGGGAGGAAGGGAATGAATCTGAAATTCAAAGTTTTAAAATATATATATATATACTATTTTACATGTAATTGAGAAATAAAGTATACATGCACTGGGAAATAGAGATCCAGTGGAAAAGTCAAAAGGGGTATGGGAGAAAATTGGGAGAGAGCAGATTGGAGGAGGGGATATCCTGCGGGACTGCTATTTTGGGGCATTGGGTAGGTGAAAAACGGGGAGAAAATTTACAACTCAGAATCTGGCAGAAATGAATGATGTAAATCAAAAGTCAATAAAGCATTTGAAAAAACAAGAATAATAATAAAATAAAATAAAATCTGAGCTCATCAGAAAGTTTAAAAAATGACTGAACAAAAATAGATTAATCATAATTATTTTTGAGAGGCACCCTAAATTCAGAGAGGCAACATAGTATATGGATAACAGGTAGCAATGCATGAATTCCAGGCCTGCCTCTTACACATAATGGAAATATAACTCTCATCAAACCACATTACTGTGAAGAGTTTTTGTTTTTGTTTTAGCAAGCAGGTTAAGAGACTTGCCCAGGGTCACAAAACAAGTAATTGTCTGGAGCTGGACTCGAATTCAGATCCTCACCCTAGAGGGCTGGTGCTCTATCCATTGTGCCACATAGCTTACCCTATCTGAAAAAATTTCTAAGCAGAAGTTCAAGTTTCAGAGAAAGTACTAACTTGTCTTGGTAGAGAGAGCTTTCTAATTCAAGTGTTTCCTATAT
The DNA here is from genome assembly GCF_028583685.1 of Petaurus breviceps papuanus. Lineage (NCBI taxonomy): Eukaryota > Metazoa > Chordata > Mammalia > Diprotodontia > Petauridae > Petaurus > Petaurus breviceps. The sequence continues at coordinate 514,890 of NW_027186458.1, read as the reverse complement.
CAGTGAAAACCACAGGTCCAGTCCTTTTAAATTCAAGGAAATTTTATATATTGATATCACATAGATTTTAAGAAAAAATATTTGACAAAATAGCTCATACTATTTTGTGAGAAAAAATAAAGAAGTATGTATTATACTAAAGAGAAGTTATTAATTAGTCAACATCAGTTTGGTAAGATGTTCCCAATGGATTACCTTCAGGATCTGTGGTTAGTTCTGTGGTATCTGAGATTTTAATCAATGGTTTGGATCAAGGCATATAATAGTACTGTCACCAAGTCAGCAGATATCACAAACCTGGGCAGGAAAGCTAATATTGTGAATGGCAGCATCAAAATTCTCAAATAATTTTGCAGGGCAAAAAACTGGATTCAGTCTAATATGATGAAATTGAATAGCAAAGTCTTGCATTCGAATGAAAAAAAATGAAGTTTACTATTTCCAGATTGGGGAAACATGGTAGTACAGTAGTTTGTATGAAAAATATTTGGGGTTCTTAGTGGAATGCAAGTTCAATATGGATAAAAAGTACAATGGATTTGTCATAATCTTTCAGTAATCTCAAAATACACAAACATACATACACTAACTTCCGTGCCTTCTGTGATGGAGAATTCACTATCAATTTTAGCTGACATTTATAAAGTACTTTTTATGTTTGTAAACCTCTTACCATATATTATCTCATTTGAACCTCACTACTATCTTTTTCTGTAGGTACAGGTTTTATATGAGAATGAGAAAGGAGAAAAATCAAGAATTCAAAAGGTTATATGATTTGCTATGGTCAAAATACTGATAAGTTTCAGAAAGTGAATTTCAGCCCATTTTTTCAAGACTCCCAGTGTAGTACACTAGTATTCATGACTACTGTGTAATTTTTCCTCTAGTTTATTAATAGAGTTTATAATTTCTGCATGTTGTCTTCTTCATACTGTATTTAATTACATTCATTTTTTGAAGAATGATGATTGGGATACAGTGAGTTTCTTGGTTTTTGCATTAACAATGATTGGAAGGAAATCAATTGAAATCATGGATGTGTTTCAAGCTCACTGAATGATTAAATATCTTTCTCCCCCACTAAAAACTGAGTCTCAGTGTTTGGGGAGTTTGGATGGGTAATTCTCCAAGGGAGGTTACTGATCTACTTTATTTAATTTAAATGATAAATTGAGTCTACAACTTTTTCCAGTAGGTAGAAAAATTTAAGAAGAAAATAGATTTCTTATTCAAATTATATAGTCATGTTTATGGCAGTCAGTAAAATTTTCCACTGAATATTAGACCAAAGCACAATAATCATCATGAAATAAAATCTCTATTTTTGTCCTCTGATTTAAAATGATTGATTTTCAGAGAAGCCCTCACCAAAACAAAATACATTCTTTTTGCCATTGCTAGTGCAGGTTTTGACATCCTCTACAACTTCAACGGTATTTTTAGGCTGCCTATGAATGGCATTGTGCTGTGGTGTAGAGAATGATACTTTAGCGCAGACCTGCACTGGAAACTGCCCATTAGTCCCAGCATGGTGACTGTGCTTTGTTAACAGATTGGGAGGCCAAGGCTGCCACCAACTGAAAACTATATATTTTTTTCTTTATCTGCATGAGGAGATGCAACAACTTTCTTTTCCTGTTACTCTAGTGCTAAAACATAACACGTTTCAGCAACAAGGGAGGGGAACTGCAAGCAACAGGACACATGAGGATGGCTAAGGGAGTCAGTATTTCCTGGCTCACAATGCCCGGAAAGGCTTTGCTTCATTTTCAATGGGGCCTGGATGCTTTGATATGCCATTGTTTGAAAGCAACTATACAAGGGTTTTAGCTGAAGTACCATATTATGTTAGTTAAGAAAAAATAGGACCAGATGAATTAGGCAATAGCTTTACATGATAATTTATTTTAATTAGTGTTTTTAATTATTTCCCTTCATTTGGTTTGCAATTAAAGCAAATTTGTTTTATTTAAAGATCCCATTTCCATATTTTAAATGAGTCTAACTTTAGAAAATAGCAAACTGTTATTAACAATACCCATTTCCTCTTCCATAAGTATTGTTTACAACCTGGTCTGAAATAGAATGCACTTTAAGCAGAAACAATGGAATGTCTGTGATATCACAATTGCTGTGGATATGGATGTCCCTCAATAAATATGGTGGAAATCTTAGTGACAGAGAGTCACAAAATGGTCACTTCCTTGAAGTTAGAGCAAGGAACCTTTTATTTTTTTAATTGGAGTCAGTTTAAGAAAAATGAAGAAGCAAAAATGTGTCACACTTTTACAAGTTGTCTATGCCATACTTGTCTTATTACTCTTTGTCCTAGAAAGCAGAATGAGCAGCAAAGACTTCATGTATGAAAAGCATTCATTAGGCACTTACAGTATGCCAAGAAATGTGCTGAGTGCTAAAGATATAGCTTACAATGCAAGAAAATCCCTACCCTCAAGGAACCAGGAACCATATTAAAAGAAAGGATAGAGACATAGAGACATGTTTTCTTTGAAAGATGTCATGCCATCTGCCCTAGTGACAGGGCAGATAGAGAGGAAGTGACTAAAAATGCTAGTTCAATAATGTGTGAATTATGGTTTGAGGTCAGGGACTAAATTAATATATTGGGTATTTTGAACTTGTGTTGGCAGGCTTACCAACTAGGATAACATGGCCCTAGGGTGGCAGTTCCACAGTTGAGTGGAGCATGTCACTCAGAGAATAGTCTCAGGAGATTCAGTGCTAAACAATGGGAATACAAAAACAAATATTAAATAATCTCTACTCTCATATTTTTGTTATTGTAATGGGAGAGAAAACAAGCATATTTATTTATTTTGTTGTTTAGTCATTTCAGTCATGCCTGACTCTTGGTGACACCATTTGGGCTTTTCTTGGCAAATATGCTGGAATGTTTGCCATTTCCTCCCCCAGTTCATTTTGCATTCAGGGTTACATAAATTGCCCAGGGTCCCACAACTAGTCTGAGACCACATTTAAACTGAGGTCTTCCTCACTCCAGTCCCAATACACTATCCACTGTGATTCCTAGCTGTCTGCCTAGAATAAACAGATTTGTAAATCTATTCAAGTATTCAAATGGATTTGTGATCTCATTGATTTGGGTGATCTCTCTATCAAGGTAAATTGCAAACTATCCATGAATACATTTCCCAGATGACTCCTCCTTATTCTCTTAAAAGTTCAACATAAGGGGGCGGATCCAAGATAGCAGAGTAGAAGCAGGACCTTCCCGCAGCTCCAGGTTCCCCCCTCCCCAATCCATGTAAAAAGGGGACTCTAAACAAACTTGGGAGCTGCAGAACCCACAAAATGACACAGAGAAGCTAACCTCCTGCTGAGGACAGCCCAGCAGGCCGGCAGGAATCCGCCAGCACAGCTCTCTGGGAGCCGAGCCCAGCCCCACACCAAGGCTTTAGCCCCAGGGCGGGCCTGACCAGCCACCTGCCAGAGGGACTCCAGATCAGCAGCAGCTGTGGCTATTTCCAGATTTATCAATACATAGATGCGAAAGACAAGGTGAGAGGCCAGTGCAGTCTGGATTTTGGGACCCAGTAAGTGGGAGTGTGTGGCTTTTACCCCCGGGGCAAGAAACCTCTGAGGCGCCAGCACAGCCAGCCAGCTTCACGTGGTGGCTTCAGCTCCTGGCCTACAGAGTGTAGGGGGACCAAGCACCAGTCTGAAGGGTAATCACTCTTGCTTTAACCTGCTTGGATCTGGATTGCAGTCTAGGATAGAGGTCCTGGGGTGTGTGTCCAGCTTGACAGAGCATGTGGAGACCTCAGAGAAGGCACCCATCTAATACCTCCGGCAGCTGAGAAAACCCCAGTGTTTGGGATGAAAACTCCCCTGTCTGGTGGCAGAGTCCTACTGTGGCAAAAAGCCTAGGGGTCAAATAACTGAGGGGTGACATGACCAGGCAAAGGAAATAAAGCAGATAGAAGATTCCAACATTACACTCCTATTTTGGGGACAAAAAGGATCAAAGCATGGAACAGGAGGAAAACAGTGAAGGCAGAACTCTTGCACCAAAAGCTTCAAAGGAAAATACAAGCTGGTTACAGGCCATAGAGTACCTTAAGAAGCAGATAAGAGAAGTGGAAGAAAAATTGGGAAGAGAAATGAGAACAATGCAAGAAAATTATGAAATGAGAGTCAACAGCCTGACTGAAGAAAATAATACCTTAAAAAACAGACTGACTCAAATGGCAAAGGAGGCTCAAAAAGGCAATGAGGAAAAGAATGCCTTAAAAAGTCGAATTTGCCAGATGGAAAAAGAATCTCAAAAGCTCAATGAGGAGAATCATTGCTTCAGAATTAGATTGGAGAAAATGGAAGCTAATGACTTTATGAGAAATCAAGATGCTGTTAAACAGATCCAAACAAATGAAAGAATAGAAGGCAATGTGAAATATCTCATGGGAAAAACCACTGACCTGGAAAATAGATCCAGGAGAAATAACTTAAAAATTATTGGACTACCTGAAAGCCATGACCAAAGTAAGAACCTAGAAAGCATCCTCCAGGAAGTTCTCAAAGAAAACTGCCCTGATGTTTTAGGACCAGAGGGCAAAATAGAGGTTGAAAGAATCCACCGATCACCTCCTGAAAAAGATCCCAAAAAGAAAACTCCTAGGAATATTATAGCCAGGTTCCGGAATTCCCAGATTAAGGAGAGAATATTACAAACAGCCAGGAAGAAACAATTTGAATATTGTGGAAACACAATCAGAATAACCCAGGATCTGGCAGCTTCTACACTGAGGGATCAAAGGGCTTGGAATGTGATATTCCGGAGGTCAAGGGAGCTGGGAATAAAACCAAGAGTCACCTACCCAGCAAAACTGAGTATCATGTTTCAGGGGAAAATATGGTCGTTCAGTGGAATAGAGGACTTTCAAGCATTCTTGCTGAAAAAACCAGAGTTGAATAGAATATTTGACATTCAGATACAAGAAGCAAGACAAGCATGAGAAGGTAAACAGGGAAAAGAAATCATAAGGAACTTATCAAAGTTGAACTGTTAACATTCCTACCTGGAAAAACAATAATTGTAATTTATGAAACTTTTCTCAGTAGTTGAAGGGATTAGAAATATATATGTATATCTATATATGAGGGTATATGGGCATATGAGTATATATGTGATTGTGTGTATATATGTTTACAGGTATACATAGACAGAGGGCACAGGACCAATTTAACAGGAAGGGATGATACTTAAAAGGTGAAATTAAGAGGTGAGAGGAATATGAGAGGAGATGGGGAGAGACAGATTGGGGCAAACTATCTCATACAGAAGAGGCAAGGGAAAATGGCTACAATGGAGGGGAAGAATAGGAAGGCAAAAGGGAATGGGTCAAACTTATTCCCATTGAATCTGGCTTGAGGATGGAGTGAAATACACACTAAGTAGGGTATCTCACCCTCCAGGAGAATAGGGGGGGGAAGGGGACGAGAGGGGTAATGATGGAAGGGAGGGCAGGCTTGGGGGGAGGGAAGTTGGAAGCACCCACTTTTGAAAAGGGACAGGATCAAAGTAGAGAATAGAACAAGTGGGAGGTGGGATAGGAGGGAGGGAAATATAGTCAGTCTTTTACAATATATCTACTACGTTATTATTTTGCATTAGCCGCACATGTACAACCTATACTGAACTGCTTGTCTTCCCAGTGGGGGTGGGTGGCAGGGGGGGAAGGGAATGAATCTGGAATTGAAAGTTTAAAATCAAATATATATATATATATATGAACTTTATATATATATATATTTGAACTATATATATATGTGTATATATATATATATATATATAATGTTCAACATCAAAGTGTTCATCTATCATTCTGTAGGTTCCCTTCCCTTTCTATTGATATCTTGAGTATACCAGTAGAGTATTCTGATGGTCAACTGGTCATCCCTCATTTTTGTTATGTGATCAACACATACTCTCTTTCTCTCTTTGACAACATTTTTCATTTCTGTCTTTCTACAGAGTTCTTCTGTGGTTATATATTGCATCTTGTTTGCATCTACCATGCACCTTTCTATTCATGCTTTGATACTCTTATTTATTCACTTTATAGTGTGTCAGGTATCACTGACAAATAGTAACTGGTACAAAAAGGAGAAAAGCACTCCCCAGAGAAAGCCTTGGGGTTACCCACAGTTGGCATCATGATGTAATAATGAGTGAGCAAAGAAAAAAAATGTATAAATACATGCATTATTAAGGAAGAAGAAAACACTGAGTAATAAGTGAGAAGGCAAAAGTTTCCTATAGGGGACATACTATGGAAAGAGCTTGAAAGAATCCCAAGAGAGAGAAGTAAAGAGACAAGAACATTGGGGAAGAGAAACAGAAAATGTAAAGCCAAGGAAGTAGGAGATTGCTAACCAGGACCAGGAACAGTGACTTAGAAAGTTTGGCTGAAATGCCAAGCATATAAAGGAGTATAATATGATACCAACCTGGGGAAGTAGGCATGGATTAGATTTTGAAGGACTTTCCATGACAGAAGTTGTTTGTTTGTCTGTTTGTTTTTCATGAGCAGGGAAGTGTCAAGGTAAGAATTGGATTTGAAGAAGATGATTTGGGAATGAATAATGTAAAATAAAAATTAATTCTTATTTCATAAACTTCTCAAATTTCATCAGTAAGAAAACATAGTTCTCCATTTCTTTCCATCATTACACTCATTTCCTCCATTCCCCTTCTTTTCGTTCCACTACTCTAATATGAATGATAATTTCAAAGATCATGTACCATTCTGTAACAAGAATGATGGGAACAAAACCATCTACTAATTCTATCTTCCTGTATTTCCCATTGTTTTTAATTTATGCTCTAATTTGAAGCTCTTTCCAGACTAATGGAGGGCACTGCCCTCTGGAGTCAATGAGAACCATGATTCATTTCATTCTGATGTGTTGTTTAGTTGTTTTGTTTTTTTTTTTAGTCATGTCTGACTCTTTGTGTCCTCATTTAGGATTTTCTTGGCAAAAAATACTAGAGTTGTTTGCCAACAAATTCTTGGTTTTTTTTTCCTCCTCTAGACCATTTTCCAGATGAGGAAACAGAGCCAAACAAGGCTAAGTAACTTTTTCAGGGTCACATAGTAAATGTCTGAGGATGGAATTGAACTCAAGAAGTTGACTCTTCCTGACTCTAGGCCTGGCATTCTATCCCCTGGGATACCTAGCCGCCCCAAAATTCTGATATAGAATACCCCAAACATAACAGGGACACACAGTTCTTGCAGTGTGCTTTATCACACTCCCCCAAATTATGGAAGAAATAGCAACCGCACACTTCCAACAACTAGTCTTCAAAAAATTATCAACTTCTAAGTCCTGTGACTCATGATCCTGTGACAGACACTCAGATCTATTCACTTCTGCTTGAAAATGGAGAAAAGGAAGACATAGAAGGCCAGGATATCTCCAAATCTCACACAATTGTTATAAGAACTGAATAGTAACCCTGGGTCTAGAAAACAGAATCTTATCACTGGGTAAACTCTTATACTTTAAAACAGAACACCCCAATGGTCTTTGAACCCCATGATACAAAGTAGAAATAATTTTAGTTATTTCTTTTGCCTCTGAGAAATTACTCTCCTTACTGTTCCACAAAACTGTCAAAACTCATTGAAATATTTTAATAACATGGCAAGAACGACTGATTTTCCCTTTCCCTAGACCAAGTTCTATGCCAGGATCAGCTGGCTCCATCCTTTCCCATCCCCCTTTGGAAATCTTTCGTAAATCAACTCCATTTAATTTGAGTAACCACATGCCTCAGGGGGAGTGTGAGGGCATGGAGGGAAAATCAGGGAAAGAAAGCATATACTTCCTTGATCTCCAAAGTCTAGCTAGGATAGGGAGAGAGTAGATTTGAGTGGGAGACATGCTACCCTGGTGCAAATAGATTTGAATAGTTCAAGGTACAGAATTTCCTATTCCCCCCACCATTCCAAATCTACCATGTAAGTCTTAGTGTTGTGGGGACTGGGTTTAAAAGGAGACAGGAAATACAGTTTCAAGGGGGAGCTAGCCTGCTCACATTCAATAGCAAAGTTACCTGTTTTTTCTTGAACCTAAGGCACAAGGCCAACTCAGTACTTTCAATATGGGAAATATTAAAACCAAAGAAGACTTTGGCTGCTGTGGAAATGTTTAGACTGATCCTTTGGGATTGTTCTGAAATGTACTTAATTAGATATATAAGTCCTATATGAACTCATGCAAAGTGAAGTGAGCGGAATCAGGAGAACATTGTACATAGTAACAGCAATATTTTAAGGATGATCAACTGTGAAAAACTTGGCTACTCTGACCAATACAATGATCCAAGATAATTCCAAAGGACTCATGATAAAAATTCTATTCACCTCCAGAGAGAGAATTTAGGGACTCTAAATGCGGATTGAATCATTTTCTAACTTTATTTTTCTGGTTTTATTTTGTTTGTATTTTCTTTTGCAATATGTCTAATAAAGAAATATGTTTTACCTGACTTCCCATGTACAATCAATTTCAAATTGCTTGACTTGCCAAATAGAAGTGGGTGGGTAAAAAGGTGGGAAGGAGACAATTTAGAGCTCAACTAGAAAAATATTTTTACATATAATCAGGAAATATTTAATAACATAAAATATATTTAAAAAGCAAACATGTAATACCTACATATGTTCACACATACAGATGCCCAGAGTCTCTGGGATGACCTTCAAGGTTATCTAGTACAATCTAAAGAAGAACAAGAAATATCCCTATAGGATGCACAAAAGAAGTTTTACTTGAATACTTTGAATGATGCAGAATGCACTGTCCATTAGAGTAGTTCATTATACATTTGAGTAACTCTAATTGATAAATTTAGTGGTCTTTTCTCAAAGCACATTCTTCTTGTCCCATCATTTGCAACAGTAATCTACTTTTTTTTTCCTGGATTTTCACCCTTTTCTGAGCTTTCTTGACACTGCTCTCTCCTTCTTCCTTTTCTACCTAATTAACTGTCCCTTACCAGAATATATAACCAAAATATATAGAAACTTGTGCAGAGTAATAACCAGGTCTGGCAAAAACATGTAAGCTTAGAAAGTGTCCCTGGTTTCAAGAAGTTTATAATTTAGCCAAAGTTTGGTACTAAAACAGAAAACTATTAAAATAAGATTTCCCCTCTCTCTTTTTCAGGAATCCTTAATCTCACCAATGTGGGTATTTACTCATAAAGTGTAGATTATCACAATTATATACTATTCCAACAAATTCCTCTCCTGCTTATCTTCTACCTGTGTTCTCCTATAAATCTACTACAGTGGATAACCAAAGGCCTTATTGCAAACTTCTTGATATTAAATGATATCAAGGTAAAATCCAAATGGTCTTCCAACATGTCTGACCCATGATACAGTGCAAAACATTAAAACAATAATAAGAATAGGCACTACAATTTCATTGATAGACACAATGCACAGATGAGGACACTTTCAAAATATATATAGAATGAGGGATGTCCATCAATTGGAGAATGACTGAACAAGCTGTTGTATATGATTATTATGAAATACTATTGTTCTATATGAAAACTCTCAGAAAAACCTGGAAAGATTTATATGACCTGATGCAAAGTGAGATGAGCAGAACCAGGAGAACATTGTATAAAGTAAGAGCAATACTCTATGATGATCAACTGTGAATGACTTAGTTATTCCTAGCAATACAATGATCTAAGACGGTCCTGAAGGACTTATGATAAAAAATGCTATCCATCTCCACAGGAAGAACTGATGGAATCTGAATTCAGATTGAAGTATATTGTTCTTTACTTTATTTTTCTTGGAGATATCTTTTTGATATGTAATTTCTTTCACAACATGACTTTCATGGAAATAAATAAAGAAAAAAATATTGAATGATACCTTAATTTCAATTTATAGTCTTACACAATTGCCTAGAGCATATAGAAGCTATGATTACTTAGTATCACACAGCATTTATGTACTACAGATGGAATCTGAACCAAACTTTTCCTGGGTCTGTGGTCAATTCTTTATCCACTATGCCACTCTATGTTTCACATTTACATGATTCTTTTAAAAATCTGTCTACAAGTGCTTTTACCCCTTCACTAAAGGAAGGACAAAAGAAAATAAAGATTTCTGTTGGAATTAGTCATGGCTTTGGTGCCTACCCAGTGGTCTGAACTGAATGATCCAGTCAAGAGTAGTTGATTTTAAAAGTCCTCTAATAGTGGGACACACCAAGGAGATAGAAGAAACGGTAGAATGGAAAAACACTTATAGGTTCTTAGCCCAATGTGTGGCACAAAGTAGTTACTTAATAAGTTCTTATTCTCCTTTCCTCCTTTCAGTTCATCCCCCACTAAGAATAGCATATTTACTTCACTCTTTTGCAAATGGGATTTGATAAAGTTTTGCTCTTTCATGAAAGGATATTATAAGGCATGAAAGACTAAGGAAATGGCCACATGACAACACAATGGGAAGAGTAAGAGGTTAAGAACCAGAGGAGTTTAAATTCCTCTTTCTCCCATGATAGACTTTATATACAAATAAGTGAGAACCTATCTTAAGCCAGTAAGCAAGCAAGAAATCAGTCTTTAGAATAAGGGTGAACAATCCTCTAATGTCCTTCAAGGAAATGAAGTAACATCAGAAAGGACTTCTGTTCCAATTGGCTAAGAGATCTCATCACACGTCCAAAGTCATGTCTAAAAACATCTTTAGTTAAAATCAAAGAATTTCAGGTGGTAGTGAGCCTAGAATTTCAGGTAAACTATCTAAGAAGTAACTACTTGGGGGGAGAAGGGAGGGGAGACTTCAGCTATATAATTTACATAACTCTTTTCCACATTTGCTGGAAGAGGACTTTGTGAGCTTCAAAAAGTATAGTAGGTTTTGGGGCTGTCATATTCTTATCTGGGTCATAGCAACATCTCTTCCAGATAGAAGCACCTGGAAGCTTTGTAAGAATAGGAAGCCAAGGACAATCTATATGAAGATTCACTGTGTTCAATAGGAAGCTCTTGAGTGCCAGGACAATCCAAAAATGAAAATAGTAGGTCCTAGAAACAGGCATTTTCATGGATTAAAGTGCAATATTTAAAAATAAGAGTACCTCAATGGTCTTCAAACTTTGTTATTACACTAAGTAGAACAAAAAATTCTAGTTACTACACCTTCTAAGTAGCTAATCTTCTGACTGTCCCACAGATCCATCAAAAAATCTGCTGCAATGGTTTCATAACATGGCAGAGAGAACACATTTTCTTTTGCTCAGCATGCCAGAGTTAGCTGAAGTATTCCCTCCATTCTTTCCCTTGGAAATATTTCTTCATATGTCATCCCCATTTAAGTTGAGTAATTGCATGCAGTTCCTTCATGGAGGGAAATAGAGGCATGGAGGGAGATGTAGGGAAAAATGATGAGTATACTTTCTCAAACACCAATCCCATCTTGGAGTACTGGTTGAGGTGTGAGTGGGAGATAATAATCCTTGTACTGAGGAAGTAAACAGTATTGACTCACCATGAATGAATCTAGGACTAGAGAAAGGGACTTGAATGTTTAAGAAAAGGGATTTTCCAATTCCTCTTTCCTTTGTTTGGGGCAGGTAAGAGGTGCAGTGGATAGATCACTGGGTTGGGAATCAGGAAGATTTATCTTCCTGAGTTAAAACCTGTCTTCAGATATTTACTACGTGTATGACCCTGGACAAGTCATTTAATCCTGTTTGCCTCAGTTTCTTCATCTGTAAAGTGAGCTGAAGGAGAAAATGGAAAATCATTCTAGCATCTTTATGAAAAGATCCCCAGAGGAGTCATGAAAAGCCAAATGTGAGTAAAAACGTACAACAGCAAAAATAACTTTCCTTTTTTCCCCAAATTTACCACATGAGGCTTAGTACTATGAGGATCACATTTAGAAGAAACCATTTATTTTGTTTGTGTTATAAAACACCTTATATATTGGTAAAGTGATAGGAAGGTTTAATTAGCTAGTACCTTGGGGAAATGGGTACAAACCCTCAGCTGGACGATAGTTGAGTTGTGTAGAACCCTGGATTAATTTAACAACTTTAGAGAAAGTATTTTCCCTTGAATGATGAAGTCAGTAGCCAGACTGAAGAGAATTAAAAAGAGAACAAGGAGAAAGAAAGAGGAATCCTCAATTGTAGATCATATTCTCAGGAACCATTCAAAGGGAAGAGAATTTAGACTTTTTTTCGGTGAAATATGAGAGAAGTTCTCAGTTGAAATGGTGGGGCAAAGAGTAGTCTTGGGAGGTCTAAGGAGGGATGAAAGTATTGGAAAAGTGTTGTGGTAATTTGACTCAATTAGTGAGGTGTGAAAAGATTGCTTTCTCACAGTGAACAACCATTTGAGACTATATTTTTTCAGTGAACCTAAATAGCAAAATTTCATGATTTTCCCCCAACTTCTCTCAGTAGCATGTGAATAAGAGAGAAATAAGTATAAGATGGGAGAAATTGAAGAGGGGGTCATGGTAGGGCAAGATCGAGGATTGGCCCAAGTTCTCTAGAGATGAAGAGGATATAGAATGGAAGTGGTTTACTAAGCAATAAATATGGGAAGTAGGGGAATATGTCTACTAAGGTAGAGGTAAGCCTGGAAAGAGCTGAGGAGTGACCAAAGATTATGCTCAGAAAATAACAAAAAGAATTCAGACTTCATAAACATGGAAGTGAAGTATTTGTGGAAATTAGATTCAATTAAATTTCTGACTTTATCATTCAACCAAACTGCCACCCCCCAATCTAACTGTGTTCTCTTTAATAGAATACTAATAGGCTTTTGCTTAATTTTCTTCATTTGTAGCCTCTTGGCAGCTTTTGATACTGTGGGTCACTTTTCTCCTAGATCTCCATTCATTAATTCCTAGATGTCCTCTTCTTTTCTTTCTTTTTTTTGGGGGGGGGGGCTGAGGAAGAGGGCATTTCTCCCTTCTGCTTTTGTTCCTACCTTTCTGATCACTCTATGATGTAAAGACCCTGGCCTCCTTTCTCTTGCTTAAACAAGACACTCCACCTTCTTGTTCTGTTCAATTTTTAATAGCTGTCCGCGTTTGTAAATATTTTCCCTCCTTGTCTTCAACTACAGGGTTTCTGGATGTTCTTCATGTATTAGACAAATCTCACTTTCTACAGTGAGCCTTTCCCAGTTCTCCTTAACTCTCTACAATTACCTTTTCTCTGATAGCATTTCTAATTTACCCTGTACATAGCTTGTTTGAAAATCGTTGCTTCCACACCGCCTCGCTCATCAGCTTATAAGCCTTTTAACGTCAGGGAATATTTTTGCCTTTCCTTGTATTCCTAACACTCAGCACAGTGCCCAGAACTTAATAATAATTTCTTGTTGATTTGACTAGTGATACAGCTGAGTGTCAGGAAGGGGGGTGCTGTAAAGGACAAAGACAGTATGAGGAAACCACCCATCACCTACCGAGAACAGAGGACAATGGCGAATGTCGAACAATGGAACACAGACTTAGGAAAGAGGAGTGTAATTGGGGAGGGTGGGCACTAAATGCCCCTGGCTCTAGTTGGGGCCCTAAGTAGAACAGTCCTGTTGTTACTGTTTGTCCCTCATTGAGGAGCGGCACGATGACATCAGGAAAGTGATGCCGTGTCACTTTTTTGAACAGGAAGGCTGTTCAAAATCACCAACATCACTTGGTCCTCTGGAGTCATCTGTACCCAGTGGCAAGATGTAGATCAGGATGACTGGAGATGGCCTCAGATGCAGTGGAAATGTTAGATATTCTTATTCTAAAGGCTCATGAATACTTATAAAGAAATCTCCCAAGAAAAAGTGATTTTTAAATGGCAAATCTTAGAACTCCTACACCATTAAATTATTTCAGAAAAATAATAACAAATGATCAACAAGAATTTCTGAAGCATCTACAATACACAGGGATGTTTTCTTTTGCTGTTGTTTTTATTTGTCCTTAGCTCTCAAAAGAGGACCATGATATTAGGGAAATGATGCCTTGACTTGCAAGTGAATTGGACTTAAGTGAGTGATTGCTCTGCAAGGTCACCATCCTCATTTTCTTCTCTGGAGCCATCTGGATCCAGTGGCAAGATATAGATTGGGACAATTGGAGATGGCCTCCAGGACAGTCCTATAATTCAACATGATTGTACATGTCTTTGAGAAAGGGCTGCATTCTAGACATGCTGTTATTTTCTATGGCCTCAGATGTAGGTCTGAAGTGTTTTCATTAAGTTGTCAATTAAACTACTGTTTCAAATCTTCATAATCCATTTACCTTTATGAGGAAACAAGGGACTACCCTCAAAGAATGTTAGATAATGGAGCCTCTAAATCTTCTAAGTAAGAGAGACAAGCCATTGAGGTGCCCAAAGTGTTCATAGGGCTTTATTTGTAATAAAGGTTTCTTTCCTTTATTCTTCAAGAGTTCTAAAATCACAAAATTTATAAATTGTGCTAGAATAGCAATACAGACACACAACTGGTTTTTAAGAAAAAAAATATTGAAAAGATGTCTTGCCCAAAGTGGAGAGAATAAATTTATGACCATCAGATTAATACATAAAATAGGCAGAAAATTTCATTTAAATATCAAACTCAAAAAGATAAAGTATTTTTTAAATGAATGACAATATTTATAAAATAGAATTAAGTACAGACTTAATATTTAGTTTTATTTAAATTCTGGCTCCCCAAAGAACTTGAAAACAGCTGTATTTGTTGATCTAATGTTACTTTGTAAGTCTGAACAGACAGACTAAGAATCATTAAAGTCCCATGAGCGCCAGCTGTAATCTCAGGAAAAGTGGTTGGCCACATTAAGTACTTCATCATAGTGTCTTCTATCATCTGTCTGAAATGGATTATTGGAATGAGAAAAGGATTTATGAGAAAAAAATCTGAAGTATTCAATTTTCTTACTAACTTCAGATTTGTTATGTATGCCATTTTAGGACTCATAACCAGGAGGATTTTTGTTTAGTAGCTATTCCATTGGAGGTAATAGAGAATGGAATGAATTCTAAGCTTTATCTGACTTGTAGCCTAAATTTGGAGAGGTATATTGTAAAGGATTTAGACAAATAATAGAAACAAATGGTCTAATATTTTGAGAGGAAAGTTGGCAAATGAGAATAAGACACCCTCAAGTCTCAAATTCTTGATGACAGAAGTAGAAACGATCCCAGTGAGAAAGAAAAATGGTAATTGCCTAAACTCAGTTGCATGGGTATGCCAGGACTTCATCAGCAAACTTTGATTAAAAAAATATGACTCTGCTCCATTCATAAATCAAAATAATTCAAGATTCTTTAAAAGAACATAAAAAAAAACCTTGCTCAATGATCTGCCTATCAGAAACATCAGATATGGAAGAAAACACATTGTTTGCTCATCTGATATTTTCACTATTATGATATTAAAGCTAGGAAGGGATTGTTGAGAAATAGTAAGGTCCTTCAGATCCTCCTGAGATATTATTAGGCTAATTGAACCAATTCCTTGAAACAGTGCAGAGCTTCCTCAAGTCCATGTCTTAATCACTCAAATGAACTTGTCTCTGGCCATCTACACAAGAAAGATCAAATGGATGTAGACTATCTATTGTCCACATTACAACATGTATCTTGATGGGCCAATTATACACCATTTTCATCAGTAAGTACACCTGGGACAGTAGAGATTCACAATCAGTTGGACACAGATTTAAACAAGAAGAAAAGAATAGTTTATAACTGCCTTCAGAAATTTGCAAAGCTCTGTAAATGATCCCAACTCCACCCCCAACTTCCTTCAACTCTAATTTATGTACTGTCTTTCTTCCCCATTTGTATGTAAGCTCCTGTAGGGCAGGGGTTTTCTCTCTTTTAGTTTGTATTTGGTCTCTATTGTTTAGCTTAATTCCTTTTAGGAAGTAATTTTTAAAACAAACTTTCATTGCCTGCCATGAAAGGAAAGACTTTCCTTTATATACCCAACATTCTATCAATGTTCACCAGTGAGATATGAGCATAACTATTCAATTCAACAAATATTTATTAAATATCTACTATGTGCCAGAGACTGTGCTAAGTACCTTGGATAAATATAAAGAAAACAATCTCCCTCAAGGAGATTATAGACTAATAAGAGAAAACAGACAAAATCTGGAAAGGAACTGGGACTTGAGGGTAAACCTGGACTGGGATACCTTCTTCAATGGAATTGAAATGAAACCAAAGTACAGACAGAAAGGGGAGAGTGAACTGCAAGGTCCAAATCCTGCCCTTGATAAAGAAAAGCTTTGGGAGAATTTTAGTGCTCCACATTGCAACCCTGCAATTAGAAGGGAACAGAGGTTTAGGGCATTGAGGAGTTCAATATCAAAGGCTGAATTAGCAGGATGATAAGAAATGAAGAGATCAGCTTATCCTGGGAGGGCTATCTTGTTCCCTGTAGTTGAAACAAGCAGAACTTTTCATAGAAAGTAGACAATTAAGAATTGTCTATGGCAGTCTCTATATTTTTAATGAGTAGTGAAACAGAGTAATAGAGACATATTTAGAGACATGAGACCACAATTTAAATATATATGTGTGTATACATATATTTATATATGTATGAGGAGGGTGTTTGTATGTGGGGGGGGTATTTGTGTGTGATGAGAATTTCCTAAGATCAGGAGTGAATTGCATCCTTAAGGAATCATACATAGTAAGAGAAGATGGGCTGGTAACAAGACAAAAGCAAGAAATGACAGATGGACAGACAAAAAAGCTCTATTGGTCCCTTCCTTCATGATGTCAGGAGAAAGGGAGGAAGACTTCCAATATATTGGTGGATATAAAAATGACCAACATTGTAGGAGATGAGTTAAGATTCAACAGAAAAAGTGGGTATAGAAGCATTATGTGGATCATTAGAAAGAATATCCACATTGAAGAGATCACAGATCTATTTGAGAATGATTACAAAATGAAAGTAAAAAAAAATAGCTTTGATAAGACATGGATCATCCTGATAAATCCGGTAAGTCTGCAAGACTTAACTCTTTAAAGTCAGGAAAAAAATCTTCTTTGGTGATTGTGGGCATGTTCCTTGAGGAATTGTTAAGAAGATACAAAGAACTCCCAATGAATTTTCTGAAACTGGAGCTTTCCCTAAAATGACTGTTAGGTCAAGACTCAAGAGGATTGACTCATCAGAAAAAATTCTTCCTTTGTGATAGGTTATTAAAAAAGATAGTCTACTGGTGTTCTTTTTTGCCTTTTCTTTTTGTTGGGATCCTATAGGGAAGACAAAGAAAGGTGGGACTTGAATTTTCCCTTCCCTCCTTCTTGGAAGCAATTGATAGTGGAATGGACTTGATTATTTTAACTGAGAGAAGAGTTCATGAGAATGGAATTTCTCATCCAACATGAAAGTACTAGCTGGGAAAATATTTGAGTTTTTGGAAACACATGGCAGAAGCAGATATGAGCTTGTTCATGTAGCCCAAGAGGGAGTTCATGAAGAATGTTCCTGAACCTCAACCTCCCATATAGAGGAGACAGATTTAGCTTTTTGTGGCAGCAAGAATGAAGAATCTTGCTTGCTATCCAAGAAGAGAGATGTCCTAGAAAGCACCAATGTAGATGGTCAATTCATTACTCATTCCAAGTTCTAGACATTCCAAGATTAAGAGTTTAGGATCTTATTTCCAAAAGAGGAAAGGAAATTTCCTTAGGAGCATTATGTCTTAGAACATTATTGATTATATTATTGTTAACATGTCTCTGGGAGATGGGTAGCAAATCTATGATATGAGAATACAAAAAATCAAGAGTTTCTCATCCCCCATTATTAGTGTAAATGAGTTAAAATACGGCCTGATATCAAAGGGAAACTATTTTCCAGTATCTTTAAATTTATCCAGTACTTTGTTTGTCTTTGGGGAAATATCTAAACACCATAGGGCTTATAAATCGTGGAGGAGAGACTGTGTAGACTCCCTTTGAGAGAAATAGGGATGCTTTTAGATAGCAAAGTCCCCCTACTGGAAGCTCCTAGTTTGTTTCCATTCCAAAGTAGTTTACTGGCTAGGTGTTTAAATGTTTAATTTTAGGTTCACAGGAGCATTTTATTTTTTGCTTTTATATTTCTTTGAGGTGAATTAAAGATAGCTCTTTATCCATATACATTTATAACCTTGAATTATTATATGGGAAATGGGGCCCCCCATCCACATTCGTGGAAATCTAAAATGAACTATTCTCAAACTATCTTTGCAGTTTTTCCCAGAGTAAACTCAAAGGAACCCTAAAGAGAAAATAACATTGTTGAGTTAATCTTGAGCATCAGATTCAGTTTGTAAGACTCCAGAATCTTGTGGAACCCTTATCCATGGGTTCCAGGAGAGCAAAAGGGTATGAATACAAAAGTGTAGCATAGTCTTATGTAAACTGTCAGAAACACTAATGTTCAGAATGACTGATGGAAATAATGAATGCTGAGGACAATAAATACTTTTTAAAGCTATATTGTTTTCAGGAGCAACCTGAAGGAAAACATAGGATTGCTATTCTAAGTGTATGGATGACAAAAATCAGAAATATTAGGTGAGGTGCATACTCTTCCCAAATTCTAGTTTAAGATCTAGAAATACTGAATCAATGAGGCAAGTAAAAACAAGAGCAAAGGAACAAAATGTTTTGCTTTATGCAAATAAACAGGAAGCATATACACTGAAAGGTGCAGCTCTCCAGTTCCCCTGTGCAATGGATTACTCAGGTGAATAACAATATTTCATATGGAAATATCCACTACATAAGACACAAATAGCAAATTTAGCTTTTCTATACTGGTTTACACTCTCCCTCCTCCCATCCCCCCCCCTTCCCACTAAAAGCTTAATACATTTTCAACTTTTACTTTTGGAATTATCATTTATCTTTTTTTTTTTTCGTTTTCACTTATTCCTGACCATCAACTGAAAAAAGAAGACAAAAGAGGAGAAAAAAAAGGACTTTTTATAATGAATGTGCATCATCAAGATAAACACATTGGTAAAGTTGAAGAAAGGATTTTTCATTCTACACTTTGATTCCATCATCAATGCTTTGGAATCAGTGCTTTGGTCACTGAAATTTGTATTTTAAGCTT
Source organism: Petaurus breviceps papuanus (assembly GCF_028583685.1). Lineage (NCBI taxonomy): Eukaryota > Metazoa > Chordata > Mammalia > Diprotodontia > Petauridae > Petaurus > Petaurus breviceps. Next base: position 495,704 of record NW_027186458.1, on the reverse strand, counting down.
TGCAAGGTATGTCTACATGATTTTCTTGATTCTGTTCACTTCACTGTATCAATTCATACAATTTTTTCCAGGATTTTCCAAACCTATCAGATTCCTACTTCACCTACAACACAATAGTATCTTGTTAGATTCATAATACCAAAATATCTACAGCTATTCCTCAATTGATGGGCACCCTCTTTATTATCAGTTCATTCATATGTATGTATATATGGGCATGCACACATATATACACACATGAATATACATATAGTGTGTATATATGCATGTACACACATGCATTTATACATAAATATAAGTACTCTTTCTTTAAGGTATAAACCTTGCTATTTCTGGATCAATGTGTATGAATGATTTAGTAACTCCTGGGGCATAGTCTCAAATTGCTTTCTAGAATGGTTGGAATAATTTATTCATAGCTCCACTAACATTTCATCAATTGACCAATTTATCTGCTGCTTCTTCAAATAATATGATTTCGTTGTTGTTTGTCATTTTTCCAATCTGATGAGTGTGAGGCAGAATCTTAGAGCTGATTTAGTTTTGCATTTCTCTCATTATTAGTAATTGAGAGTCTTTCTTATTATGACTATTGATAGCCAGGATTTCTTACTTTACAAAGAGATGTTGTTTTTATCTTTTGGTTGCTTATGAAGTGGACAATGGTTTTTATACTTGTAAATCTGATTCAGTTAATTTTATAATTTAGGAATAAGACCATTATCAGAAAAATAATTGCTAAGATTTAACTCTAACATTTATTATTTTAACTTCATGTATTTTATTGTGCAAAAATTTAAAAAAATTAATTTTATATAATCAAAACTGTTCTATCTTTTGTGATCCTAGATGTACTTTGTTTATGAACTCTTTATTCCTATTTTTTTGCTTTTTATTGGAGGGAAATTGGCATTAAGTGACTTGTCCAAGGTCATGTGGCTAGTTTTTGTGTTAAGTGTCTGAGGTCGGATTTGAACTCAGGTACTCCTGACTCCAGGGCCGGTGCTCTATTCACTGTGCCACCTAGCTGCCTCCTGAACTCTTTATTTCTTAATGGTTCTGAAAAGTAATTTATTTCTTGCTCCCTTTTTTATAATAAAGTCTTTTATACCATATCAATTTTTATCAACTGCTTATTTGGTGATTATCTTGGCACATAATATGAGATACTGATTTAAATTTTTTTTTGGCAGATTGATTTCCAATTTCCCCCAAAGTTCGGTTGGAGGATGGGTCCTTATCCTAGTACCTGAGGTGTTTGTGTTTATCAAATGCAAGGTTGTGATATTTGTTTGCCTTTGTATGATATATCACAAACATGTTCTACTGATAGGCATCTTTTTTGATATTTGGAATAGCTAGGACTCCTTTCTTTTAAATTTTTCTTTGCTTCCTTTGTAATTCTTGGACATTTTTGTCCTCTTAATGAACTTAACTATTTTTTCTAACCTTATAAAATAATCCCTCAGTAATTTGGTATTACACTGAATAAATTAATTAATTTAGGCAATGTTGTCCACATATATTGCAATGGTTTTACCTATCCACTAAAATTAAAATTTACCTAATTAATTATTTAAATATATCTTTATTTCTGATTTTTTAAGGATTCTTTTTTAATTTTTTGGACTTTATTAATTTGTTTGTTTGCTTTTAGTGTATAAGATTCAGTTCCACAATTCCTTGGGTTTCAAATTTTTTCATGATCCCTCCCTCCCTCCCCACCACCCATAACAGCATACAATCAAGTATAGGATCTTCAAATACCTTCACATTAGACATTAGGTTATATAGAAGGATTTTATCAGATGGAATGAACAATGGAAAAGAAGAAACAAAACCAAAGAAGAAAAATTTAAAAAGATCAGGTAGTTTGCTTCAATCTGGATTCATACTCAGGTCTTTCTAGTTCTTTCTCTGGATGTAGACATCTCTCTCAATCATGAGTCTTTTGGGGTTGACTTATAACCCTGCATTGCTGAGAAGAGTCCAGTCCATCAAAGTTGGTCGTCAAATACATTGTGTCTGTAATTGTGTACAAATTTCTCCTGCTTCTACTCTTCTCACTCAGCATCAGTCTGTATAAGCTTCTCCAGGTAAATATGATGTCCATCTGCTCCTCGTTTCTTATAGCACAATATTCATGGTAGTGCATGTGTATGTTTACACACATATATTTCCATATATATGGATGTATCAATATCTATATCTGCAAATCTATATCCATACCCTCTGTCCTACAACTCAGGCCTCTGGGTCAAAAGATAAGGACAAGTCATTCATTTTCTTAGCATAATACTAATTTGCTTTCACTATTAGCTTTGTAGGGGAAAGTTCAATGGGAGGCTTTACAATTGCCCTGTGGACAGATAACACAACTCACCATTACTGGAAGGTCTTCTGAGAAAAGGACATGGGCAGAGCCTGGATATATGCTTCATTTAGCTTCACAGCTAAAGTTAAAGCAAAGATTGCAAAGAACTTGGTTAGGGCTTTCATGTGAAATTGTGTGTCTTGCTTAATAGACTCTCAGACATTTTATATTTGCTGTTTAGTTATTTTAATTTCTGTCCAACCCTTCATGACTCCATCTCGGGTTTTCTTGGCAAATATAATGAGGTGCTTTGCCATTTTATTCTCCATTTACATATGAGGAAACTGAGGCAAAGGGTATTAAATTACTTTCTCAGGGTCTCACAATTAGTAAGTGTTTGAGTCTTCCAGATTCTAGGTCTGGTACTGTATCCACTCTGCTCCTAGATGTCCCTGATTTTATATAATCTGCAAATATTCTAAATATGATTTCTCTTTGAATCTCTTCATATATACAGAATATACAGAAATAATGGTAATATACTGAAAAAATGATGATTTGTGTAGATTTATTTTGCATCCCACAACTCTGTGGAATTTATTGCTTCAATAAAATTTAAGGTGATTCTACAAAGCTATCTAAGTAAACGATCATATCATATGCAAAACTGGTATCTTTATCTACATTTTCCCTCTCAATTTATTTTTCTTTTCTTATTCCTCTAGTTAGCATTTTCAGCACTATCTATAAGGGCAGTGGTAATAATAGTATCTTGATTTTACCTCTGATCATGCTGGAAAAGCCTCTAGTTTATCCACATCATATAAAATGGTAACTTTTGGTTTCACATAGATACTAATTCCCATATTAAGGAACAATCCATTTATTTTTGTGTGTGTGCATGTGTTTTGTTTTTAATAAATTTAGCTTCTCCCTATTATGGATCTCCATGAATAAAGGCTAGGCATACACTCTAAATCATTGCTGTCATAGAGCCTAGTTAGCCTCCTAGGACACGAGCTTTCAATAGAATGCATTATCTCCAAGCAACAGAGCGAATTATGGGTTGAATAACTACTCAATCTTTTTTCCCCTCCTCTTTGCTCTTCCAAGCAAAATGAAGTATAGGTAAGAAAGGAAAGAGCAGAGATTGCTAGTAAGGAGAAGGACCATAAGATACGTGAGTAAGCAATCAGGCATTATCTTCCAACGTCAACAAAAAGTATTGGAATTTTGTGCTAGTAGCTACATCTACCTCCTTCAGGTCGGGCTTGCTTTTGTTTTTTTATTTGTTTGTTTTGCTTTGTTTTGTTTGCCAAAGAAAAAATGAAAATGTACTTGAAACTATTTTTCTTTTAGTTTCAGGGAACATGACTCAAATCAGTGACATATTTCTCTCGTTACTTTACTACAAAATCCCAGATTTGGAGAAGTCAGGGGCACATCAAACTCATTAACTACTGGATGAATCATTCTTTGCAAGGTAGATGGAGGATGTGAGAACTAACCCACTGGAGGCAATACCACGTCCTTACTGAATAGTCTTTACTTTCTATTGGTAAGTAAACTTCCTCTTATTAAATGTTAGATGAGCTATAAGTATTTCATTTTACTTGAATCCAGAGCCTCAAACACTGAGCTAGTCTCAGTCCAGCTGGGAGGTTGGGATTAATATAACCTAGTAATTTGTTGACCTCATGCTTTGATCTTGTTTTATGGGCATCTTTGTACTGTGAGAATACTGATTCAAGTCAGTTGCCTGATAGTTAATTTTAATATTGGGATAATATTAGATACACTCATTCAACAGTTAACAAAATGAATGGGGGAAAGATACTAAAAAAAAAACCATATTCATCAATGGCCCTTCATGTTGATTCAGCTGATTGAAGCTTTCCTGCCTGTGAGTTGCCCATCATGTTTGGCCAGCCAAGTCTCAGAGAAAGATTGACACTTCTCATGGCTGTTTTGTACTAATATGATCAGGAATAGTCTATTAAGCCAACTAAATCTCAAGAATTATTTCAACTTTTTTTTAATAAGTAAAACAGCCAAAAGACTCAACTTTGTTAACTTGGATAAGGATGGGTTTTATGATATTGCCACCACCACAATAGTGGCATAGACAACAATCCTGAAATCGATTCTCTTAAATTTGTTGGCCACATCATGAATTTGAGAGTGAAGAACACCTGCACCACCACCATCACCATCTCCCTCTTCCCCTGCCCACTTACAGCAGGTAAGCTCCAGGAAAATGTTCTGAAGATGACACTGAAAGGAGTGAAAGGCCAAGCTCTGTCCTGGAAGATCAAAACTCCTTAGAGTTACCTATATTATGACAGCACATATACACCCACAGCAGGAACTTACAGTGGCTTTGGAATACTCTCTAACAGAGGAGTTATCTGAAGCAGGCCAGTGTTTAGGCCCTAGCCAAAATATACTTAATAGACTTGGGGACTAAGGGAAGATATTGTAGAGAGGATCTCCTTCTTCTTCTTCTTCCTCTTCTTCTTCTGCTGCTGCTGCTTCTGCTGCTATTGCTTCTGTTGCTGCTGCTACTCCTGGAGAGGAGAAGTCAAGGAAATTGGGGTTAAGGGACTCGCCCAAGGTCACACAGTTGGCAAGTAGGATCAAGTGTATGAGGTCAGACTTGATCTCAGGTTCTCCTAACTCCAGGACCAGGTCTCTATTCACTGCACCACCTAGCTGCCCCAAGGAATCTTGCTTCTTAATGACAGAAATGAGGGGATACTTTCTCTGTATGACTGCCCAGGAACTTGCTATCAAGGTGGTCAGGACAATGCTTGTGGGATGATGTAGTACAGCTTTGAATGGTTTTCCTTAGAGATAATACAATGAGAATGACAATTGTTGATGTGATTGAGTGTTTTTCAAGCTGTTTATTGAGGAAACAAAATCTTCCTATTTTGTGTGGCAAGTAACAAGAGATTTAGCTAAAGGTGCTCACCAGATTATACTTTTATGATATGTTGCTGAAACTGTTAGAGAATATTTCTTTTTTCTTTATAAGTCTGGTGATGATAATGGCACAAGAAGAAATAAAAATTATGGGATTGAAAATTTAAAGGAAAATAAAGTGGTAAATGTGAGAGAATTGAAATGCCTATTAAATGATGTCAAAATGGAAAAAAAAGGATCTCTCAGCTCTAATTTTCACAATGTCCCCTAAAGGAATTTGCATACATTACAGTATCCCAGATTATTACTTTTATTGATAAATGCATATGGGGAGGTAAAGATTTTAAGTTGTTACAAGGATAATCAACATTGTTTTAAAAATTTTGAGGTCACATGGCCAGTTATATTGTTGTTTTCTCAATGTTTTCTTCTGTTTGCTCAATTCTCCATTCTCAGTTCCTAATTTAAAACTTTGTGCCAATGATAGCCTCCACCCCACCTTCCATTTTCTCTTTGATGGGATGGTCAATATCACATTCAGTCACAAGGTCAATAAAGATTTATTAAGAATCTACTACAGGCTAGGCCCTGAACCAATCACCTGAGTTACCAAAAAAAAGGAAAATGTTTAATCCAGTTCCTAATTTCCTGGGCTGCTTCTCCTGGTTCCTACTACCATGGCATGTCTCAACTCAGTGTGCTTGCAGGCTTCAATTTCCCCATCTGGGTTCTGAGATCTTCCAGAGATTTATGGTTAGGACACTACATTTTCATGCATCCCACCACGAGTGTCCATTGTCAAGGCACTGTTTGTTTCTGGTCCGTGGAAACACCTGGTCAAGGTACTGTGGTCTTCTGACCATAAAGGATTGTCCTTGGTAAGAGCACTACTGTGGGTTTCCATCTTTGTTACTTGAACTCATGTGTGTTTCTCTGGAAGGGATGTTCCTCTAGTATCCTCAAATTTTGCTTGTCTTTTTTTTGAACTCATTAACTCTCTCTGTAAATGTGCCCCATTTCAAAATGCCCTATTTCTGTCAAAGATACTTCTATCCTCCTGATAACCTAGCGTGATAATCTTGGACACATATTTCAGTCTTACTTTTACCTAAATGCTCAAATTTTGACAGATCCACCAACATAATGACTATTTTTTAAAATTTTAATTATTTTTGTCTTTATTAATTTGTTTGTTTACTTTTAGTTTACAAGATTCAATTCCACAATTCCTTGAGTTTCAAATTTTCTCTCCCTCTCTCCTTTCCCTTCCCCCGTGGCTGCATACAATCAAGTATAAGATCTGCAAATACTTTCACATTAGACATTAGTTAGGTTATAAAGAAGGATTGTATCAAATGGAATTAACAATGGGAAATAGGAAACAAAACCAAACAAGAAAAAGACAGAGAGAAGAAAGTTTGCTTCAATCTGCATTCAAACTCTGTTCTTTCTAGCTCTTTCTCTGAATGTAGACATCTCTCTCTATCAGGAGTATTTAAGAGTTGATTTATAACCCTACATTGCTGAGAAGAGTCCAGTCTATCAAAGTTGGTCATCACACATATATTGTGTCTGTAATTGTGTACACATTTCTCCTGTCTCTGCTCTTCTCACTCAGCATCAGTTTGTATAAGTCTCTCCAGGTAAATATGAAGTCCATCTGCAACTTGTTTCTTATAGCACATAATACTCCATTACATTCATATACCACAACTTGTTTAGCCATTCCCCAATTGATGGGCATCCCCCCTTAATTTCCAATTTTTTGCCACCACAAAAAGAGCTGCTGTAAATATTTTTGTTCATAAGGGTCTTCCTCTCACTTCTATGATCTCTTCAGGATTCAACGCTAGAAGTTCCTGGGTCAAAGGGCCAAACCTTCTTCTCATGCTTCTCTTGCTTCTTGTATCTGAATGTCATGTTTTCTATTCAGCTCTGGTTTTTCTTCAAGAATGCTTGAAAGTGCTCTATTCCACTGAATGTCCAAATTTCCCCCTGAAACATGATACTCAGTTTTTCTGGGTAGGTGACTCTTGGTTTTAATCGCAGCTCCTTTGACCTCCACAATATTATATTCCAAACCCTTCACTGTAGAAGCTGCCAGAACATGGGTTATCCCGATCGTGTTTCCACATTATTCAAATTGTTTCTTCCTGGCTGCTAGTAATATTCTCTCCTAATCTGGGAATCATGGAATCTGGCTATAATATTCCTAGGAGTTTTCCTTTTGGGATCTTTCCAGGAGGTGATCAGTGGTTTCTTTCAACTTCTATTTTGCCCTCTGGTTCTAAAACATCAGGGCAGTTTTCTTTGAGAACTTCCTGGAGGAGGATTTCTAGCTTCTTTTGTTGATCATGGCTTTCAGGTACTCTAATGATTTTTAAATTATCTCTCCTGAAACTATTTTCCAGGTCAGTAGTTTTTCCCATGAAATACTACACATTACCTTCTATTCTTTCATTTGTTTGGATCTGTTTAACAGCATCTTGATTTCTCATAAAGTCATTAGCTTCCATTTGCTCCAATCTAATTCTGAAGCAATGATTCTCTTCACTGAGCTTTTGAGATTCTTTTTCCGTCTGGCAAATTCAGCTTCTTAAGGCATTCTTCTCCTCATTGCCTTTTTGAGCCTCTTTTGCCACTTGAATTAGTCTACTTTTTAAGGTTATTTTTCTCAGTCAGGCTGCAGCCTCTCATTTTGTAATTTTCTTGCATCGTTCTATTTCTCTTCCTAATTTTTCCTCCACTTTTCTTATCTGCTTCTTAAGGTCCTCTATGGCCTGTAACCAGCTCGTATTTTACTTTGAAGCTTTTGGTGCAGGAGTTCTGACTTCACTGTCTTCCTCCTGTTCCATGCTTTGCTCCTTTTTGTCCCCAAAATAGGATTCTAATGTTGGAATCTTCTGTCTGCTTTGTTTCCTTTCTCTGGTCTTGTTGCCCCTCAGTCACTTGACCCCTGGGCTTTTTCCACAGTAGGACTCTGCCACCAGACAGGGGAGCTTAGAAAACCAAATGGTGGGTTTTCTAAGCTGCTGGAGGTATTACATTGGTCCCCTCTCTGAGGTCTCCTCATGCTCTGGCAAGCTGTACACACACCCCAGTACCTCCACCCTAGACTGCAATCCAGATCCAAGCAGTTTTAAGCAAGCACAATTTCCCCTCATATTGGTTGCTTGGTCCCCCTACACTCTGCAGGCCAGTAGCTGAAGCTGCCACGTGGTGCTGGCTGGCTGTGCCAGCCTCTAAGCACCTTCTCATCCTGGCAGCAAAAGCCATGCCCTCCCACTTACTGGGTCCCAAAGTCCAGACTGCACTGACCTCTCACTTTTTCCTTTGCATCTATGTGTTGATAAATCTGGAAATGGCCACAGCTGCTTATCTGGAGTCCCTCTGGCCAGTGTCTGGTTAGACCAGCCTTGGGGCTAAAGCCTCTAGCTTACAAGGGCCTGGACTTGGCTCCCAGAGTGCTGCACTGGCCTATTCCTGCTGGCCTGCTGGTCTGTCCTTAGTGGGAGGTTATCTCCTTTGTGTCATTTTTATGTGTCCTGCAGCTCCAAAGTTTGTTTAGAGTCCCCTTTTTACATGGATTTCGGGAAGGTGGAAGCCAGAGCCCCTACTCTGCCATCTTGAATCCATCTCCAACATAATGACTCTTGTATTAAAACTTTTTTTTCCCTAAATCTCATAGATTCCTCTTTCATTCATATTTTCCATTCTTAATTATACTATCAGAGTCGACATATTGGTCTCCTTGCTTCTAGTCTCTCCAATTCATCTTTCACATGGCTGCTAAAAATTACTTTCCAAATTTCTATCATTGACCAATTAACTCCTTAGCAAACCAATCAAAAAATAAAAACAAAACAAAACAAAAAACAAAACTAAGAAAATGTGTAGGCAGCTTAATATAATGAGTAGGTAACTGAACATGGAATCAGGAAGATATGGGTGAAAATCTCATCTCATACACTTATTGTCTGTGGGGCCAGTTCCTTTTCTACTCCACACTCCTATTTTCATAATCTGTGAAATCTAGGGGCTAGGCTCAATGGCCTCCAAAGTCCCTATCATCTTTAAATCACCATTAATCTTCAGGCTGAATTTGTGGCACTCCCAGACCTTCTGTATCATGCCTCAGAAGCTCTTCAATTTAGAAGCTCACTCTAATCCTAGAATTCGCTAACAGGAAGTACCCTTCCTGCTATGGCCTTTCTCTCTAACTGGATGGCTTGTCCCAGAACTTCCATTTTAAAGAAGGCATTCTGTCACTCTGTGTCTCTGTTTCTCTCTATGTCTCTATCTCTGTCTTTCTGATCATATCGGTCTTTTTTTTTTCAGTATCTTTCAACCATTTACCTCATTTCTTCAAATAAGCCACTAGCATCAAAGATTAGAGTATCTTCTTTAGAAGTTCATCCATTTCTATCCTAATCTCCTCAATTCACATTCCAAAGGACATTCTATTCCTTTGTAATACTCTTGCAAAGTCACTCAAATGCTTTGCTTGATCTTTCATAGGTTTATAAATGTTGAATTTTCATTCTTAACAAGTTGTATTTATGACGTGCCAATGTGGACATAATGGTTCCCTGGGGTAACAAGTTATTATCCCAGTGCTCTGGGAAATTGGCTCTGAGATTTTTAAATAATATCTGGCATTTGATATAAAGCAGTTCTATGATTCCCAATAGATTTACTCTGAACTTTCTTAAATCATTCTTTTCTCTTTGTAAGGAATAGGCCATATATTTGAAATGCTGTGGTGATTAAAAAACATCATAGTATCATTTTCTATAAATCTTGTGTTTTAATTAAGTACCACAAATTAACATCACAAATTAGTGAAGAGTGGGAAGGATGATCTACATTTTTCACCAATGAAAAATAAATATATCATTTTCTTTGTATAACTTTATGTCAGAATACATAATGAAGAAGAGAAAGCTTATGATCAGGAGTCAAGCATTTGACTAAGAGAGCTATTAGTAGTAACATAGTCTACAATGTAGTAGTAGTAAGAGGAGTAGTAGTAGTAGTAATATAGTCAACTATGAGTCTAGTATTATGCTAGGCACTAGACATACAAAGAAAACTAATGAAAACAATGCCTATTCTCAAGTAACTTAGTGTCAGATGCTACTAATCACTGAACTTGCTTCAACCAGATGGGTACTTTGTTTTTGTTTTTTAATCAGACCTACTTATACATCAAATATTTTATGAATGTTTATTCTCAGGATCTTCTAAGCATTCTCTCTACTCACATTGCCAAAATTTTAATTTGAGTTATCATTACTTCTTGTTTAGACACTTGCAATAACTCCTAATAGGTATCTTTGTTGTAAAGTTCTCCCCTCTCTAAATCATTATCCATTAACTGATAAATTGATATTCCTAAATTTCAGGTCTTACCATAATCTTTTGCTAGGTATGGATTAGTATAAAATCAAATGTGTTTTGCTGAACTCATTGTAGACCATAACTTCCTTTAAACTGTCACCCACTAGTGATTATTACTATATTAGTGAGAGCCAAGTTTCTTCTATGTACCCTCCTCTTCCATCTTTCATTCTCATAAGTAGAAGGTATCATTTATTGACCTTGCTATTTCCAAAGGTGGTTGATATTGAGGAAGGCTATTAACAAACTCTTATTGGTAAGTTGATGATACATATCATATTGTTCAAAACTTAACTAAACAGACCGACTCCTAATGTATTGGGAGAGAGGTTATTAACATTTTCATTTTTTGAAAAAGTGATGAGGTTATATTAGATGATCTCTGAGGTTAGTATTAAGATTCTAGGAAAGACGGCAGCCGGGTGATACAGTGAGAAAGAGCACTGGCCCTGGAGTTGGGAGACCTGGGATCGGTTATGGCCTCAGATACTTAGCATCCACACAAAATAACTGGCCGTGTAATTTTGAGCAAGTTACTTAAACCCAATTGCTTTAGAAAAAAGATTCTAGGAAAGAGGAGATGTTTGAGTGTAGCTGCAATGATTTCTCACTCACAGGATTCTATGTTAATACTTGTATTTCCATGATTACCATCTTTATCTTTATTCTCTACTTTAGCCAGTATGGTATCTTCAGTCATAAAGATGGAACTATGGAGAGTACACTTTGTATTGAAAATGAGAATGAGAAGGAATTATGGTGCATTTTGTTTCTATATACAGCCAGAAAAGGAGTATTTCTGTCTCCTCACCACTTCTTGGCATCTATCTTTCAAAAATTCAAACAAAATTCATCAAAAATTCAACTTTCAAAATTCAATAGCATTTTCTGGTGTATCAAACCACTTGTGCCATTCCTGGTAATCGTTCCTTCTACTCTCTTTGTATTTTTTATTTGCCTATTTGTTTTCATAGAGTTTTTCCAATGAGGATTTAAACTCCTTGAGGGTAGGAACAATTTTTGTCTTTCTTTGATCCCTAATACTAAGCAGAGCATATGGTATAAGGTAAATGCTTAATAAATGTATGTTGATTGATTGTTTAATTGTTAAATTAGTAATCTATCACCAGTCAAACTGTGTTCCAAATTGACTTTGATTTTTTTTTTCCAAATTAACATCACTAACATCTTTCTTCCCTTTATTGTACAATTTTTTTTACAAAAATGTTAATTTCTTCCAGGTTTTCAGATATCTTAGAATGATTATACTGTAAAATTTCAGAGTTGGAAAGGACTTTGGGGATTATGTAACTCAACTCTACCCTAAGAGAAAATTGGATCTCAGAGAGGTCATGTGACTGCTCCAAGATGACCTGCAGCCAGATCTATCCCTGGAGCCCCAGCCACCTCTTTGTTTTGTAATTTTTTCCACACAGCTTTTCTCTCTAACTTGTGTATGTAACTTAGAAAAAGTGAGTGACCCACTTCAGTTTATCACTTGGAGTTTGCTTTTCTAACAAGAGAGCATGAGTTTGTATAATTCTCAAATTAGCAAATTTGAAATGACTGTGGAAAGTTATATTATTTAAAAGTTAGTTAATTAATTTTCCTGGCCTAACTAAAAATGTCCTTATGCCATTCCACCAAGTTGTTCTTACCAAATGTTTCCTTATAAACAACTTTCTCTAGTAAGAATCTTGGAATGAAAAGGAATTCAAAGTTGTTTTTTTTTTTAATCTAACTTTGATATAATATAGGATTTCCTTCTATGTAATCATTGACTACCGGTCACTTAAGCTCTACTTATACACTTCCAGTATTTGGAAGTTTGCTGCTATATTTGGTTAACTATTCCATTGCTTGTCCTTTCCTACTGCTAGAAATCTTTCTTGTTTTGAATCATAATTTACCCACCTAAAATGGTTCACCTATCCTATCATGTGAAAATAAGTCTTGATTCCTCTAATATATAAAAAGAAATAATTTTCATAACATTTCTTAATCTTTATTCTATAAACTTGACACAATTTGGAGGGAAGGCTTGCTTAAATATATATCACCTCTATAATAAATTAATTTGGCCTGATATTATTGACACTATGTTAAATTGAGAAGAATTTCATAGTTCTGTTATCTAAGCAGTATATGTTGTGCTGACATTATGAAACAACTCACCTTAATAATCTATTGCTAATGAGAGGAAAAATTCCTCAAAAAAATCTGATTATCCATATAAAGAAACCAGATGTCATTGCTTAATTCAAATAGCTTTAAGGTATCTTCTTCCTAGCTGCCAATTGTTGCTGACCAAATGTCTAATTCAGGGAGGTGTCCAAAAGATATGGCAAGGGGCTCATTGCATCAGATAAGTTAAAGCATCTCCACCATCTAGACCACCAGCTCCACTGAGATCCTGGTGGAACTATCCAAAACCCTGGGTATATAGTGTATATATAAGTATGTGTATATATCTATAGATATAGATGTACACATACAGGTATACATATATATGTACACTATTGCTGGGCCAAAGGGCAGGAAAAATTTAGTAACATTTTGGCCTTAAATCCAAATCACTTTCTAGAATGACTAGATTAGTGCTGCTGCCCTCATTTGCTATTCCTCACAAAATACACTTCACCTCCCTACTCTGAGTATTTTCAAATGGGCTACTCTAATGCCTGTAATTCTCTCTCTTTTCACCTCTGCCTCTTGGCTTCCTTTAAGTCCTAGCAAAAATTCTACCTCCTGTATAAAGCCAGCCCTGGTCCTCCTTAAAGTTAGTGCCTTCCCTTTGAGATTATGTCCAATTTATAGAGCATATATCCTGTTTGTATATAGTTGCTTGCATCCTGTCCACCCCATTAGATTGGGAACTCCTTGAGGAAGGGACTGCTTTTACCCTTCTTTGTGTTGTCAATTCCTAATAATTCCTGACAAATAGTAAGAGCTTAACAAATGTTTGGAGTTTTAATTAACTTAATATCTATCAATTTGAGCCAAAAACTAGCATCTTCAGGATTGATGTGACAAATTAAAACTTAAGGAAAATTACTTTCCTATTGGTACAAAAGATGGGTTGGAGTGTGGAAAATGTAGAAGAGGACTTATTTGAACACTATGAATCAATCTATCAATAAACAAGGAGGCTGGCACGATTGATGTCTGGCACAGGAAGAGAAGTAAAGTGAAAATGTGGTGATTAGAAAAGTCTTAGCAACCTGAAGTCTAAGATATTCGGTGGCATGTTGGGGGCAGAAACAATATTTTAAATGGCAAAAGAAAGAGAAGGTAAGGAAGAAATTGGATAATAGGCCATAGACAACTCCCGCTCCCTCCCCCCCAAAAAAGCAAAATGATGTGTCAGTGGAGATTGAAGGGGAGTAAGAATAACAATGGTATGTGAAGTATGTTTATATGTGTGTATGTCTGAATGTGCATACATGTATAGGTGTGTGAGTCATTTTAAGATTGGTTGGAACCAAGCATGTTTGTATTCTGAAGAATATAGTAATTTTGGAGATTTGAAGAAGAATGAGATGGAAGAAATGATTACTTAAATAGAATGGGAGTGGAGAAGAGAATTAATTAATTGTTGAAAAGTATCTCTTAAGCAGTTATTATGTGCTAAGAACCAAAGATATGAAAGGAGACACAAAACAATAGTCCCTGCTTTAAAGTAACTTTCATTCATTCCCCAAGTGAGGAAGATAACATCCAAAACCGAGTGGTGTTAATGGGACAGACAAAGAGCTCAATCTTACTGAGGGTTTGTCATGTCAAAGATATACAGGTTGGAAAGATGTTCAAGGAATAGAGAAGTTTTCATATACAATTTTCTACCAAAAAGAAAAAAATAGAAACAAAAGTTTACATACATATTTAATGCCACAAAATTGAATTTGAGGTAGAGAGAATGTAAAAATACATTGTCAATGTTAATGATGACAATGATGATGGTGATGAAAACTCAATTTATTAGTGTTTTAAATTTTGCAAACTTGTTCACATGTTTTCTCTCATCTTATCATCAAAGCAGACTTCATAGGTAGCTATTCAATAGCATTCATAGGATGCTATTATCCCCATTTTACAGACGAAGAAATTGAAGACCAAAGAGGATAACAGGTGCTTAATAAATTCTTATATGATAAAATTGAATTTAATTGGATGAAGACAACTCTAGCCCTAATGAATTCAAGGGTTAGGAGATTTGGGGGACTAATCTCAGATATTTTCTTTTGTTTCCCCCTTTCCCAACACAATCTGGGCTCACAGAGACTCAAAGTGGATGAATGCTTTCTTTTTGCTGCTCTGCAGTGGAGAGTCTCTGAAATGCTTAGTGTTTGTATAAACTGTAGAAACTTCAAAACTAACCTCTTTGAGAGTTTATCTCAATAGGCAGCGGTTGGTGGTCTCCTCATTTTTAGTCACACTCCTCACTAGCTTTAAGAGTAGGGGCTGGCCACCTGGACTGTCTTCTCAATTAGGTGAGTCTATGTACTTTGGAAAAGTAAGATTTAAATCAATAAATCTTGATCTTCAGATCTTGGTTTAAATTTATAAATAAGTTAACAGTTTGGAGTTTTGGGTTCCCTGCTGTCAGATCTATGCCTGGCATTCTCCAAAAGCTCAACTTTCTGTATGAAAGCTATTGTTATAAAGTATTTAGTCCCATGGAATATCCTGCCAGTGGAAAGTTGGATTGCCACTTTAATTCAGTAACAGATTAAATGCACATTTCTTTTAAAGGGATATTTGAGTATTGGAGGATATTTCATTTCTTCTGCTTTGCTGCTTTTTCCTAAAAGGTTTCATTGTTTGTCTCAACAAAGAAGGAAACCTTAGTATGTGTGGAGTTATTTTTCTTTCTTTTTATTTTCTCAAAGCAAAAAAAAATAAGGAAAATAATCCAAACTGATCTTAGCCAGACATTAAGAAGCTAAAATTGTAAAGCTAGGTTTTATTAGAAAGGGATATGTGAATTTTGAAATATAAAACTGCATTCTTACCTGTTACTGAGAAATCCTTAAGGGAATTCCTAAGAAAGTGGGAAGAAATTGAGTAGCTGGTGTTCTCTCTCTCACCAATGCAAAATAACACAAAGGCATCAAAGAAATCATAACTTCTATATTTATTTCATATGTGTTTTGTACATAGTGAGAGACAAAATGATGAAATGGACAGAAAATGAGCCCCGAGGTTAGGAAAGTCTGAGTTTAGGTCTCACAGCATAAGCCAGTTGTATGTCCCCGGACAAGTCACTTAACCTCTTAGTGCCCCAGGTAAGTCTTTAAATGTTTTATTTGATGATTTGCCAATTGGCATATTTTGCCTTTACTTACATTCATGTTTTCTTCCCCTCCTAAAATATAAGCTTCTTGAAGGGAAGCTTTATTATTCATAGTGCCCTGCACCTAATGTTGTACAGCAGAAATAATGCTCAACTTTGACAACTAAGCTCTGAGTTCAAAGCCCAGTTCAGCCACCATGTGACTTTATCTTTTGGGAGCCTTGATTTCATCTGCAAAATGACAGGCTTGGTTTAGATGGCTCCAAAGTTCCTTTAGTTTTGAAATCTTTGATCTTCTGACATAGGAGACAGTAAATAAAAGTTAAACGAACTGAATTGATATATCTTGAATGACAATTCATTTTTTTGTTATTGCTTTGTAAATGATAAAATTTTATTACCATTAAGCTGCCATAAAATAATAACAATGATGATAAATCATATTGTCACTGGTTTCGACAGCTCTTACTAAATAGCCCATTTATCTTTCTTCCACATAAACAGAAAAAGGCAAGTAAAATATTGTTTATCCTCCTAAATTCTATTATATTTTTTGGTAGCACTAAAATTTGCAGACACCAATAATTAAAATTTCAAATTCCATTTTTGGCCCTTCTCTCTCCTCAATGTCTTCATCCAATGAGTGACCAAATCTTATAAATTCTGTCTCTATATCTCCTAGATTTAACTTTGTCTGTATTCCAACTAACATTGTTCAAATTCAGGTATGTTTTCTCCTATTCAATTGACTTCTTATGGCTCCCTGATAGCCTTTCTTATGCTTAAATCTAAATCTGATTGTGTCATTTCTCTATAGACAAGCTTTTGGTGGGTTCCCACTGTCCAGAAAAAAATATAATCTATTTATCTTGGCATAAAGTTTTCTTCTGTACAACCTGATTCCAAAATACCACTTTATCTATCTATCTATCTATCTATCTATCTATCTATCTATCTATCTATCTATCTATCTATCTATCTATCTATCTTCTATCTATCTATCATCTATTCATCTATCTATCTATCTATCTATCTATCTATCTATCTATCTATCTATCTATCTATCTATCTGTTTGTTTATTACAAACTTTTGAAACACCAATAAGCACAGATATTTCCATATAAAATGAACAGATATAAGGATTGCATGTGACACTGTGATGTATTGATATATACTTTCATTACGTCTATAAACATATATCTATGAATATATACATGTGTGTTTATGGGTCTGTATGTATTATCAAGAAAAACACATTCAGTGGTAGCTAGGTGGCACAGTAAATAGAGCACCAGCCCTGGAGTCAAGAGAACCTGAGTTCGGTTCCAAAACTCAGACACTTAACACTTACTAGCAGTGTGACCTTGGGCAAGTCACTTAACCCCAATTGCCCTGCCTCCCCCCTGAAAAACAAACAAACAAAAAGACACGCACACAATGGCTATATTTGAAATGACATCAACATTTGCAAAAGTCCTATTTTTTCTACCAAGTGATGGGAAGTATAATCCATAATTACCCTTGTGCCATCACGATTTTGTGATGGTTATTCAAGAGATGTTTCAAAGTTACTGATAGATTCCATTTATTCCTTTGAAAATTGACTGTTCATGTTGTTTGATCATTTTTATATTGCAGAATGGCTTTTGTTCTTATATGTGGTCAGAAATTCCTAGCATATGGTGACTTCACATGCTTATCATAGAAATTTACAATAAAGACTTTTAACCTAGTGAATTTGTTTTCTATTTTAACTGCTTCAACTTTATCCAAAAATTGTTCATTATTATGTAATTAAATCTGTCCATTTTACCTTCTGTGATCATCTCTATCTATTGTTTAGTCCATCACTTAATTCTAGCTAGAGTTGTGAAAATTATATCCTTTCCTGATACTCTAATTTGTTTATGATATGACTTTTTATATCTAAGTAATGAATTAATTTGGAACTTGTGAAGGTAAAATGTGTGAAATGTTCTAAATCTAATTGATAAGCTGATTTGCAGCTTTTTTAGAAAATTTTTTGAGTACATGTCATAGGAGCTGGAGTTTGTTGGTTGATCCAACATTATATTACAGGGTTCATGTTTTTCCACTTAATTGTACTTTTTTCCAAGTGCATGTAAAGATAGTGTTCAACATTCATTTTTTGTAAGACTTTGAGTTCCAATTGTTTGTCCTCCCTCCTTTCTCTCCCCCCCCTCACCAAGACAGTAAGCAATCACATATAGCTTATACCTGTATAATCTTGTTAAACATATTTCCACATTAGTCATGTTGTAAATTAAAAAGAACCAGAAATAAATGTAAAAAAACACAAGAAAGAAAAAATGGAAGACAAAAAATGTAAAATGAACATGTTTCCATCTACATCCAGACTACATAATTCTTTCTCTTGATGTGGACAGCATTTTCCATTATGAGTCTTAGAACTATCTTTGATCATTGCATTGCTGAGAAGAAATAATCTATCATAATTGATCATTGCACAATATTGCTGTTACTGTGTCCAGTGTTTTTCGCACTTCACTCAACATCAGTTCATGTAAATCCAGGGTTTTCAGAAATCTTTTCTCATTTCATTTTATTTCTGATTTCATTCATCATTTTTTTTTATATCAAGACAATAATATTCCATTACATTCACATACCACAACTTGTTCAGTCATGCTCCAACTGATGGGCATCTCCACAATATTCAATTCTTTGTAAAAAGGGAAACTAATCTGTTCCATTAATTCAATTCAATATTTTTTAACTGATATCAAATCATTTTGATATTTTTTGTTTTTGCTTTGTAGTAAGTTTGAGGTCAGGACTACTAAGCCCACTTACTTCCTACTCCTTTTTTCCTTAATCTTCTGTCCTTCCAAATGAATTGTATCACTTTTTACTAATTCTTTAAAGTGAATCTATGGTAATTTGATTATCATATAATCAGTGCCATGGTGCTGAATATATGTTTCTTTAGGTAGTACTTCTCTTTTATATAATACTGCAAAAATTGAACCATGAATAATTGGTACATATCCAATTATGTAAGGCATTATATAAAAAAGGGTTTGGGGATTTTATTTATATAATTGCTGTGCAAGTCTTGATAGGTGGATCAATATATAATTTACATATTCTATAGCTACTGTGAAATTATTTTAACCTCTTCCTGATGACTTTTATTAGAGAAATTTTGTGATTTTTAACTTTTTTATTAATATGGAACATTATTTTATAGCTCAAATTTTGAAGCAACTCTATATTTCTGCTACAAATATATTTTATTCATTATATATACATATATATACATACGTGTGTATATATATACAGTTTTTTACTAATAATTTCACAAATATTTTGCTTCAGTATTTAACAGAATTTAGAGCTATAGTTTTAATATTGTATTTCACTTTTTCATTGGTATAAAGATATTTATATTTATTTCATAGGAATAATTTTGTGTTCTTTCCTTATTTTTGCAAAAACAACAGTTAAACAACATCAGAACTAATTTATCTTAGACTATTTGATAGCATTCATTCACAAATTATAAATACATTGGGTTCTAAGTTTTTCCCCCTTTAATAATGCAAGCACAGTGCTGGCATATAGTAAACCCTTAATATATACTTGTTGACTGATTGAATTTCTTTTAGAGATAGATATCGTAATGGTGGAGCAAAGATGGTGGAGTAGAAGCACAAAGTTGGCATGGGCTTCCATTCTAATCACTTGCAACACATGTAAAAAATGACTCTAAACAAATTTTAGAGCTACATACCCCACAAAGTGACAGAAACAAATCTCCCCACTGACGGCAAACTTGTAGACTGACAGAAGGGTCTATCATACATACCTGGGAGCTCCAAACAGTCCCTTGTGAGCCACATGGTTCTGGCCCCAAAGTGGCCCCCAATAGCAGTGGCTGGAGCAGATTTCAGGAGAATGAATCACCAGCATATGTCACAGTTTTCAGAATTCTCAACCCATAAACATGAAAGAGAAAGTAAAAAGTCAATAGGAAACTCTATTGAAACAGGGGGTTGGGGGTAGAAGAGCACAGTTTGGCCCCTGACCCCAGGGTGAGAAGTGGTAGAGCCACAGTGGCAGTAGGGGCTGCCATGCGGCTGCTTCCAGAGCTCCTGGCCTACAGATCATAGGGGGACCAAGTGACCATTCAGAAGGTAGTTACTCTTGCTTTGACCTGCTTGGATCTGGATCACGGTATGGGATGGTTGTCCTAAGGTGTTTGGTCAGTGTTCCACAGCTTGTGAGAGCTATAAAGAGAGCACCCAACTAATATCTCTGGCATCTGTGAAAATCCCAGTGACTTGGGACAAAGCTCTCTCCATTCTGAAAGCAGAATTCTATTGTGGCAAAGAGATCAAAAGTCAAGTATTTGACTGGCAACATGAGCAAGCAGAGGAAACACAATCTGACTATAGATTCTTTTTCTGGGGGCAAAAAGGATCAAAGCATGGAATGAGAGGAAGACAACAAAGTCAGAATTCATATCAAAAAATGTGCCCAATAAAAAATAAAATATGAATTGGTTACAGGCCATAGAGGAACTCAAGAAGGGTTTTGAAAATCAAGTAAGAGAAGTGGAGATAAAATTGGGAAGATAAATGAGAATGATGCAAGAAAATCATGAAAAGTGAGTCAACAGCCTGACTGAAGAAAAAACAAATAGACTAACTGAAATGGTAAAAGAGGACCAAAAAGTCAATGAGGAGAAGAATGCTTTAAAAAGCAGAATTTGCCAGATGGTAAAGGAATTCCTTCAAAATTAGACTGAAGCAAATGGAAGCTATTGGCTTTATGGGAAATTAAGATAGTATAAAACAGATTCAAACAAATGAAAAAAAATAGAAGGCAATGTCAAATACCTAATTGGAAAAATCACTGACCTGGAAAATAGAACCAGGAGAGATCATTTAAAATTTATTGGAGTACCTGAAAGCCATGATCAAAAAAAGAGCCTAGACACCATCGTTCAAGAAATGATCAAACAAAGTTGCCCTGATATTTTAGCACCAGAGGGTAAAATAGAAATGGAAAGAATTCCCCAATCACCTCTTAAAAATATCCCCAAAAGAAAACTCCTGGGAATATTATAGCCAAATTCTGGAGTTTCCAAGTCAAGGAGAAAATACTTCAAGCAGTCAGTAAGAAAAAATTTGAGTATTGTGGAAATACAAAAAGAACAACACAAGATGTAGCAGCTTTTACATTAAGGAATTGAAGGCCTTGTAATATGTTATTTAGGAGGTCAAGGGAGCTAGAACTAAAACCAAGAATCACTTACCCAATAAAACTGAGTATAATGCTTCAAGGGAAAATATGGTCATTCAATGAAATAGAGGATTTTTTTAGCATTTTTGATGAAAAAAAATCAAAGCTGAATGCAAAATTTCACTTTAAAATACAAGAAACAAGAAAAGCATTAGAAGGTAAACAGGAAAAAGAAATCATAAGGAAATTATTCAAGTTGAACTATTTACATTCGTACATGGAAAAAATAATTTCAACTCATCAGGCTTTTCTCAGTATGAGGATATTTGAAGGAAATATAGTACATATATATAAATATCTATCTATCTATCTATCTATCTATCTATCTATCTATCTATCTAT